>NC_071127.1:19698750-20020000 GCF_024256425.1 Clarias gariepinus | reverse complement strand
AAAAGGTATTGGAAAACAAGAAACACACGTCTAAAGCTCGACTAAGGGACCTTCAGGAAAATTTTAATTCAACAGAAGATTTCCGTGCTAAAACAATAACCAACCCATTGCTGGCCGTAGCTGTCCTCCAGGTCGTTGTTGGATCGATCGTCCCAGTTGAGCCGAATGCCCACCAGGACAGATGGCAGAAACCCGTTCTCAGCCATGATCACAAAGTAGGCAAAGAATCCCCCGAGAGCCTGAATCATCCCTGTCCAAGTGAGAGAGAGAAAACCTGGGTCAGTACAAACATCAGCGCTGGTGCTCTCCTCCATCATTCCGAAAGAATAAGGGATTCGTCTCAGCCACTCACAGAGAAAAGAACTGTGCCAGTGTTGTGTAGTGTTGTGTATATTTGTGTGAAGTGTGGAGTACTGTATTCTTGTGTAGTGTATGGCTGTGTGTTGTGTAGTGTGGTGCAGTTTAGACTTGTGCTGAAGTGTAGTGTAGTGTAGTGTACAGTAGTAGTTTAGTGTAGTGTTGTGGTGTTGTGTGTCCTGTAGTGTCGGAGCGTGGTAGTATGTAGTAATGTTCTGTAGCGTGGTATAGTGTCGTGGAGTAGTGTAGTACTGTGTGTAGTGTAGTGTAGAGTGGTGGCGGTTTGTAGCACACTGTAATGTCATGTAGTGTTGTAGTGTAGTGTAGTGTTGTGTAGTGTGGTGGTATGTAGTATACTGTAATGTGTAGTGTAGAGTAGTTTAGTGTAGTGTGTATTGTGCAGTATGTAGTGTAATGTAGTTGAGTTTATAGTTGTGTAATATGTAGTTGTGTGTAGTGTTGTGTAGTTTAGTGTAGCATGATGATATGTAGTATACTGCAATGTTGTGTATTGTGGTGTAGTTCAGTGTAGAGTGATGGCATGTAGTATACTGCAGTGTGCTGTGCTGTAGTTTAGTGTTGTGCAGTATGGTGATTTAGTGTGTAGTGTAGTGTTGTGTACTTCGGTGTAGTGTAGTTTACTGAGATATTGAATGCATCTTTCGAGGTGTGTGTGTGTATAGCTGTGTGTTGTGTGGTGTAGTGGTGTGTGGTGTAGTAGTGTGCGGTGTATAGGTATGTTGTGTAGTCTAATAAAATGTTATGTAATGTATAGCTGTGTGTTGTGTAGTGGTGTGTAGTATAGTGTTGTGTAGTTGTGTGCAATCTATAGCTGTGTGTTGTGTAGTGTAGTTTGGTGTTTTGTGTAGTGTTGTAAAGGGTTGTGTAGTGCACAGCTGTGTGTTGTGTTGTGTAGGGTAGTGTAGTGTTATGTAGTGTATAGCTGTGTGTTGTGTAATAATGTGTTGTGTAGTGTAGTCTATAGCTTTGTGTTGTGTATTGTAGTGTTGTTTAATGTATAGCTGTGTGTTGTGTCATCTAGTGTAGTGGTTTGTAGTGTAGTGTTGTGCTTTAGTGTGCAGTGTAGTCTAGTTTAGTGTAGTGTTAGGTATAATTTTGTGTACAGTTGTGTTGTGTAGTGGTGTGTGTGTGTGTGTGTGTGTGTGTGTGTGTGTGTGTGTGTGTGTGTGTATTTGTGTATTTGTGTGTGTGTGTGTGTGTGGGGGGGGGGGGGGAATGGGAATGAGGGCTGATGTTTTGAATGCACTTTTCGAGGTGTGCGTATAACTGTGTGTTGTGTAGACCAGAGTAGTTGTGTGTGGTGTGGTGTAGTGTAGTGGTGTGTAGTGGATAGGTGGGTGTTGTGTACTGTTTAGCTACAGTATGTGTTGTATAGTGTAGTAGAGTGTTATGTAGTGTATAGGTCTGTGTTGTGTAGTAATGTGTAGGGTAGTGTTGCGTTGCGTGGTGTAATGTAGTGGTGTGCAGTCTATAGCTGTGTGTAGTGTAGTCTATAGCTGTGTGTAGTGTAGTCTATAGCTGTGTGTAGTGTAGTCTATAGCTGTGTGTAGTGTAGTCTATAGCTGTGTGTAGTGTAGTCTATAGCTGTGTGTAGTGCAGTCTATAGCTGTGTGTAGTGTAGTCTATAGCTGTGTGTAGTGTAGTCTATAGCTGTGTTTTGTGTAGTGTAGTAAAGTGCAGAGGGTAGTGTTGTATAGTGTACAGCTGTGTGTGTGCTGTATGTGTTGTGTAATGTAGTGTATAGCTGTGTTTTGTGTAGTGTAATAAAGAATTGTGTAGTGTGTAGTTGTGTGTTGTGTTGTATAGGGTAGTCTTATGTAGTGTATAACTTTGTGTCGTATAGTAATTGTGTTGCGTAGTGTATTGCTTTATCTTGTGAATTATAGTGTTGTGTAGTGTATAGCTGTGTGTTGTGTTGTATAGTGTAGTGGTGTGCAGTGTAGTGTTGTGTGGTGTAATGTAGTTGTGTGTAGTGTATAGCTATGTGTTCTGTAGTAAAGTGTTGTGTAGTGTAGTTGTGTGTACTGTAGTGTAGTGGTACTGTATGTTATGAAGCGTTATGTATTGTATAGCTATGTGTTCTGTAGTAAAGTGTTGTGTAGTGTAGTGTATAGATTTGTATTGTGTATTATAGTGTTGTTTAGTGTAGTGCTGTGTGTTGTGTCATGTAGTGGTGTGTAGTGTCGTGTGGTGTAGTATAGTGGTGTAATGTGGCTGCGTGTAACATAGTGTTGTGCACTCACCTAAGGGATTATTAGGAACACCACACTAATACGGTGTTTGACCCCCTTTCACCTTCAGAACTGCCTTAATTCTACGTGGCATTGATTCAACAAGGTGCTGAAAGCATTCTTTAGAAATGTTGGCCCATATTGATAGGATAGCATCTTGCAGTTGTTGGGATTTATGGGATGCACATCCAGGGCACAAAGCTCCCGTTCCACCACATCCCAAAGATGCTCTATTGGGTTGAGATCTGGTGACTGTGGGGCCATTTTAGTACAGTGAACTCATTGTCATGTTCAAGAAACCAATTTGAAATGATTCGAGCTTTGTGACATGGTGCATTATCCTGCAGGAAGTAGCCATCAGATGATGGGTACATGGTGGTCATAAAGGGATGGACATGGTCAGAAACAATGCTCAGGTAGCCCGTGGCATTTAAACCATGCCCAATTGGCACTAAGGGGCCTAAAGTGTGCCAAGAAAACATCCCCCACACCATTACACCACCACCACCAGCCTGCACAGTGGTAACAAGGCATGATGGATCCATGTTCTCATTCTGTTTATGCCAAATTCTGACTCCACCATTTGAACGTCTCAACAGAAATCGAGACTCATCAGACCAGGCAACATTTTTCCAGTCTTCAACTGTCCAATTGTGGTGAGCTCGTGCAAGTTGTAGCCTCTTTTTCCTATTTGTAGTGGAGATGAGTGGTACCTGGTGAGGTCTTCTGCTGTTGTAGCCCATCCGCCTCAAGGTTGTGCATGTTGTGGCTTCACAAATGCTTTGCTGCATACCTCGGTTGTAACGAGTGGTTATTTCAGTCAAAGTTGCTCTTCTATCAGCTTGAATCAGTCGGCCCATTCTCCTCTGACCTCTAGCATCAACAAGGCATTTTCGCCCACAGGACTGCCGCATACTGGATGTTTTTCCCTTTTCACACCATTCTGTAGTAATGGTTGTGCGTGAAAATCCCTGAGCAGATTGTGAAATACTCAGACCGGCCCGTCTGGCACCAACAACCATGCCACGCTCAAATTGCTTAAATCACCTTTCTTTCCCATTCTGACATTCAGGTTGGAGTTCAGGAGATTGTCTTGACCAGGACCACACCCCTAAATGCATTGAAGCAACTGCCATGTGATTGGTTGATTAGATAATTGCATTAATGAGAAATTAAACAGGTGTTCCTAATAATTCTTTAGGTGAGTGTATAGTGTTGTGTAATTTAGTCTAGTGTGGGTAGGGTAGTGTCATGTAGGGTAGTGTTATGTAGTGTATAGCTGTGTGTTGTGTATTATAGTTTTGTGTATTGTAGTGCAGTGGTGTGTAGTGTAGTGTGGTACAGTATAATGGTGTGTATAATGTTAGTATAGTGTTAGTTGGTGTTAGTATAGTGTAATTTGGCTGTGTGTTGTGTAGTGTAGTATAGTGTTGTGTAGTTTAGTGTATAGCTGTGTGTGGTGTAGTGTAGTGTAGTATAGTGTTATGTAGTTGTGTGCTAACCAATCTGTCCATAGGCGATGCTGATGAGACGCTCGTTAACCAGCTTGTCTCTCAGAGGGTTACGTGGCTGGCGCTTCATGATGTCGCTCTCTGCTGCTTCATAGGCCAAGGAGATGGCAGGAACCTGGAGGAGCAGATGGAGTGATAATAACAGATGTGTGTGTGGGGGGAATGGGGGGGGGGGGGCGAGGTGTTTTAAATGCACTACTCAAGGTGTGTGTCTGGTCCACAGTTTTTTTAGGAAATCAAAGTATTTTTGTGTGTATGTAGTGATTAGTATGTGTTTAGGTCTTTTTAGTATTCTATATTTACGTGTGTGTGTGTGTGTGTGTGTGTGAGTGAGTGAGTGAGTGAGTATCTCACCATGTCAGTGCCCAGGTCGATGCACAGAATGGTGATGGTGCCCAGAGGAAGAGGAATGTTGACCAGGATGAAAAACAGGAAGGGAGTGATTTCAGGAATGTTGCTTGTCAAGGTGTAAGCGATTGATTTCTTCAGGTTATCAAAGATCAGACGTCCTGCACATGTGAAACAAATAAAAATACATTAGCAGACTTTCAGGACCACAGTGAACATGTCTTAAAACTGGAACATCCGTCTTCCTTCTCTTCCGTCCTTCCCTCTCGCTCACCCTCTTCCACGCCAGTGACGATGGAGGCGAAGTTGTCATCCAGCAGGATCATGTCAGCTGCCTGCTTAGAAACATCAGAGCCTGAGATACCCATGGCCACGCCAATGTCAGCCTTCTTCAAGGCAGGAGAGTCGTTTACGCCGTCACCAGTCACAGCCACAATGGCGCCCTGGGAGAGAAAAGCTAATCATCAAACTCTGTGATATAGGATCGAGACCATGAGATGTAGATCAGAAACAAGCTCTAATTCATTTTATACTCCATAACACACGGTTGTGTTTGTATGCGTTACCTGTCTCTGACAGCCCTCTACAATGATGAGCTTCTGTTGTGGGGATGTCCTGGCAAAGACAATCTCGGTGTGGTTCTTCAGAACTTCGTCCATCTGGTCTTGGGTCAGCTCCTTTAGATCCGTGCCGTGGATCACACAAGCCTTTGCATCTCTGAACAACAACAAGCACGAAAGAACATGGTCAGATCTTTTTTTATTCACGTTTTTTCTGCTCTGAGCATATCTGGCATTCTTATAATTAATTAAATGTGTGTTGGTTTATCTTAATTAACCAGGAAATTACTTATAAAGAGATTATATTTTCCCCCAGGACGCCGCCTCTACACAGGCTGTTTTCACACTAAGCGTGGTGAAATTGCTGATGGGTTGACGAGTTGAGTTATCTGTGTGTGTGCAACATTACTATGTGAGGGGTGCAATACCTGGGGTTAACTTGGCTAACAGGGATGTTAAGCCGTGCAGCAATGTCCTCCACTGTCTCGTTGCCTTCAGAGATGATGCCCACGCCCTTAGCAATGGCCTTGGCTGTGATTGGGTGATCACCTGTCACCATGATGACTTTAATGCCAGCTGATCTGCATTTGCCCACAGCATCAGGCACCGCAGCACGCGGAGGGTCGATCATGGACATCAGACCCACAAAGCAAAGATTATCTGTTTGGAAGTTCACGTCATCTGTATCGAAAGCGAATCCTTTAGGATACTGGTCCTCAGGCAAGAACAAGTGGCAGAACCCTGCATGAACCAAACAGAAATAGATGAAAAAAAATGAATATATGCATTCCAGTGAAATAATGTTTGCAGGGCTAAAACCCTTATAGGAGCATGTTGTCCCTGCATGAATATGTTTTAGATATCCTGGGTCCATATTCAGAAAACGAGAATGACGCTCCATCTAGCGAGTCCACCACTCAGTAAGGAGTAGGTTCCTCAGTGAACCTGCTTGTAATCCATCACATCACATTGCACTGAACTTCACATTAACCCAAAGATTTTGCAGTGATCTTTACTGCTTCACATGTCTACAGACAGATGTAATTAGGGGCCTTAATTAATTTCACTGCGATCAAGTAAAGTTCTAGCCCATTCCTGTTACTAGAGTGTTGCTAGTAGATTCTTTGGGTGCTGTGGGTGTTGGAATGAGGCCACCGGTTATCTGGCTTGTTTGTTCTTCACAAAACTCCATTTCTGTGAGATTCGAAGGATTATTTGTATAAACAGCTCTGTTCAGCTCCTGCCACAGTTTCTCAACAGGACTCCCATTACCCAAAACCTCTTCTCTTTTTTGTCAAGTAGAAACACCTGATTATTTAGGATTCTTGTCCTGTGAAAACACTTACTTTGTGCTTATTTTCAAACTCAGGACCTGACAAGAAATTCATCAAACAATTTGTCCAGACTTTGTTGTTTTTCAGTAGAATCTTCTTCCTTGAGATGTCGTTTCTGTTCAGAATTCTGTGTATTGTTGATCTCAGCACCATCAGAGGCAGGTGGTTCAGTGCGGTTTCTCTGTCTGTCCCACAGGTGGCGCAAGCAACATTCTACAAGGTTCTTTTAAAGGCGGTCAACCGTTACTATGGTGAAGTTAAAGTTATTCAAGACTGTGATAGAAACCTTTTAACCCCGGTGCAAAATAATGTCAAGGAAGGCAAAGTGCTTGAAATTACAGAACACTGCAAAGACCAAGAAGAACTTTGATCATTAAGAAGTCTGCAAGATTCTGTAGAAGAAATGTTGTTCATTTCATCCATTAGTGGTCAGGGTTATAGATGATGGGTGTATTATTACCACCAACAAAACTGCACGCTGATCTGAACAGTGGAAGGTGTAGTTATAGAAAATATCCAAAACAATTCTGACTTAATATTTTCATATGTTCCTACTACCACTGCTAGTCTCCCAGAGCAGGTGGGTACTTGGGGGTTACGGGACAGACCTGGTCATTACTTGGTCATGGGATAGACCCAGATTTTAAATGTTCTTTAGAAAAGCTGAAGTAACACATATAGGTTTGTGCTATTTTAATTGTTGCATATCAACTATAAGTATGATGCCGTCTCCTGAATCTTGTGTCAACCCCTGATGTCAGTGGAAGAAGAGAGCAAAACCTCCCTGTGAAGCATACACAAAGCTTTTAAGGTCTGTTTTTTACTAAAGGTCATGCTTTGTGAAACAAATCTAGCAGGTCCATGCTGGCATTTGAAAATGTGGAGCATAAATGCAAACTACAGTTTCTTCGACCCAGTGAAACCCCTTGGAGCCCCCTCTGTCCCTCTGTGGGGAGGGTGGTGATTATAAAAAAGCAGAAAGAAGAAATTGCAATCCGGAAACAAGTGCACAGCACTAAACCTCAAGATGTAAGTATTGAACGTCACATTATTTGGTACATGAATAATATTTTAGTTTACTTGCACTATAAATTATAAACACAGGAAGTGCTGTCTTCAGTAGACCATAAAAAATGTGTTGGGGTTTTACAGGGTTTTAAAATAATCACACCCTACGTCCCTTTTTGGCTTTCATGGCAACCTGCACTGGAACCTATGGACAACAGAATTTTTACCACACCTGTTGAAAAAACAAACTGTGGAACTGACCTGGAACACAAAAGTTGTTATTTTGTGCCAGGGTTAGGGTTAGGGTTAGGGTTAACCCTAACCCTGTATGGAGAGCGCTGGAGATGAGGCCTGAGTTGCAGGCCCGTGCACCACGTGGGTCTCTGGGTTTACGCCAGAGCTACGTCTTTTTACCCTAACCTAACCCAGCATGAGGGTTTAAAACAACGGACCATGGTTTTAATTCATTTTTCAATTTATTCCCCTTTAATTAAGTGGCAAATGAAAAGCACTCAACCCTTATTGCATCACGCAGTCCCTGGTAGGGCAGGACATGCGGAATACTCAGCACTTGCTAGAATACCAAACACTTGCTGTGCTAACGTTGGGGGGCTGATTTAAAGCCAAATGCACCACAGAGTATCACAGCATGCCCTGAAAATGTGGAAGGAACGTATAAAAATAATTCCAAATAAGATGAGAAGAGGCTTTGGAGACCGCCAACTGCATTGCTGTATGTTTTTAGGTTAGAAACGTGTGACTTTATGTCCGTGTTTTTGATAGTATCTCTAATGCCTGCTACACTATTTAGTGACTTTGTTGAAGATGATTCAGATAACTCTCAGGGAGTTTCCACACCTGCCTGGTTTAGACTGGTTGGATTAACTCCTGGTTGTTTTTCACTCTTGGTGAAGGTCCTTTGAGCAGGTCTGGACACAGCAACCACACTCGAGTTGGGCCAAAACCACAGCACCAGGTAACCCTTCCTATCTCTTTTCTCAGCCCAGACCCAAATGAACTATAATGTGGTTTGTTTGAGGTGGGAAAGGGATCAGATCTTGCTACAAGAAGTACAAGAAGTTTGAGTTCAGCTTCCATTACCACATTGCATGGTTGCATGCTTAACAAATATTTATTTGGGCAAACAAGCTAAAGTTAATGCTCAATGTTCACTCCTCTCTTCTACTTATGCACCTGCAGGATGTGGATCTTGTACCATTTAACCATAAATTAGTTACATCTATGAATCAGAGTCACTTGACTTGTAGGGACGCATTGGATAGGATGGTGGAAGCAGTGAAACAGTGAAACTACTGATCTTACCAATGCGTCATCACTTAAGTACAGATTTCATCTTCATAGCACTTCAGTTTGTATCCTGTATCCCCATCCCCACTCTCAACTGCAGGCTTCGGTATCTTTAGTTGCCTGATAATCTTTCACTTACCCAGGACTCTCTCTCCCAGTCCTCCCAGCTCCAGATAGGCATTCTGAAACGCCTCCTTCATCTCCTCGTCCATGGGCTGCTCTTTACCCTGCATCATGATGGTAGAACAGCGCTCCAGAATACGCTCTGGTGCCCCCTTCATCACCAGCAGGTAGCGGCTATCACTTTCATCCTCGGTCTCATGCACTGAAAGCTTTAAAAAACAAACAAACATGCAAAGCTGTTAAAAGAATAAAAATCTGGATAGAATTCTATCAGACAGGACCTTTAACAATGTTAACACCACCACCCTCTTCACACCCAACATCTGCTGAACTTATCGCCTGATTCGCAGTCAGATATTTATCTTTCATCCTGTCTTAACATGTAGGAATCTGAAATTGTGGCAGGATGACACGTTGAGTCTATAGAGTGTAAAAATCCTAATTATCAAAAGCAGCAGCATTACAACACCAACAGCACTACCCTGCCAATCCTGAGATCTTACCAAGCTAAAATATCTGTCCTGTCATAAAATACAAGGTTATTGAACCTATTTTTAAACATTTATAATTATTTAAGGCTTAATGTTTTTTATTCTACTTACAGATAGGTCTATATACCTGACTGTTTTAAAAAGTTAAAGTTACAAAATACAAAATAATTGTAACTTAATATTTTCGCATTTGTGCTTTTTATCATTCTTGTGACTAAACGAAATTACAGCTCACAATGTTTCTTGCTGTTAAAACTGTTCAAATATTTACTGCATCTTTCCTTTTATTAGGAAACTAAACTAAATAAATAATACGAAATGTACTAATCCCCAAACCGTTTCAAAGCCTTCTGATTAGTGTCCAAGTGTCGTTTTTTTTCTAATAACCGACCCCTGAGCAGTTCCTCACCTGGTACTTGTTGGTCGAGTTGAAGGGAATCTCAGCCACCTTCTTGCTCTTGTCCCTCATAGCTTTGACGGAGCCACAGGAGAGCTCGATACACTTCAGCAGAGCTGATTCTGAGGCATCGCCGGCCACATCGCGCTTGAGAATGGGCAGGGCATCCTGACCTGCCTTAAACGCTGCCCTGTTACAGAGCGCCGCTACACGGGCCAGTGACACCCATGTCACAGAGGTCTTATCGAAGGATGTCCCTGAAACCAAAAAGCTTTTTTTAAACAATGTTCTCCAGTGACAAGCCCTAACCATAGTGCTATTAAAACATTTTGTATTTTCCCACTTATACTGTGGAAATGAGCCATAAACACCCATTAAACAGTGGCCATGCAGGGAGACGTGGGCCAATGCAGCACCGCTGGCAGTGACTAATCAGAACAGCTTGCTCTCGGTCTTTTCTTCACACAAGGATTGTTACTTGGTAAAACAGCCCATGTTTTCAGACTGTGATGATGAGCTGCTACCTCCGCTACCAAATTATCATGGGGACTATGTGGCTTTCGCTACTCTCTGATGCGTCAAGCACATGTGACTGCGCAGCACCCACCATCCGCACCACGGGCGCTCTCGGGACACTTCACCACCCTAAGCAGAGCATTCTAACTATCCATTTTCTTCACTGTATTTCTTATCTACTGCCTGGAAACCATACAAATCTCTCTATGTTCTGTTGGAGATTTGCTGATTCACTACATATACATGGCATAACTGTTTTTTCCCCAGAGCTGTATGTGATCTACTGTAGGTTGGGATATATGAGTAGAGACTGGCGATAAAATTCTCGTCTCACCAGACTGGTCCTCGGTAGTGTCAGCCTCATGGATCTGATTGTCGAACCACATATGAGCCACAGTCATGCGGTTCTGCGTCAGAGTGCCAGTCTTGTCCGAGCAGATGGTAGATGTGGAACCCAGGGTCTCAACAGCTTCAAGGTTCTTCACCAGGCAGTTCTTACGAGCCATGCGCTTAGCTGTAAGGGTCAGACATACCTAATCGTAGAGATATAGAGAAAGAGAACAGGATAGAGGGACAGAAGGAGAGGACCGTCGTGGTGAAGAGACCAGAGAGAGGGGAAAATATCCAGTAGTTGGAGAAGCAGGAAAAAGATTTAAATGAATGTTAAAGAGAACATAGGGGGAAAAAGTGAAAAAAGAGAAAACAAAGAATCCTGGTTAGTTCAATTCAATTAGATGTTTTCCTTTTATCGTGCATTCCAGTGCACTTGCAGATCATTTAAGATTAAAGCAAGGCTCAAACAGCAAAGCACAGGATCTTAACAGTTCCAGCTCAAGCACATCGCATATCTGTGGCACAGTCAGCAAGCACAGCCGAGCCAAGCAACCAAACAGCCCACAGCGTAAAGAGGTTCATATCTCTTATAAAATCACTGCCATAAACCAGTGCAAGCGAGCTACATCATCCACACTGTAATACTTTTTCAGCTTTTCACACTGGCCTAGGCCTTCAACAGTGAGAGTCTGAAAAATGAGGACAAGAGAAAGAGAGAGAAAACACAAAGAGACAGCGATAGAGTCACAATCATGAAGAGTTAGAGAAAGAGAGGAATAAGAAAAAAGGGTACAAAGCCACAAGAGACACAAAAAAGAGTCAACGACACACACTGTCACAGAAAGACAAACAGCTAGAACAGCGAGACGACATTCACAAACACCAGGGGACAAAAAAATCACACACATTAAACAAAACCAATTTTAAAATAGCAGCTGTTGGAAAGAATTAAGAAGAACCACTACACACACACACACACACACACACACAGAGGTACCAACATTGCTAATGAAAATTCTATCAGGAACAGAGGGAAAGCAAGATTTTATAATATAATACACATCGATGCTAGCAGCATGCCTGTTTGTATTAGCTGAACACTGGTTACCCTGGTGCTGGGAACATCACGGGCTGGACAATTCACCTGGATAAGCTACACCCCGAGTCACCCAAGTGTGGAGCCACCAAAATGTGTAAATAACTGACCAGAAGGATGTGGGAGATGACCACACTTATGCCACTGAGGGAGATGAGTCCTCTTCCCACTACAGCCTGTGTTCAATTCCCAGTCAGAGGGCTGACCCAGCCACTGGGGGGTTGGATGAGCCAGCCTGCCCCCCCCCTTGTGCTGGTCCAAGTTAAGTATGGATTCCTGGATCCTGCATTGTGCTCTTGGAGGAATTTTGATAGGCCACACCGGGGAAGGTTTGGGTTTCCATTTGTGGATAATGGCCCTCGATGGTCCACTGGAGTGCCAGAAGACACCACCTGCATGCTCATCTGGACTAGTGGAACACCTCACCCAGTGAGACTCAACATCGCTGCATACTGCACTTTATAAAGAACACTAAACCTATTCCTCCTAACAGCTTACAGACTAAGATCTATTTGTATTTATATTATCCAGAATAAGAACATTGATAGGATCCAGTGGTTTGATCCAGTGGCCTGGTTTCTGAATAAACAAGTCTAGAATCAGAAAGAAACCACCAACATGTGGGTTCAAGCAATGATGTCCAAAAGGCCATTTATTTACACTGGTCCCCAGTTTTAAAGACTTCCACAAGTGACCTTGGCATATAAGGTAGATTTTGCAGGGTCAGTTCACACATGTATAGCAGCACAGACTCGCAGCCAGACAGAAGTGGTGGCATCTATAACCCAGAGTGCTAGTGAGTTTAATCCCACTGCACTGAGATCTGTCATGGAGGTGTTGATGGCTACAAGTGTTGACAGATCCAGGTTATTCTCGTCTTGTCGTGCCATTGAAAGAGCGGATGGAACTCCTTCAGTAATGTCTGCGTTCATAAGCACTCCGCGGACTGAAGTTACTTTATTCAATTGCTACAAAATAAATGCAATGCATAATATATTGTAACATCAGTTACTGCTGTTACACATAATACATTTCCCTATATTAACTCTAAAGGAAAGATATGTAATGGGATAAATTTTTTTTTATAAATGCTATTGGTAAATTGTAAATGTTGGTACCCCTGCCCCACACACACATAGCCTAATGCACAGCACAATGTGTATAGTTGTTTCCACCCACACAACCACACCGTACTTAAATGTCATACACACGCACACACACACACACAAACACATACAAACAAACAAAAAAATTTCATTTAATTTAAAAAAATAAAAAATAAATAAAAACTCTTACAGTAACGGTAGCTAGGAGCCCTTCAGGGACGTTGGCCACAATGATGCCAATAAGGAAGATGACGGCCTCCAGCCAGCTGTAGCCTAAGATGATGGACAGGATGAAGAAGCTGACTCCCAGGAAAACAGCCACACCTGTGATGATGTGGATGAAGTGCTCGATCTCCTTGGCGATGGGGGTCTTGCCGGTTTCAAGGCCAGAGGTCAGCGTGGCAATGCGACCCATGACAGTTCGGTCACCGGTGCACACCACAATGCCACGTGCTGTACCTGTGGAGTAAAACACAATACTCAAACTTTGTCTTCTTCTTTGACAACTTATTGCCCTTAGTTGGAACCATGTACACACTGGATACACCACTGATCCATCTATCCTTCCACTATCTATAGCACTGTCATGGGGTCTCTGTGTAGGGTCACAGTTTCTGGGTCTGTACACCCTGAATGGGGTGTCAATCAACTGCAGGACACAAGCACACATACTTATACACATACAATCATACACTATGAGCAATTTGGAAACATACGCCTACAGTGCCCGTCTTTGGACTGTGAATGGAGACCAGAGTACCTGTTGAAAACCCACCACAAACAGAAATGAGATTTAAACCCACGATCCTGGAGGTGCGAGCAACATATACAGTGAGGTCAATAAGTATTTGATCCCCCTGTGATTCTGCAAGTTCTCTTACTTAGAAATCATGGAGGGTCTACAATCTTCAGCAGAGGTGCATTTCCACTGTGAGAGACAGAATCTAAAACGAAACATCCGTAAATCACATTGTAGGATTTATTAACAATTTATTTGTGAATTACTGTGTTTAATAAGTATTTGATCACTTGCTTATCAGTCAGATTTCTGACCCTCAAGGACCTGTTATTCTGCTTTTAAATAGTCCAGCTACACTCTGCTCATGTTTCTAAATTAGTAGCACCTGTTTGAGGTCATTAGCCGTCATAAAGACACCTGTGCACCCCACAATCAGCCAAAGTCTAAGTAGATACATGGGGTATCAATGATGCTAAGAATGGTGAAGAATCAGCCCAGAACTACACGGGAGGAGCTGGTCAATGCCGTGAAGAGAGCTGGGACCATCAGTGTTACACTACAGTGCTACCATCAGTAATACACTAAGACGTCATGGTTTAAAATCCTGCATCGCACGGAAGGTTCCCCTGCTTAAGTCAGCTCATGTCCAGGCCCGTCTGAAGTTTGCCAGGGACCATCTGGATGATCCAAAGGAGTCATGGGAGAAAGTCCTGTGGTCAGATGAGGCCAAAGTAGAACTTTTTGGTCTTAACTCCATTCACTGTGTTTGGAGGAAGAAGAATGATGAGTATCATCCCAATAATACCATACCTACAGTGAAGCATGGGGCTGGAAGCATCATGCTCTGGGGGTGTTTTTCTGCACAGGGGACAGGACGACTGCACTGTATTAAGGAGAGGATGAACGGTGCCATGAATTGTGACATATTGGGCAAAAACCTCCCCTCAGTCAGAGCATTAAAGATGGGTCGTGGCTGGGTCTTCCAACAGGACAATGACCCAAAGCACACAGCCAGGAACACCAAGGAGTGGCTCCGTAAGAAGCATATGGACTATTTAAAAGCAAAATAACAGGTCTGTGAGGGTCAGAAATCTGTCTGATAAACAAGTGATCAAATACTTATTGGACACAGTAATTCACAAATAAATTGTTAAATAAATCATACAATGTGATTTCTGGATTTTTCTTTTTAGATTCTGTCTCTCACAGTGGAAATGCACCTATGCTGGAAATTGTAGACCCTCCATGATTTCTAAGTAAGAGAACTTACAAAATCACAGAGGGATCCAATACTTATTGACCTCAGTGTTGAGCCATAATTTTTAGTATTATGTATAACATTAGTAGTGGTTACTAATCACATACATTGGAATAATTTTAAGATAACTGGAGGGGGAACTGTGGCTGGCACTGTGACCGTCAGGGGTGAGGTTTCGAATCCCTCCTCAAGCCTGTGTGTGTAGAGTTTGCATGTTCTCCCCGTATTTGATGGGTTTATTCCAGTTTCCTCCCATACTCCAAAAACAGGCTAAATGATGGTTTCAAATTGCCCACAGTGCATGTGTGTGTGTGTGTGTGTGTGCACTGCACTTCAAAGGACTAGTGCCCAGTGTTCCCAGGACAGACTGCTTCTCCACTTTAAACCCTGACTGGTATAAAGCAGTTTATTACCATGAGGAACCCTGCGGCACACACTCGTCACTTCATTTAGAATAGAAATGCATCTGATGGAAATCAAATGTGAAAGAGGTAACGTCAGCCAAAGACTTGGTGTGTGAATTTGGGATTCCACAAGAAAAGACAAGAAAAGCATGGATTTATTCTTCCTAACAGTCAAAATTGGGAAAGACAAAAAACTCTATCACTTTTCCTCTGTATTTGCATCTACTGGGAATTTTGTTTGTTTTAACAAAATCTGACTTCATTTAAAGACACCCATAAAGCCGTTCTGTAAGTGTTAATCATGTCAATACATCTTTACTCAAAAGCATTCTCAAAGGCAATCTGACAACAAACATAAATAAATATACAATAACTGGCCACTTCATTAGATACACCTTAGTAGTACTGGGTTGGACCCAATTTGTCTTCAGACAAACATCTAAACCATGCTCAATCGGTACCAAGGGGCCCAAAGTGTGCTGAGAAAATACACACTTTACACCATTACACCACCACCAACCTGAACCACTAACCATGCTTTGGTGTTGTTTATGCGCAGCAGAAATGAAGCCTCATCAAACCAGGCAATGTTTCTCCAATCTTCTGTTGTCTGATTTTGATGAGACCATGTGACCTGTAGCACAAGGTGTAGGTGAACAGGTGTATCTAATGAAGTGGTTAGTAAATGTGTATGTCTAACTTTGTATAATGTCCCTTAAACAGGCATTAATTCTGCAGCGATGCGCTTCAATTTGTTCAAAAGACAGACGTGTGGGAAAGGCAACGTGTGAGCCACTGATTAACGACATCACGCAGGGGAAATGAGAGAGCTCGTTGTCATGACAACACTTTCTCCTCATCTGTTCCACAGCAGATCGAAAAAACAAAACCACAGCATGATGCAGAGTCGCATTAGGAAAAAAAAAAAAGAGATTAAAAGAGCTCATCCAGAAGGCGAGAGAGCGAGGGGGAGGCGGTTGCCGAGACGACGCTACCTTCCACACAGTTGGTTGAGAAGAAGGCGATGTTGCGGGTCTCCAGAGGGTTGTCATGGGTGCAGTCAGGTGAGCGTGTCTGCGGCTCGGATTCCCCCGTCAGTGAGGAGTTGTCCACCTAAAACAAATGGAAAGCATTAAATATAACATACAAATATCTACAGGATATCTTGTGTATTGAAAGAAATAAATAAATAAATAAATAAATAAATAAATAAATAAATAAATGCATGTTCAGCCACATACTGTATGATTAATATGCAGACTATCATTATTGCTTTAGTTCTTGTCTGGTTAAGGAGCCAGTAGATCTTTGGGGTACAGAATAAACAGATGCTTCTCTGATCTTTTGACATAATTCTGATTTGCAGTTTCTGTGTAATATGTGTTGTTTAAAAGAGAAACTTGACAAACCTGCTCACACAGCTCAGGAAAAAGAGCAAGCTCATGAATATTATTGAAATATGAAATATGAAATGCAATATACTTACAGGTATTAGGATTTTAATTAAATTGTGTGTTTGTGGGTGTGTGTGTGTGTCTTTACCTTGCAACCATGAGCGGAGATGATCCTGAGGTCAGCAGGGATCCTGTCTCCTCCCTTCACCTCCACCAAATCTCCAGCTACCACCTCCTCAGCGTTAATCTGCAGCTTCTCACCTTCACGGATCACTAACGCTTGCTATGTTGCACACACACACACACACACACACACACACACACACACACACACACACACAATTATTGATATTGTAAAATCAGAACAAATGGACTTTAACTGAAAATCATAGTGGTACCCCGTACCTGCGGCACCATGTTTTTGAAGGACTCCATGATCTTTGAGCTCTTAGCCTCCTGGAAGTAGGAGAAGCATCCAGTAATGATGACCACAGCAGACAGGACGATACCCAGGTACAACTGAGAAAAGGACAAGTATGAATTCATGAGAAGATAATTAAATTATTTTAATTATCTGGTGCTTCAACCAGCCGACATTTTCTTGTCTTTCGGTACATCAGAGGAACCATAAGCACCAAGCTCCTGTCCTATATCCAACAACTCATTTCTTTTTCGTCTCTCCCCTTTCTAATCTCCCCAAATGCTTCTGCATTTCCTGCCAAAACTGATCTGTGTGTGCCTGTGTCCTCACATTGTCTCCAGATGGCTCGTCTTCTGTAGCTGCCTGGATGGCGTAGGCCAGGAAGCAGAGGATGGCTCCGATCCACAGCAGAATGGAGAAACCCCCGAAGAGCTGGCGGCAAAACTTCACCCACTCTGGGGTAGTGGGTGGAGGGGTGAGTGCATTCGGACCATCCCGGGCCAGATACTCCGCCGCTCTCGCGTTAGTTAGACCCTGAGGAGAGAAACGAGAGAGTGTGAGGCCTGTATCACTACATTTTATTCACTCATAATGATCATCCTGCCTCAGACCATTACTGCAAATTCATAACAGAGATAATTAGAAATGTCACATTAATCTTTAAACAATGTCATGGCACATCAAGAGATCACCAAGAGTTCATGTTTTAACTCTGTTTTCCTCACATGTAACTTATACGGCTTCTGCACGTCGAAGCCTCTTTTTCCTTTGCTATCGAGGCGTTGCTCTGTCTCTGGTGCATCAGGCTGCTAGAATAAGTACAAGGTTACAAAAATGAATAATCACACCTACCTGTACGATGTCAGTGTTGTACTTCCTGCATACTTCCTCAATGGACATCTTATGCTCTGTCTAATACAGAGAGAGAGAGAGAAAGAGGGAAAGAGCACATTTGTAAGGGATTAATACATTAAGTTCTTATCACATCAAAACAACTGAAAAAGGAACCATTTGCTTAGTAACTGCTGCTACAGATAACCTTTTACAAAATAAGTGACAGTAAATAAAAGTTCCATCATCTATTTTTCATGACTTTGGCATGTTAATGACACATATGACAACAGATTACAGCTTCTGAATAGTTACTGTACATTACATGTC
Organism: Clarias gariepinus; assembly: GCF_024256425.1. Taxonomy (NCBI): domain Eukaryota; kingdom Metazoa; phylum Chordata; class Actinopteri; order Siluriformes; family Clariidae; genus Clarias; species Clarias gariepinus. The sequence continues at coordinate 20,001,883 of NC_071127.1, read as the reverse complement.
CAAAAGTATGTGCACCCCTGACGTATCTCTATGGTGAGTGCCCTGTACCAGATTATAATGCGCTTCACTCTTTTTTTCACATGTTGAAACCTGTCTGTTATACCTAACTGTTATCTCTCTTCTTCTGCTCTCCCCTTTCACTCTTTCTCTCTCTCTCTCTCTCTCTCTCACATGTCGTTCCTGAGCTGCCAGTGATCCAGACTCCCTCTGACCCATCCTGGTGCCCCGCTTCTGGTTGGAGATCTCGTCACATGAATGCCCCGTGTGTCTCTTTGGGATGCGTCTGGTGTCTGGGGACGGTTTCGCTCTACCATAAAGACGGTTCTGGCCTCGACTGGTGTTGGCAGCTGTTTCTCTGAGGACTTGACTTGGCTGCGGTTGCTCAATATTTCAAGATTGCAATTGTCTCCAACAACTACCTGGACTCCATATTAACATCAATTAACATCAACTGTTATGCTGAACTGCCTGCCAACTACCACACTGTATAAATGCAGATCATTTACTGCTTTCTGTTTCACCCAGATGAGGATGGGTTCCCTGTTGAGTCTGGTTCCTCTCAAGGTTTCTTCCTATTACCATCTCAGGGAGTTTTTCCTTGCCACTGTCGCCCTCGGCTTGTTCACCAGGGACAAACTGACCATTCTGATTCCAGATAACTGAAGAAACATCTACATGATGTAAAAGAATTGATTTATTATTATTTATGTATTTTGTATTTTACATATTTAAATTAATTTTATTTATGTATTTATTTGTACACATGGCTCAATCTACAAATTAATAATTATGTAAAATGTAATATTTTCTAATATTGTTAACCTGATTAGGTCAGTATGGACACTGACTGGTCTCAGGTGGTGCTGGTGTGGCTCATCACTGGATGCTGTTGATTAAGAATATATATATATATATATATATATATATATATATATATATATATATATATATATATATATAATTTTTTTATGTTTTATGAAATATAATACTTCAAATTTGTGTTTCATGCTTCTCATTTATATCTGACTTTAATCTCATTATGGTCTTATATATGGCTCATTTGCTTTTACTTTAAATGCAGTACTCATGTATATCTCAGATTTCTCAAATATTTCTTAAGTAAGTCTCGGATTTTATTTTCAGTGTGTCTCCTTGTTTCTCCTAATTTACCTTTAGGAAAACTAAAAAAAAAGACAAAGTCGAACTTTTAAAGAGAAAGCTCAATTCAGTCTCATGAGACAAGAAATACATCCATTCTGAGCAACAAACTATTTCTATGGGACATCACAATGTGACCCATCATCACATACACTGCCCCCTATTGGCCAGTCATGGTTAGTGCATTTTTTCTAACTCAAATCCAAGATGGCCACCAGAAAGTCAGAAATGCAGAACATGCCAGGAATATCTTGTAAATCCTTCTACAGCAGGACACCCCTATAGATTAAAAACATGCTGGCATCAAGTAACATCTAATTAATATAATTTTTAAAATTTCCAGATATTTATTTTGGAATCTGCAAAAATCAGATTTTAACTGCAATTCATACTAATATAGTTGCAAGCAACAATGACGGGCCCAAGCATCCTGCGCCATCGCCACCTGTGCACACTGAGCTCTTGGAACGGAAAAAGTTCAGAAATATCTGGAAAACCAAAGACAACCAGTTTAAGGGTGGCTTGCCTCGTTTTCTAGGCGAGTGGAGGGTAAATGTTAGTGGAACAGAGCCAATAGATTTCTTTTTCCTGGAGATCTGTTGAATGAAATTGTGCACAATACCAACCTGTATGCACTCCAAAATGGAAAAGAGACTCTGGCCCTGACAACAGGAGAACTGAAAACCTTCCTGAGAACAAATATGGTCATGTCATACGTCAGAGACCCACAATCAAGAACGTACTGGCCAGCATATGGGAGGAGTGGATCTCATGGATCAGTGTGTTCAATGTATCCTCATACACACAAAAACAAGTGGTGGTACCTCAGAGTGTTGTTTCACTTCTTGGATGTGACTACTGTGAATGTCTTAACAGAATGTCTGTGTTGGATCTCCTTCATTTCAAAACATCTGTAGCTTGTGCACTAATAAATGCAGGTTCCATCAAGGCACCTATAAGAGGAAGACCAAGTGGCACTCCAGCTCCAGTGAAACACAGAGCAGTGTCCAGGCCAGTGTCCAGGCCACGCCCTGGGATCAGGTATCCAATTAAACAATCAATTACAATGTACTAAATAATATTAAGTTTGATTGCATTACTAATATAGGTAAGTATATTGTACTAATTTGTAATACAATATACTTACCTATAATAGTAAATAGTATAATAATTTTCAGTTTAATTGCTTAAAAATAGTAAGTTTTAGCCGTGGCCACACCCCTTTATTTCCATACAGACTGAATTTAAAGTGATTTGCTGTTTCTTTGGGCGACACACGAGATGAACGTGCACGCGCCATTTCAGTTATTTTACCCGCCTGAATCGACCACAATCCGTTTTCCACCTCTTCTTCTTTTAATGTTGTTTTCTTCCAGCAGGTGAGACGGGAGGGCGACGGGTCGGACTGCTGGACCACAGTTTACTGAATCTGGTGAGTGCTATTGGCGAGAAGTATAAACCTGCTGCTTTTTTTGCTGTATTTTGCACTGAGTGTGGCAGTATTGAAACTTCGTTGTAATATTCAACAATTTGATGAACATTTTTCACCTGCTAAGTTTGCTAGCTAGCTGGAAACACGAATGTGCATTTATCGTAATTTATGGGTTTATAAAAAAAATTAAACTGAATTTTATTTTCAAGCCTAGAGAGGAATAAAAACACTCAGGAAAAAAAAACTTGACTGAGGTTCTCATAACTCATGCATTAAAGGGACAGGGGTGCACATACTTTAAATCACCCATTATCCTAGATTTTTTAACTATCAACACTCAGAAGTGTGTTAAAGAGAGACAAATGCAAGGTTTTGCTTTAACACAGTGCACAGAGTTGATTAATGTTCCATACATGACCAAAAGCAGATTCTAGAGCCAGTGTCATGTTGAACGGCACTTAATCAAACTAAACATATAAATCACTGTTTAAGTGATCGAGTAAATAAGCGTGTGTGTGTTTGTGTGTTTCATAGCTTTACGTTTATTGTTGATGTTTTAACAGCAGGAAACATCTGCTTATTCATATATTCATGCTCCTCAGACTAACGAGGTCTGTTCGTTATAAGTTATGCTTAGCGGTCAGTCTATTGAGGTTCAGGTGAGTGCTGGTCTTACCAAGGGCACCTCCTTCTTCAGGTCATCAAGATCTTTCCCTCCCTTCTTCTTAGGAGAATCCTTCTCATCGTTGTCCTGCGTGGTGGCCACGCGATAGCTGTCTGACCGTCCATACTGAGGGGAAAGGTAAAAAAACAAACAAAATAATGAGAGTCCAGTTTATTGAGAAAAACCTCCAGACTTTGTGATTGTAAATATTTATGTGAGTCATTAATTAAAATTAGATTAGGCCATTAATGTATGCATAGTGTAGTGTACGCAGCTGCTTTGCAGGTGTCAAACCCCTAGCTATCTGTAACACATCACTTCAGCTAACCAGCTAACTGGAATAGTTGTAGTAAATAGTAACATTAGCGTATATATTAATCTAGCGAGCTTGTGGTAACTGAGGTAAGTAGGCGTGTTCCAACCAAAACCAAGGCTTCATTCGTTTCGCTGATTTTCCCTTTTAAGAACGTACCGTGGTTTAGGCAGAGTCAGCTCCTGCCAAGATGGCAACAACCAGAGCTCCCACAGCTGGGCTTGAAGATGTTATAGATATAATATAGAGATTCTTAATCAACGTGATATTACAGATCATCACCTCTTAGTATATACTCTACCTGTAGAACAGATTAGCTGAGTCTCCCCACATTATCGATTTAGTAGAAACATTAATCCGACCACCAAAGACATGTTCACAAGGAATCTGACGGATCTGTCCCAACACACTACTAGACCCCGAAGGTAATGTTTTTACCAGCACATTAGACACTGGTGCTCCCATTAGATTAAAAAAGGTGAGAGATAAAACACCTGCACCATGGTTCAATAGTCATACGCACACCCTCAAGAGAGCAACCCGTAACCTCGAGTCAAAGTGGAGAAAACTAAATCAGAAGTTTTTAGAATTGTGTATAAAGACAGTATGTCCAGGTAAAGACAGGCTCTAAAAACTGAGCCAACTTATAGCAAGAAACCAAAACAATCTCAGGTTCCTACTTAGCACAGTGGCTCGACTAACAAAACCTAAGATATCTTCCGAGAGTGTCCCATCACAGATTAGTAATGAAGATTTTATGAATTTCTTTAATGAATAAATCGATAGTATTAGAAAGAAAATAACGGATGTTCAACCTCTAACAGCATCCCGTCATCCAGTCCAGCCTAAAACCCCACATTTAGATTTTCAGTGCTTTACAGGTCTAGGACAGGAAGAGCTGTATAAACTTATCACCACGGATTGGCTTGTTAGATCCAATCCCAGCTAGATTTCTAGAAGAAGTGATACATACAGCTGCTTCTAAACATTATTAATTCTTTATTATATCTGGGTCACGTCCCTAAATCTTTTAAGTTGGCAGTTATTAAGGCTCTTCTTAAAAAATCTAATTTAGTCCCGAATGAAATAACAAATTACAGACTGATTTCAAACCTTCCGTTTATATGAAAGATATTAGAAAAGGTGGTGTCAGCTCAAACATGCACAGGAAAACAATATGCTAGAAAAGTTTCTGTCAGGTTTCAGGCCCCATCATAGTACAGAAACTGCACTAGTTAAAATCACAAATGATTTATTTTTAGTTTCAGACCAAGGCTGCATCTCTGAACTAGTCTTACTTGATCTTAGTGCTGCATTCGACACCATAGATCATGATATTCTATGCATTCATTATGCATTAAAATGGTTTACATCATACCTGTCTGATCGATACCATTTTGTAGATCTGAACGGAGAACTGCCAAGCAGCCTAACACATGATGTCGTTATATAATTCCTGTTATCCGTTATCACTCAAATGAGGATGGGTTCCCTGTTGAGTCCGGTTCCTGTCAAGGTTTCTTTCTATTGTCATTTTAGGGAGTTTTTCCATGCCACCGTCGCCCTCGACTTGCTCATCAGGGACAACCTCACAATCTCATTACTATCTAAACACATTTTTTCTCACTTATACTCACTTCCATAAATTTTCTTTTCATTTTGTGAAGCTGCTTTGAGACAATGACTATTGTTAAAAGCGCTATACAGTGGAACCTTGGATTACGAACATTTCAAAACACTCATAAATCAAAGTGAATTTTCCCATAAGAAATAATGCAAACTCAAATTATTTGTTCGACAGCCCCCCCCCCAAAAAAAACATCAAAATAATTAATACAAAATATAAAGTAAAAATGAAAGATTTAACCTGCACTTTGCCTTTAAAAAAAACAGATGAGTGCTTCGGTTTATGTGCGCAGGCGCTGTGTGTGTGTGTGTTTGTGTATGTGTGTGAAGTCAAAGTAAGAGGATAGGAGGAATAGGACACCCCTCTCCCTCTTCTCATCTTACACGGCAACCCTTCCTCCTCTTCCTGAGTTTCACATATACACACACATTGAAGTGAAGGCGAGAGGAGGAGGGTTTTTGTGTGTGTGTGTGTGTGTGTGTGTGTGTGTGTGTGTGTGTGTGTGAGTGAAGGTGAGAGGAGGAGGGTGTGTGTGTGAAGGGGTACGGTGTCCAATGACACACGCGCACACACAACGGCATTCTGAAACACAGTGAGAGAAAATTGATCTTTAACCTCTCTAATGAGACTTTCTTCTGCTTTACATGTGTGCGCGCACGTGCTGTACACACACGCATATAAACACAAAATGACCACACACACATGTGGTCACAGTGTTATAGTAAACAGTACACGCGTGCATGGATGTTGATTATAACAGTAAGAAATGCGCACTAAGACCCACCGGGGGAGACGATTACCCACAATTCTGCAGCACAAGAGGGAAAATTAGCTCAGTTGTGATCACGTGACGCTCGGTGTCAAAAAAAAGTATTTAATTATACTAACAAATTTATTAAACTAATATCTTTGCTCGTCTTGCGGAACACTCGCAAACCTCGTTACTCGCAATCCGAGGTTTCACTGTATAAATACAATTTAATTTATTAGAATTTAAAACTGCTCTTCAGAAAACCTGTGGGTGGTGCAACTGGGGGTTTCTCCAGATCTTATATACTGTATGGATCATAGAGCAACTGTTGGCATTACAGCACTAGTTATTATTGTTCCTTTTTAAATCATTCTGTTTGTTTAAATTGTTTGGGTTTTAATCAATTCATTAATTCATAACTCATGTGTTATCATCGATTGATTATTGATTGTTAAAATGATTTTTATGTGTAAGCTGCAAATCATCGTCCGAAGGTGGAGTGTCTACGTTTCCCCATTTAATTACATGCTGTTACAAAGAAATGTCAATCTCATTTTGTGTGTCTGTGTGTGTGTTAAGGCACTGCCTCTGCCTCCAGCACATCCTGTTTTCTTACAGGAAAATTAAATGTTGCACTGTGAATGGGCTTCTGTGCATTTCTTTCATTTTCATCCAGAAAAGAAATTGCAATTAAATAGTAAAATAAACTAGAAGTGACTGTGTTGTTGATCTGATCATGCAGTAAGTGCATCATTACATTATAATGTTAATACAATCATTACACTGTTTTATGCATCGTTCTTTTACTGGAACACAGTGATCAAAACCTGCTGTGTGAGAACCTGCAAAAACCACACGAGCACACACACACACACACACACACACACACACACACAGTGCGACTGGTCGATGATCTCATTAGTGCTAACGACTTGAGGAGGCGGGAATGCGAACAGCTCGATGATTCACTCGTTCTTTAATCCTGAAGTCGACTGAAATCTGTGAAAACCTTCTCCTTAAAGACGTTAAGGGAAACACATCTGCGCTCTTCCTGCACGTACTTGTTCTCTATAGAGGGTTAAAAATCTGTAAAGAGCAGGAGGGTGTTTATTTCTTTATCGATCTTGCGGAGCAGGTTCGACCTGAACACACCCGCTCGTTACAACAACATGTCACCAGGCTGGTTCTCTCCTGAAGTGCTTTGGAAATGGAAATGTGGCACGGGAAGGTTTCCAAGCTCCCCTGCAGTCCAGGACGTGATAAACCTGGTCAGCCATACAACATTTTATTAAATATGTGAAGTGAGAGGCTTGTGGGAGCGCAGTCTTGATGTGACCAGTTTCAGGGATTTATAGACTTTTTATACGGTTTATAGGGTTTGATTGTCTTACAACAACAACTTAACCCAATTCCAGTAGGCCATGTGTGTGACCATGCATGCATAGTGTGTGTATGTGTGTAGTATGTGTGTGTGGCATGCATCTGACCATCTGTCAAGACTTCCCTTGCCTGATCCAAGCCTAAAGGATTAATCCAGTCTCTGAACTGAGTTAAACCTACCGTAATTATCTGATTAACCCATTTTAAACTACTTGTATTATTTTGATCAGAGACCATTAATAAGAACAGCATGCAGGTTACACCAGAGCTCAGGTTACACAGTATAAATGTGTGATTAACAAAACATCCTGTGATCAAAAAAAACTGATACAGTGTCATCATATATGTTTTTTTTTCAATAATTTTCATCCAAACTTAAGAACGACTTTTTATATTTACTGTATACCATTAAATTATAGTGTGTGCTGTACTTCACCTTCATTAATGTCCTTAAGGAATACTTTAAATTAATGCAAAAAACTAATATTTATGTTTATTTAATAAACATTGATATAAACAATTTATTTCAAATCTAATGAATCAAAATACATTTGACCCAAAATGGTTAAATTTCCAGAAACCATGCCTCCATACCATCAGCCACACGGTGTATAGTTTTTGGTAAATGTGAAATGTAAATGTGTGGTAGTGAAATGTAGAAAATGTCAGAGTCAACTTCCAACCATCCATCTATTATCAATTTGGTCTACAGTCACAGGGGCGGAGCCTATGCCAGGGAGCTCGGGGCACAAGACGGGGTACACCCTGGAGCACACACATTCATTCACAGAGTATCAATTTGTGAACTTGAAGCAGCATTTAGGCATTTGGCAGACCCTCTTATCCAGAGCGACTTACATTTTTATCTCATTATACATCTGAGCAGTTGAGGGTTAAGGGCCGCGCTCAAGGGCCCAACAGTGGCAACCTGGTGGTTGTGGGGTTTGAACCTGGGATCTTCCGAACCGTAGTCCAATGCCTTAACCACTGAGCTACACCTGAAGCTGGTCTTTGAACCAAACACTGGGAGAACATACAAATGCCACACACACACACACACACACACACACACACATACACACACACACACACACACACACACATACAGACACACAGACTGGAGGAAAGATTCAAACCCCTGCTGCTGGAGGTGTGAGGTGTTAAATGTATAACATGACAAGCACAGAACACTGGGTCTCTACTGAATATGTACCTACTTGACTTCATGACATCATCTACCCCAAACCCTCTGTCTTCACACAAGTCATTGTACCCTAAGGGTTTCCCCCGACATTGTTTTTATATCTACAAACTGGATTGTTCTGCAAAAGTAACACTCTTACTATTTAAAACAGCAAAAATATTTACCTTGTATCCTAATCATAATCTAAAGCATCACAAATCCCCAAACCTCGAGCTATCTGTATGACATCTTCAGAAATCTGCATGATAAATGCTGTGTGTTACATAACGCTTTCAAGCTGAGCGCTTTAAATTCCAGCCTGCAGAGTAAAACGACACAGGCTATTTAACAATCTTCATCATGTGCAGGAAGCAGCGCTAAAAATCTCCATTAAAACACCTGACTGGGACTGACATCACCACCCAGCAGGGCCATGAAAAACCGTCTACGAATAAACACCCGAGTATCTGCCTGGGTTCACAAAATAAACACCTATTTTTCCCTTTTTTGACCCCAAGGTTGCTCATTTGTTTTGATGTAAAGGTGGCATACAAAGGTGCACCAGACCAGCTCAAGCAGGGCAGGAAGTAACAAATGTGAATTTTTTACATATACAGTACAGTACAGTGAAATTCTTTAATCTGAGGACCAGAGTGCATTCAGACATGATATGATCCCCTGAGGTTGACGTTTAATTGTGTTAGTCTGACTAAAACCCTGAAATTGTGTTAAATCGACCTTCTCAAAGTCAGACTAGCACACCTAGATAACGCAGTCAGGAATCGAGCTACTCCTGCATGTATAACCCAATCGAGTGCATGAATCAGCCTACAGTAGGTGCTGAGCATGCTTTGACTCATAAAATGGCTAACAGCAAAAAAAGCCGTTAACAATATGGCGGTGTCGTGCCTTGGGATAACACCATAAGCATAAGGAATAGAGCGCATCTCATTTGTACAAAAATGTCATTTTAACAGCATCTGTGCAATGGACAGAAATACAGGTTAACCAGAAATACAATACTACCAAGCTGAAAGGGGCATAGCGCCACCTATCATGGCATTATTAAATAGTCGAGCTCTAACCACAGCTCCACTGAGTGACAGTAAGACAGTTTTGTAAGACTGTGGATGGTTTGAATGTGAGAAGAACTCAGCTTGCTTTCTCTCAGTCAACCTTTAGATACTTTTAAAGACCGACATGTTTGAAAATACGATATCCAGATATCTGTTATATCCTGCGATATCCAGAAACGTCATCTGATCCAGGATCTCTAAAAGATAAGATCTACCTACTCTCACTCAACTTCAGGATCCCCTTCCATCCTATTTAGTACAATAACACCTGGATGGAGCACAGGTCCATTTCTGGACACTATGCTCACACACACACACACACAATTACAAACAGGGCAGTTTCGTAGCCAATCCACCCACCAGTGTGTTTTTAACGCCGTATGAGGAAGCCAGTGAACATGGAGTAAACCCACGGGGAGAACATGCACAGAAGATCCAAACAGTCCCCTGAGCTCTGGATCTGTTTATCTATCTAAAGAGGAACTGGAGATATTTTCATTATATTAATCTAATGTGTTCATATCTCCAGTTTAATCAGAAATAAATCGCAGATATCTTGATCTGGAGCGTTCATTAAACTCAACTGCTACAGTCACGTCATTATTACTGGTCAAAAACGCAATTCCTGCTCGCTCAAATGAAAAAAAAATTTTCTTTTCGGAAATAACCTCCAGATATCTATAAGGTAAATCTGCTCGTGGAACATGAACGTGGCTGTAATTCACCAACTATCCATCACTTCAGTGACATTATGCGCCATTGCACAGAGCTCGATGTCACATCACCTCCTAAATCTTATCCATAGCCACACCCTTTATTTTCCTGGGAGCTTACTGATTGGCTTTTCTGCCTGCTGCGTCAGAGCCGGAATCTCCTTCCGCCAACTGAGCGCTGCTGTCCCACCTCGCCATCCTCTGATACCAGGAAGGTGAAACTGCCTGAAGGTCACACTATCTACAACCCCCTCCCTCCCCTTTTTACCTCCTCCCTGCTTCTGTTTCATTTAAACAAACACACACACATATATATATATATATATATATATATATATATATATACACCCTGTTTCAAATTATTATGCAAATGATATATGTCCCATTAATCTAAATAATTGATGTAAACAACAGTCAAAATAATTCTCATGTTATCAACTGTGAAGAGAGCAATTCAAATTTTATTGAACAAATCCCCTAATGATAACAGTACTTTCCCTTACATAACTAACTTACGAACTAACGACTAACGAACACTAACGAACTGTTCCACATTATTATGCACAGTAAGCTTCAAAACAATTTATAAGCTGTAAAGAACTGAAAATTGTCATTTGTTGTATTTCCTAAAATCAAAAGTTATTTGAATCACACTTTTACAACATTTTAACTTTTTAAACGTTTTAACAGGTCACGTTACATGTTAACATAGGACCCCTTATTTGCTAGCAGCTTCACAATTCTTGCATCCATTAAACTTGTGAGTTTTTGGACAGTTTCTGCTTGAATTTGTTTGCAGGATGTCAGAATAGCCTCCCAGAGCTGCTGTTTGGATGTGAACTGCCTCCCACCCTGATAGATCCTTTGCTTGAGGATGCCCCAGAGGTTCTCAATCGGATTGAGGTCCGAGGAGGATGGAGGCCACACCATGACTTTCTCTCCTTTTATCCCCATAGCAGCCATTGATGCAGAGGTATTCCTTGCAGCATGAGATGGTGCATTGTCATGCATGAAGATGATCTTATTACGGAAGGCATAGGTCTTCCTTCTGTACCAGGGAAGAAAGTGTTCAGTCAGAAACTCAACATACTTTGCCGAGGTCATCTTCACACCTTCAGGGACCCTAAAGGGGCCGACCAGCTCTCTTCCCATGATTCCGGCCCAAAACATGACTCCACCACCTCCTTGCTGACGTCGCGGGCTTGTTGGCACATGGTGGCCGTTCACCAACCATCCACTACTCCATCCACCTGGACCATCCAGGGTCGCACGGCACTCATCAGTAAAGAGGACTGTTTGAAAATTAGTGTTCAGGTATGTCTGTGCCCACTGCAGCCGTTTCTGCTTGTGAGCACTGGTTAGTGGTGGCCGGACAGAAGGTTTACGCACAGTTGCAATACTCTGGAGGACTCTACACCTTGATGTCCGTGGAACTCCAGAGGCACCAGCAGCTTCAAATATCTGTTTGCTGCTACATAATGGTATTTTCGCAGCTGCTCTCTTGATCTGATGCATGGATCTGGCAGATATCTTCCTGAGTTTGCCTTTATCTGCACGAATCCGTCTGTGCTCTGAATCAGCCACAAATCTCTTGATAGTGCGGTGATCACGTTTGAGTTGTTGTGAAATGTCTAATGTTGTCATACCTCGTCCAAGGCACTGAACTATTTCACGCTTTTCGGCAGCAGAGAGATCCTTTTTCTTCCCCATATTGGTTGCTAACTGTGGTCTGCTTAATAATGTGGAACGTCCTTCATACAGTAAGTAGTTTATCCCTTAATTGGGCTCATCTGGTAAACTAATTGTCACTGTGGTCTGATATTTCTTCCAGTGATCCAAAGAGCCTGGATACACAATGCCATCCATGAGTTTAACTGAAAACCAAAAAATGTAATCTTTGTGACACTTTTGCATAATAATTTTGAACAGGGTGTGTATATATATATATATATATATATGTATAGAATAATAATTTTAAAATTATTGGATGTATCTAATACATTCTCATCTTGGATGTATCTAATTCCTGACCTTCAGCAGTACCCAACACACATACACACACACACACCTAAGTAAACCCAGTCGATCAGATGTGTTAAGGCTACGGTGTTACTGAAGGATTTCTCTGCAGAAGCCTGATTTCTAGACAGCCCCTCCGTGCTTCAACTGGTCGACCATCCATCTTGAAGAAGCACCTTGTACCCGTTTATTCTGGCGTCGTGCAGCCAGTGCGCAAAAATGGAGGAATTTGGAAAATAAAATACAATAAAATAAAAAATAAAATAAAATACAAAGGTGTTGTGTTAGCAAACCTCAGATAGCAATGTCCCCCGATAATACCTTAAACGCATTTTGCGCATTCCCACTCTGGGTGATTTGGTCGGATTGATGGTATTAGACTGACTCTGTGACTCTTCTCCACACATATGTAGTGATAGAATAAAAGCAGAGAATAAAAATACTCCTTTACAGCTGTGTATCAGTGATGCAGATCAGCATGGAGAGCGAGGGGAAGGCGAGGGGTTTGCGCTCTTTCTCTTTCAATGACAATTTTTTGACGCAATCTGGCGCATAAATCCTGACACCCATCCTTCTGTAGATGTATACATACGCACATTATATTATGTTATATTATATTATGTTATATTATATTATATTATATAACCCCATCATGCAATAAGCAGGATTTATTTAAGGTCTTTAAATGCACGCAGCGCCAGTATTTAATTCTCTTTATGGAAACCTGGGGGATTATTTGTCTTTTTCCATGAAGCAAAAAAAAAAAAAAAGGGTGTGGAACCTGGACATCGCGTGATGCTGGAATAAACATGCAAGTCTAGACAGAGATGAGAGGACAGGAGGAAGCCTTACCCCCATGTCAGCCGGAGATCAGGCGGCGGTTATTCTCAGTCGGGTTTGTTTGTTTTTCGGAACCGAACCTGTGTAGAGACAGAGAGAGACGAGACGTTGCGTGCTGAAGGAGACGGACAGCAGCGCGCGCTCTTGGCTCGATGGATCTCTCAGATTAACGCACGAGCCATTCCGTGTGGAACAGGAGACAGGAGGAGGACCCGCGTGGACAGGGTGCTGTTACACCACAGCGCATCACAGGGTGTCAGTGGGGTTTATTAATACCAGGTGAGAGGAGCAGGAGGATGGGGGGGAGGAGGAGGAGGAGACACGGTGCAGGATGAAGACCGCACTGATGGCGGGAGCGGGAGCGGGCGCGCGCGAGCGCTGCTGCTGATCACCAACAGATCCCTCCGCCGCGCGCGCGCCACGCCGCGCCACACAGCCGATCCGTCCGCGCCACAGAGCAGATCCCGCGAAAGTATGTGCACCCCTGCGCCTCAAACCCTCACACTGTATCTCCCTGTGCCATTCTACATTTATTTATTTATTTATTTATTTATTCCCCTTATCTGTTATAATAATCCTTTCCCTTCTATAAATGCTTTCCACTAGAAGATGGAGTGTATTTGTATGCATTCACATACTCCACATAAAAATGACACTATGACTGATCTCAGACAGACAGACAGATAGATAGATAGATAGATAGATAGATAGATAGATAGATAGATACTGAAGAGAAATTCCAGACATCCAGTAGCCATGATAGGAACATAATAGACAATAAACATGTAGTAGCAATGAGCATCAATCATGTACTGTATAGTGTAGTCAAAAAAAAAGGAAGACAACCGTACAACAACAAAAATGACAAAGATAAATATATATATAAAATATAATATATATAATTAGTATGTACATATATTGATAAATGAGGATCAAGCACTAATGTCTTAACTTGGGATGTCTCCTGTCTCCAGTTGATCCCAAAGCTTGGGGTTCAGCAGGATTAAGATCAGTCAGAGCTCTCTTTGCAGAACATCTGAGATCTTTCACACCAACCAGTCCAGATTTCTCATAGTCCTAGTCCGAAGTCCATGTCTGCTTAGTTCCATTTATTCCATGCCCTTTTCTTCTGTGTAGGACAGCAAGGGGCTTGGAGCCCATCCATATGAGCTATGGGTGCCCAAAAAGCAATGGGAGTGAATAAGGGACAGTGCCTTCTAAAAGTATTCATACCCCTTGAACATTTCCACATTGTGTCACATCACAACAACACATTACAAACACATACTGTAGCTCCACATGGGATATTGCAAACTACAAAAGGGACTTCTTATGGCTTTCTTTCAACAGTGACTTTTTTTCTTGTAACTCTTCCATAAAGGCAGATTTGTGGGACGAACGATTAATACCTGTAGTTGTTCTGTGGACAGATTCTTCCACCAGGGCTTCACTGATTAATGCTCTCCTTGCCTGGCCAGTTAGTTTAGGTGAACGGCCCTCTCACAAACATGACCTTTGTGATTATGTGATAGTTCTGGGATCCCCCATGATCCTGACCAGGAGATTAATGTAGTCAGATTGACTTGACTGACTAAACACAGCATTCAAGCAATCAGAGACATACCTATTCACTTCTCTACTGCACAACATGTATGGTCACGTTTACCATGACTACCATTTGTTTCAGTGAGGTCAGTACATCAGGGTGTAAGTAACACACTCTGTCGTCTGTTAAAAAGGTCACCAGAGTTAATCTGTGGAAGAAGCCATGCGCAATCATTTCCACTGGATTTGAGGAAGATGAAGCAGAAACTAATTGCGGTTGTCAGCTCTCTCACACAAAGCTGTGTGCTCCAGTGCTAAAAATCTATACTGTAAATATAGCTCAGGGAAAGGCTCTCTCCAGTGTGTGCAGCTAGCATGTGTCCAGCTAATCCTACTGTAACCTCCTTCAAACACTAGGTAGCCTTTCTAATAGGTTACCTTTCATCAGGCCACATTTACGCATTTTATAGCAAATACCAAAAAATAAATGAACAAAATTAAAAATTAAAATGAATATAGTAGACATTTTACCTTAGACAAGGTACTTAAACCATAGAAATTTTAACCTGAGACATTCAAACCGTAGAAACATAAACATAAGAAATAAAAATCTTTACATGGTTTATGTAACCTTGATTCTCTTAAACTTTAAAAACGTTAGAATTTTAAACCTTAGACAGTTAAACCTGAGACATTTAGACATATAAACGGGGGTACTTAAGCCATAGACATAAATGTATGACTATTAAACCTGAGACACACAAAGCTGAGATAAATAAAAACCTGAGACATTTAATCTGAGACATTTCAACATTTAAACCTTAAAGACACTTAAACCCGACGCACTACTTAATTCTGAGAACCATAAACCAAATATCTATCAAAAATCTTTATATGCTTTATGTAAATTTGATTCTCTTTAACCAGAAACACTTAAACATTAAACATTATACATTTAAACCTTAGACAGTTAAACCCGAGACACGTAGAAACATAAACCGGAGATACATTTAAAAAACTGAGACACTTATGCTTGAGACACATGAACCTAAAAACAATAAACCTGGGGTACTTTACCCTGGGAAATTTAATTTCTGTTGCCACAGAAGTAAGAAATTATTAAGTGTAAAATAACAAGTAATTAAGAGGTAAGAAAATAACTTTCACCTGGACATTTTATATTGAGTAGTCATTTTGATTTCCAACGTGAACCTAACCCTATATGGTGCTTTGATATTTTGGTGCACTTTTATGTCCTCAGAGTGCGGCTGTCTAGCTGGCCGTGCCGGGCAGGAGTCACTAAATCCACTTTACATGTTAGCATACTTGTGTACGCGTGTATACTTACTATACTAATCTTATGGGTTTTACTCTTTTCTTTTTTTTTGTTGTTTCATTTGGCTTATGCAAACATTTCCACACAACTTTAGTTAAAGATAATAAATTAGCCCTGTATGTTTACACAAGTGCACACTGAATTAATAAAACCATTGCTAACAAGGTTGACAGCATGGCTCAAGGTTTTAGAATGAGAATATTTATATGATTATTTTAATGAATATATTTGCCGAAGAAAATTACTATCTACTAAGCCATGGCACTTTGTTTAGCATCATATCCAAATATTCTATATTCACCGATCAGCCATAGCTTTAAAACCATTAATATTAAAACCACTTTAATTTGTTGGGGTTTTGGGTTCCCCTTGTTTCTCCAGGGTGGCTCTGGCCCCTTGAGGTCTGTAGGGGGTTCTGTGGTGTCTGGATCGTGTCCTTCCCAATGGGGTTTGATGGGATTGGGATCTGTGGAGTTTGGTACTTTGGTTAGGGACCTTAGGCAAGTGAACACTGGGTGATCTGGTGCACAGTTTTATTTGCATTGGCTCTTTTAGATTGGACCTGACCAGTTAGCCTTTGGTCCCTGTGGGTATAGATGTGTTTCATGATCCTGTCATAAGTTATTCTCTCTGTCACAATATAATACAGAAAGTCATGCTCAATGAACTACAGTACACACTGAGCACAAAGTGTTTAGTAGCAGTAGAAGTTCGTGTATAATGACAGAGCTACAGTGGCCATGTGACCATTGACAGGTTCATTTCTCCAGCAGATATGGACAACAGCACCAGTCTATGGATCATTTACTACTCTGGTGGTGTAAAGGTGTAGGGAATGCTTACTTAGAATATATTACTCTCTTTGATGTAGTATCACGTGATTTTGCACCCGTTACCTACAGTATGTAATTCTATTTCTCATCCTATTCTATTATTAACTTTATAAATAGTATTCAAGAGAATAAAATGGCTGATGCAATTAAAGTTTCAATTCTGCCATTCTACCATTATTCTCTCTCTCTCTTTCTTGGTCCCTCTCAATTTCCTTCTCTTGCCCATGCATTCTCTAACCCACACACACACACACACACTGTCCCTGAGGTCACCATGGTAACAGGAGCTAAGTAACCTTGCTCCCTAATCATGAGGCAGACGTAATACATTGAGAAATGAGACAGAGAGGTAGATGAAGGGCAAACTGAGTAGAGTAGGAAAGTAGTTTTTAGAGTACTAGAAAGAAGTAGGAAACTTCTTGTTACTTGCATTTGCATCTCCTGGAATCAGTAAGCCGAAATTCATTGCAGTTCCTTTTATGTTCTACACCTCCTAATGGACCTAATGTCTCCTTTCCATCTGCTCATTTTATGGCCAAGCAGTCATAATAAAGATGTCAGATTGTGATCCTGACCTCACATATTGTAAGGATTGCACAAAGCTTTCTCAGGCTATTTCCTGCCCTACTCAAAGTTCCCTCAAAGACCCTGCTGCAAAACAAAAAACAACACATCTATCTTGCACAAGCACACATACATTCAATTAAATTCTGTTTTATTTATGAAGCATTTCACCAATGGTTTATTGTTGCAAGCAGCTTTACAGAATCCAAAGTAAATGAGGGAAATGAGTATGAAATAGGTAAGAAAAGATATATAAACCAAACTGATCATAATGGTCCAACCCTAGATACATGCAGTCATACATTATGAACAAACACCAATCAGCCTACACTGCATGTCTTTGGGTTGCAACCAAACCCTGGAGGTGCAAGGACACAATGCTAACCCCAAACCTGATTAAAATAAAGACTTTTTTCACAGCCTGGCTATCACCCCATGCAGCACATTACAGTAGATCAGGACTAAATAGACTCTACACTCAAGCTGTTTAAAAACAAGATATATAATGGAAAACTACTCGGCTAATACGTTTCCTGAACATCAGCAGTCTGCTTAAGATGAATAGAAAATGGCCTTTACAATAATGGTAAATGGTTCTAACACCAAAGTCATTTGGTTATAATTTTCATTTAGCCATTAGCACCGACATGTTAGCACATGAGGTGGAACACAAACCTACTGCTCATGGACTGAGTAGAAGTTTGTCTGACATCTTCAGCCTTAGCTGGAAACAGAAGAAAGTTCTGGTCGCTCCTGAATTTTATTTCCCTTTTACATTGTAAAGCAATGCTGAAGGCATTCAAAATATGCACTAATATCTGCTACTCATAAACTGTAATGTCTATATATACCTAATCTGCTCTGATTTTATTATTGTATATTTTTATTTGCATGCTGATTTTGATTATTAAATTGTGTATGGATTTATAAAGTAAAGGTGAATTGAAGTAAACGAGTGCAATGGTGAAATAGCAACAACAAAAAAAGGAAAAAGAAAATAATGAAAAAAGGAGTAGCTTCCTGCAGAAGATGCATTCTGATTAATGACAGACAACACATGGGCACCTCGACCGGACCTGGCAGGATGCATCTGTTGTGGGATCAGTTAGTGCAGACCTGGAACCAGTGGCTGATGTCCAAGTCTGGGCTGGAACTTTTAAAGGAAAGTCCTACTCCCAGACCTCACAGATATCCCTCACTCACAGAAACCATAAAGCAGTACAGTGGAACCTCCATTCATGAACTCTTCTGCATACAAACCAAAAACTCACCTAAATTTTTTTCCTATTCACCAACTCCTCTTTGGAAGACGAACCATTCCAAATTGCCGCTATTAGCTGAACAAAGGCATGAGTGCATCGCCCAGCATCAGTTCTGCTCAGTCCATGATCACAGACCATGCACAGATTTTGTGCATGCCCAGTAAATCTGAAGGGATGTCCACGAGTTTCATCTGAACAAAGCTGTGGCAAAGAGTGCTACCCCTTATGAACAATAATGCTGTGTCATTTTATGTGCAGCACAATTAATTGTGCAATAGTTTCGCCAAACCAATTCGCTCTGGATAGACTATTATACACTAGTAGGCCTCACACCACATCTTATGAAAGTTGTGAAGAGATTAGTGCGGTTCCATGCAGTCATATATCTAACCTTTCCCCATCTGGACTACAGCATCACTACTGTGAACCCATATAAGACCAACCAAGAGATGCTGTCCTAGTCCACAATCTCCTGGGTCACAGACGACCCGTCAGACAGAACACAGATTGTACAGTTGGAAACCTGCCTGTCTGAGTGCTTGCTGAGTACCACAAGGAGCTTGTCCTGTTTCTCCTTACTATGGCTCAAATAAGGACAGGAGAAGAACACAGGGACCAGGTCAGATGACCTGTGCCCTCAGTTGACAGTCACTAGCATGGTGATATTAAAAGATATTCATGCACTAACATGCAATAATAGTTTATTATTAGCCTCGGGAACTGTTTCACCCATTTTTTGGGCTTGTGTCTCATGGTACTGTAGGTCACAGCTGTCTTGTTAATTTTGAGAAAGATCTCCCCAAATATCACCAGGATCATTCTAAGATTAATTTGTCTCAAGGACTTCAGGGTAGCCTTTATATACTGCATATGCCACTGCAAAATGGAGATTAAATAAAGACATTAAATGAATGTTTAATGAAAGGAATTGTTTTAAATAAATGTTTTTTCTTACCTGGACTCAAGAGACAAGAAACTCTCCCAATGACTCTTGGTCACATTCATGCTTCAATAAAAACAAGCCATGTATAGCTTATCCATGAATTAATTAATTTAGGGCATTAAATAGATGTCAAATTTTAACTCTGCATTCTCCTTGAAGATGTTTCTTTCTGGTTGGTCACCAGCACTATTAGGTTTTTTAGTCACAGTGGGATGTTTTTGTACCTCCATTCTCTAGTATATTATTAAATTCATCCTGAAACACTCCTCTTTTGTGTTTGTTTGAGTGAGATGTCTTCCTGTGCTGGATGGAGTCTTTATGTGCTGTTTGTGCTTTTGGACAAATAAGAAAACATCTGAGTGGAAAAGCATATTTGTAGACATGCTGGTCCGAATGAATCGTTCTTTGCCTCCATGATTGTCTAGCTAATTAAATAATGTCCCCTGACCCAAACCGACTGCTGATCCTACAGTACTGTACATACAGTATGTAAATGTGTGTCTTGACTGTATTACAGTAGGTGTGCCTACAGTTACTGTATGTTTGTGAACTCATCTCAGCACAAGTTCTCAAAAAGACTGGAAAGGGCCAACTCAAGCCATGTGCACCCAACAGGATCACTTTTACAAATGTGAGAAAGATGAAGACAAAATGGCAAAATTAATAACCAGCCAGTAATCTTCCTGCCATTAGTTACTTTTTTATGCTTGATATCAAAGCTTGTGAGGTAGTTACTGTTCGACCCTACGTCCTATGCTAACCTCGTTTGACTGTCCTAACAGTGACTGATTTAGGGTGCTTTTACATTAGGCATGCTTGATTTGATTTATGCGCAGGAATAATTGCTCCCCTCTCCCCACTCCTCCACTAACCGGCATTCACATTATTTTTTTTGTCTCCAATCTTGGGTAAACTTGCATATTTACACTCTTTACTTGGTTATTGAGCCATCATTAAACACAAGAGAAGAAGAGTGCTTCGTGCTATGCCAAATATTATTGATATTTCAGAAAAATACTGTCGAGAGCAACGCCTTGCTATCAGCTATAGCCGTGTAGGTCAGAGGAGGAGATTGGCATGTGCTATACATACAATGAGATCTTGGAGATGACTTGGAGTGAATTTATAAATTATGTTCTTAATTATGTTAATTCACATTATTTTAATTGGCAATTTATAATGACTGGCCCAGGTATAAAAATGAGTGTGAACATCACAAGAACATCTCTCAGGCAGTCCAGAGGTTGAGCAGCTTGCAATTCTCCAATTTGTTTCTTTTTACATCATCCTAAAATATATTTCCAAAATATTCCAAAACAATTTATTACTAAAGGATTCTTTGACTCTTCGTCTATGTACCTGTACTTGGTTCACTTTTATAGACATTACATCAGTGCTTATATAGTTGGGAAAGGGCAGCCATGGGGAAAACATATGAAATGTGTTGTGCCACTGATTAGCCTTAACATTATGACCAATGACAGGTAAACAATGATGAACACTCACCATAAACCAGTGAACTGGTGGCAGGATCATGATCATTGAGGCATGCCCATGCCAGCCCATCCAGTCGGACACCACACAAAAACCAAGGTTGCACACACTGCTGAAAAAGGTCATTGATGGCCAGGATAGGAAAGCACCAGAACTCTCAGTGCACCCCAGTCCACCCCACATGGGACACCGCAGGCTAAGAGTCAGTGGCCCCCAACCCAGCCTCCAAACTTCCCAGATCTCAATCTGACTGAGCTCCCTGGGATGCATTTCACTAAGGGTGCCACATCCCAAGGGTGCCAGGTTTTAATGTTATGGCTGATTGGTGTATTTGGTTTTCTTTGTGCTTTCAGTGATTCCTGTAATGCGAGTTAACTACAAAAAAACAAGAAATGCACGCAGTTAGAAGAGTTTAAATGATTGCCCTCTGTAGCCACACTCACTGTATCTGAAGCCACCCTATTAGGATCCAATAACACAAGCCTCCATTTCACTGCCAGATTTATCGATCGTGTGCAACCAAAGTTCTATCCAATATCAGATCTCTGTCCTACACTTCAATCTATTTATACTCCCTGATGCTCTAGTTCTTTATTACTTTTCTGTCATGGCCGGAAGGGTTGCAGATTCTTCTGGATAACTTTGTGTTTCACATATTGTTTCCGTTGTTTATCCATCTACCTTTTCCTTTAGTCTATTTTCCCTCTTCTTTCTTCACACATTAATGTATGTGTAATCCTTTGTCATATAATTTATATAAGCAGATCATCATAGACATACTTCAATAGGAATCAATACTTTAACTTATCATTTAATTCACATAGTATTCAAGCACTGTTTTTTGTTATTATAAATAAAATATTGCACACAATTTTGGTCAATGCATTTGTTCTTGTTTTGTCTTCTACATCAGAGATGTTCTTGTGGACTGATAAGCCAAGATGGCAGAAAGCTCACTGTCTCTTTAAGCCTCGGCTGACTGTGGCAGCCAATCAGGTGACAGATGATGGGCTGTGATGACATTGGTAATGACCTTGCTGGAGAGGAAAATGGAGGGATGTATGAAAGTGAGAGAGGAGGCCAAGCCGTAATAGAACAAAAGAGGAAGGCACAAAAAGATGATTTGATTTGAGATGTGTAGGTAGTCCGTAGTACTGAATGACAAGTACTGGGCTATTCTCATCCCTCGTTCCCCTCCTTATCTCTCTCTTTCTCTCTCTGTTAATTTTGAATTACAGTATCACATTTTATAAAAAATAAGCTCTTCAAAAGTTTTTCAGTCACCTACTATATAGCAAATGGGTTCATTCATTCCAAGATAAAAGAGGGATGGGAAAAGAAAAGTGGCCTCGTTTTGTCATTGAAAGGGGTCAGAACTGGTAACCACATCCACCAACCAACAGGTCTGATGTAAAACCTGGTAAAATGATAGAGATCAGAGTTAGATTGGTCTAAATGTGAATAAGAACACATTCTATATATATTTGTGTGTTTAAATAACTTTTCGTTAGTGCCTGGATAAAATAAATCCCCCAGAGCCATTTGTTTAACTTAAAGTCTTTAAAATCTTTGTATGTGTTGAAATTCATCTGCCATTGTTTGCTCCTCACATTTGCTATGAATGAACTTCACAGTAGGAGAGTGTGTGAGTGTGTGTATGTAAGTGTGACAGAGACAGAGTGAGAACGAGAGAGTGAGAGAGAGAGAGAGAGAGATTTACACACAATGAAGCATGGTTTAATTTTAGAAAACACACCATCCAATCACATGCCAATCAGATCCATAAATAACTCCATTGCACCAGATCAGTCCGTCACACCCGCCTGCACCCGGTGATGGAAAGAACCAGATGAGAAGGGACGGAGGGGAAAGTCGAGAGGGGTGCGGTTGGGGGGGGTTGAGGGGCAGTTGCTAGGAGACTACATCCCACAAGGCCAATCATGTGACTGGAGATAACAGGCAAAGAATGCAGAATCATTCATGAAAACACACTCAGAAGAAAGGCATAAACGTGGCTTTGGTAAACATTTGGTTTATAATGTAATGTACTCCACTCAGTATAACACATCATAATGAGGCCCACTGAGACAAATTTGCTGTTATATAATGGGTTGGTGTAGTTTTACACATAAAAATGATGAGTAACTAAATATTATTTGCACACAGTAAGTATAACTGGTCAGAATGATTTCATTTCATGTCCCATTTTCAAAGCATGCATAATTCCATTAAATCAAACTGAATAACCTTTAAACACATTAAAACACAAAGTTTGTGCCATTTCTAACAGTGATTTTAGTAAAAAAAAATTAGTATTCTAATCATAATGGAAGCTCTAAAATCAAGATCAGTTTGATACTTGACTAGACCCTGTTAGTGACCATCGTTATTGGAAAAAAAGAGTTTGTAGAAATAGTCAAAAGGTTTAAGCTAAAAATGCTCTGCTGATCTTTAATATAATCAGTGATATTATTATTATTATGATTATTATTATGATTTGAGGTTGAAGCCCACGTACATGTCTGTGTGTCTCTCTGTACACAGAACTCTCTGTCTAACTTATTAATACAAAGAAATCCCATTCTGTAAGGTTGAGTATCTTACGCCTTGTTTACACTAAGTTGTCCTTCTTTGGTGCTCAGACAAATACACTCCCTGTTCGGTAATCGGAGAGTGAATCACAGATGAAACAGGCAGCTCAGGAGCAGCTTGACAGAGCGAAAGAGAGAGAGAGAGAGAGAGGGTGAAAAGAGAAGAATGGTCACAGTCACATGATGTATGAATGTAAATGAAGAAGGGACGCATTGGCACGCTCAGCAACACCAAAAGTCATGGAAGACCAAAGAAGATCTAAAGTGTCTAAAGTGTCTAAGTATCTAAAGTGGAGGATCACAGAATTCTTTTCTTAGTGAAGAAAAACCCCTCTGCAAGATGTAGCCAATGAACTAGCCAAGATCACTCTGGAGGAGGTAGGAGTATCATCATCAAAGTCAAGAGACACCTTCCTGAGTGTTAATAAAGATTACCTCAAGATGCAGAACACTGAAAGCTCAAAGCCTCGAGACAAGCCTGGAGAGTGATTGGAAGAGATGAATTGGAGGCGGAAACCAAGGGCTTAAGATCCAATGGTTCACTACGTCAGTATCAGACAGTGTTATGGAATTGGCTCACTGGTGTTTTAGATGATGTGACTGCTGAGAGGACATGCAGAACCGAAATAACTAATAGAGCATCACAGTACATATGGGTATGGATAAGCGTCCCAAAGCAAATAATTAAAATGTTCTCAAAGGGCAGAGAATGTGAAAGAACCTGACCTCATCCTTTTCACTAACACATACAGTAGCCACACGGGCAGTTTCTTGGCTGATCTGTTCTGGTCTGCTGGGGAAAAAGGTGCAATACCTTAAATGCATGTGGATTTCAAATGAGAAGAGGTGTGCACTATTGAACATATCTAGTCAGAGATATGGAAAATTAAATATCATCTCTAATTTAGTCTTTCAAACCTCTTGCACCATTGTGCTTGGTGGGATTCCTCCTACAGTCCAAAAATATTCAGTATGGGATGGGCAGATCCAAATGACCTGTGGTGTGTATACCCTGCTATACCCCCTACCGCCCCAAGGAAACTATTTCATTTGAATTTGAAATCTGATGTTGTGATAGACAATTGCTTGATGTAAAAAATGAAACACTGAACCAAGAGCGAGAGAGAGAGAGAGAGATTGGGGGAAATTCTGCAACTAAATATAACATACAAACGACCAGTAGCCATGCTTCTAGGAGTGTTCACAATCTGCCAAAGCAACTGAAGGACAGCCAGAGGTGCTGAGCGTCCTGATTGGCTGCAGTGAACAGTCTGTTGCTATGCTGTTTCCATGGAGATGGCTTATTGATGATAGTTTTTATGCATGTTTGAAGTGGAGAGTAGGTGTATTTAATGAGGAGAGCAAAAGCAGAAACAGGAACACAGTAAAAGAGAGAGAGAGAGAGAGAGAGAGAGAGAGAGATGAATCATCTCAGACATACTGTATCAGATCCTGAAGCAAGTGGAATTCTAAGACTGATGCTTCCTTTTAAACTGCATGGACAGATTTCTCATAAGAAATGTTTACAGTAACCCAACAGTACCTTTACCATAGACACTACCTGCTCTGGTTCTCTATACAGTCACATGGTGACCATGGTAGTGTCTGAAGTAGCACAGTAACACTATGGTACAGTACATTATGTTAAATGTCTTATGGACTGGTTATCATTAACAGGTTAATTTCAAATCTTCAGGAAACTCTTGCATAATACAATAAGGTAATGTTCATATTAAACATCAGAACAAGGAAAGTCTGATTTTTTTTACTTGCTGTGCAGGTTTGAGTATTTCAGCAACACCTTTTGTTTATTTGGAATGCACAGGAACGTTGAGGTGGCTGGACTACAACAGTGGAACACCAGCTTCTACTTCTGTCTGCCAAGTGCACTAATCTGGTGCCACAGTGATGCTGCAGACTCACCAAACCTGGGCAACTGATGCTCATTAGATTTTTTCCACTCACAACAATATTGTGTAAACTCTTAACAGTTAGGAGATCATCAGTTATTGAAGTACTTAAATCTTGGGGGAAAAGAAAAAACAATAAAAAAAAATCATTAAACACTGTATAACCTAATACTTTCACAATTTTTGCTTCATTAAGAAAAATAATTTCCCAAAGACCTGGAGCTAAACACACAATGATTTTAATTGAATGATTTCAGTGTAATGAACTATTGCTAGATTTGGAATTTTGTTGTGATAGAAACACCCGATGCTATACTGTATATCCCTATATACCCGACATATCATTGCTCTTAAAATGCTGCTTGTCCAATCAAATGAGAGGGGACAGAAGTATGGGGTATTGTGGCACATTATGGCATGAATAAATGAGGCAACATGGCATTTGTGCTGTGTAAAGATATATGCATAGATGTCTGGCCTGTCAGATTCTTAAACTGACACAAGTACAGATATACAGTAGGATGATTTGTGTGTACTGTACATACGTTTAGGAAATGAATGAAGAAGGCGTGTTCAAACATCATCTTAATTTTTTTTAGCACATGGTTATTCATCCGTATGAATAGGTAGAAGCCTGGTCTTGTAGAGCTGATCAGAAGTATTTCCAAGGTGGCCCTCTAGTGGACAGACAATGACTTTGGCATGGCAGATAAGACTCTTAAGTTCTAATCACTTCTCATACCTTTTTTTTTCATCTCATCTCAAACTATTTAACTATTTGCTCACACAATTTCTAGTCAAAGAACTACAAGTCCATGCTCTGGATCTTTTATGGGCAGATTCTACAAACCAAAAGTGGAAAACAACAACAGACATCAGGACAGGAGTGGATTTCAAAGCTAAATAATTTTATGGCATTTTTATTTTATGTCCTTACCAAGGACGTCATGGTGGCTTAGTGGTTATCATTCTCCGCAATTGCCCGTAGTGTTTGTGCCCTGTGATGAATTGGCAGCCCATCCAGGGTGTACCTCAACTTGCGCCCCAAGTCTCCTGGTATAGGCTTCAGCCCCCGCCCCCACGGCCCTGTATACAGGATAATGCAGTATAGATGATAACTTTACAAAGTAATAAACTCAAGAGTCTAGCAATGTATATACTTTTATCCATCTCATTAAAAAAATAATCTTCTATGTATTCTTCTCAAATTATGTAATTTTAGGATCTCAGTAGAGTACAGAGGTTTCCCCGCTAAAAAATAAGGGGTCCAGTGAATTTTCCTTATGTTTGATTTTTCAAAATCTGAACTCTTTGCCATTATACATAAAAAACTTCTTTGAAAAATGTGTCCTAGAAATATGTCTACTTAAAAAATATCCAGATAAATTGCATCATCTGGATGGAGTGAATTTGATTGTGCCTGATGAGAAAAAACAGCTTACTAAAATTGAGCAATGTGTGCAGGACATAAGAAATTGGATGCTAATTAACTTCCTTCTGCTAAATCCGGATAAGACAGAAGTTCTAGTCATAGGACCGCATACAGCTAGGAGTAAAATTTTAGATCACACCGTAACTTTAAATGGCCTTTCTGTTCCATCAAGTGCAACAGTAAAAGACCTCAGTGTGATTATTGATTCCAGCCTTTCATTTGAAGCACATGTAGATAATATTACCAGGATAGCATTCTTTTACCTCAGAAATATTGCCAGAATAAGAAATTTATTGTCGCTAAACGACGCAGAAAAACTAGTTCATGCTTTTATCACCTCTAGGTTGGACTATTGTAATGCCTTACTGTCTGGTTGTTCAGCTAGATGCATAAATAAGCTTCAGCTAGTCCAGAATGCAGCAGCGAGAGTCCTCACCAGAACCAGAAGATATGAGCACATCACCCCTATCTTATCTTCACTCCATTGGCTCCCTGTGAAATTTCGCATTGATTTTAAAATACTACTCTTGACATATAAAGCATTAAATGGTCTCGCGCCGCAGTACCTGAGCGAACTGCTAGTGTCTTACGATCCGCCACGCCTACTTCGATCAAAGGATGCAGGCTGCTTGTCAGTACCGCGTATTATGAAAAATACAGCTGGGGGCGGAGCTTTTTCTTATAAAGCCCCAAAGTTATGGAATAGTCTTCCAAATAGTGTTCGGGACTCAGACACAGTCTCAGTGTTTAAGTCCAGGCTAAAAACCTATTTATTTAGCCAAGCATTTTTATAAATAGATTAGCCATAGGTAAAGGAGCAGATCTGGGGGACTCATGGACATAGAGTATTATGGTGAACTGGTATGTTTAGATGCTGTCTTCCTCACTCTCATTGATCACTCAGGTTTGCTGACGGTGAGGTGATTGTTTGCTTTACATCTCAGTTCCCCCTCATGTTTGTGTTTCCTTCTGGCTCTCCCTTTTAGTTATGCTGTCATAGTTAGTCCTGCCGGAGTCTCTGCTTGCACTCTACAGTTAATATACATTCACATTATACATTGTGTGACTGTGACCATACCTAACTGCCATCTCTCCTCTTCTTCTCTTTCCCCCCCTCTTTCTTTTTCCTCTCTCCTCCTGTCCCCCCCTTTCACTCTTTCTCTCTCTCTCTGTCGAGCTACACATGTCGTTCCTGAGCTGCCAGTGATCCAGACTCCCTCTGCCCTCCGGACCTGTCTGACCCATCCTGGTGCCCCGCTTCTGGCTGAAGATCTCGTCACATGGATGCCCCGTGTGTCTCTCTGGGATGCGTCTGGTGTCTGGGAATGATTCTCTCTACCTAGAAAATGGTTCTGGCCTTGACTGGTGTTGGCAACTGTTTCTCTGGGGACTTGACAGTTCGATAGTTCATGACTGGAACTTCTTACAAGTCTACCTGGGTCTTCAATAACTACCTGGACTCCATATTAACATCAATTAACATCAGCTATTATAGCTGAACTGCCTCCCACCCTACACACTGTATAAATGCAGATCATTTACTGCTTTCTGTTTCACCCAAATGAGGATGGGTTCCCTGTTGAGTCTGGTTCCTCTCAAGGTTTCTTCCTATTACCATCTCAGGGAGTTTTTCCTTGCCACTGTCGCCCTCGGCTTGCTCACCAGGGACAAACTGACCATTTTGATTCATACAAATTCACATTTCATACAAACTTAAATAATTCTTTTGACTATGTAAAGCTGCTTTGCGGCAATGAAAATTGCTAAAAGCGCTATACAAATAAAATTGAATTGAATTGAATTGAATTGTAGTTGGATGAGAAGTATAAACATACCATTCCCACACCCTATTGTTTGGTACGCGATCCATCGCACCTGCACATGACGTCACGTCACACACTCCAGCAAGGAAGTTCATTTTTGGTTGATAAGGTTGTGATAAGTAGACGAAGATGTCCGTGATAGAGACTCAAGATTCGAGCGAAATGTCACAACCAAGCCAACCAGTGAGGAAGGTAACAGCACCAGGAAGGGAACAGAAATGATGAAATATATATATATATAATTTTTCATATATATAATTAAAAAAAAAAAACGTTGTTGGGCTATCTTGTGCAGAGAGCTGATGTTGAGGAACCAGGTGAGGTTCTCCTCCAGGTGGACACCAAGGAATTTTGTGCTCTTGACGATCCCCACAGAAGAGCCGTCAATGCTAAGCGGAGAGTGATCGCTCTGTGTCCTCCTGAAATCAACAACCATCTCTTTTGTCTTGTCGACGTTCAGAGACAGGTTGTTGTCTTGACACCAGTTCGCGTACAGTAACGGAGACTGCGTTTTTCTTTTGTACAAGCTGCTCTTGTTGATCAGTTCTCTCAGCGTTTAAGCTCTCCATGCTTGACATGTCGGCGGAGTAACGTAACAGAGCGGGGTCACGTGACTCCACACACGGTAGTGTTTTAAAAGGGAAAGTAATCTAAATAATCGACCTGGGAAAATTTGATCGATTATAGGTTCTGAGTGTCGATTTCGATTACTTTTTGATAAATTGCCCAGCCCTAACCTATTTATTACATTTCAGGAATCATGGATCAATTTGAGTCCATCAGAATACTTAAGGAGGTCACGTTGCCTTATGCAGAAGAGGAAATGCCCTTGAAATGGGTGTTTCAACAAGACAACGACCCCAAACACACCAGTAAGCCAGCAGCATCTTGGTTCCAGACCAGCAAGATTGACGTACTAATTTATTTGTGAATTACTGTGTCAAATAAGTACTTGCTTATTAGCAAGACCCTCAAAGACATGTTTTGCTTTTAAGTAGTCCAGCTACACTCTGCTCATGATTCTAAATTAGTAGCACCTGTTTGAGGTTGTTAGCCGTCATAAAGACACCTGTGCACCCCACAATCAGCCAAAGTCTAAGTAGATACATGGGGTATCAACAGGGCCGGAGTGGGACTCATTTTCAGCCCTGGAGTTTCATGCCTCAGACCGGCCCACTTTAGATCACAACCTATTATTATTAAAATCATGTAATTTTAAGCTTACATGTTAAGTCTACAATAGTGCAAATTGTTCTGTAAAGCCTTGTAATTCAGTGTATATTTCTAAAACATTTCCAATTCACGACTTTTGTTTGGGCATAGTAAGTGGTTATACTGGAACTAATGCTTGCTTGTTCACACATCCTGTTACAGCAGCTCACCTCTTTCTTCCATACTGACAGAAGCAACCCTCTCATCACGACTAGCTCCTGGCTCTGATTCTGACACCAAATCATATTATGACAATGGTCATGATTCTCAGCACAAATCTCTCCCTTTTACAAAGTTTTCTGATCAATTTAGGTCAGTTTCGTTAATGTAGTGCTGAATCATCTAGCATTTCAGGGCACATTTCATATATGGCAGGTCTACACCATACACCATATATATATTATATTAATTCTAATAATATTCAGTTATTTACTCAGTGCGTAGCCTATTCCTACCTTTCCACTCTGGATTCCACTCCTACCTTTCCACTCTGGACCTTTCCACTCTGGAAGGAAAATATCTGGCCACAAGTTTGTGACCAAGCACATTTGGATTATGTAGAATGAAAGATTACTTGGGAATGAACAAAAATGGGTGGAATGAGCAGCTATGATTGTCAAATTACTTGAGAAAATCTGTTTATTTTCAGTATTAAAATATACACTCACCCAAAGGATTATTAGGAACACCTGTTCAATTTTAACTTATCACATGGCAGTTGCTTCAATGCATTTAGGGGTGTGGTCCTGGTCAAGACAATCTCCTAAACTCCAAACTGAATGTCAGAATGGGAAAGAAAGGTGATTTAAGCACTTTTGAGCATGGCGTGGTTGTTGGTGCCAGACGGGCCGGTCTGAGTATTTCACAATCTGCCCAGTTACTGGATTTTCACACACAACCATTTCTAGGGTTTACAAAGAATGGTGTGAAAAGGGAAAAACATCCAGTATGTGGCAGTGCTGTGGGTGAAAATGCCTTGTTGATGCTAGAGGTCAGGGGAGAATGGGCCAACTGATTCAAGCTGATAGAAGAGCAACTTTGACTGAAATAACCACTCGTTACAACCGAGGTATGCAGCAAAGCATTTGTGAAGCCACAACATGCACAACCTTGAGGCAGATGGGCTACAACAGCAGAAGACCCCACCGGGTACCACTCATCTCCACTACAAATAGGAAAAAGAGGCTACAATTTGCACGAGCTCACCACAATTGGACAGTTGAAGACTGAAAAAATGTTGCCTGGTCTGATGAGTCTCGATTTCTGTTGAGACATTCAAATGGTTGAGTCAGAATTTGGCGTAAACAAAATGAGAACATGGATCCATCATGCCTTGTTACCACTGTGCAGGCTGGTGGTGGTGGTGTAATGGTGTGGGGGATGTTTTCTTGGCACACTTTAAATGCCACGGGCTACCTGAGCATTGTTTCTGACCATGTCCTTCCTTTATGACCACCATGTACCCATCCTCTGATGGCTACTTCCAGCAGGATAATGCACCATGTCACAAAGCTTCAATCATTTCAAATTGGTTTCTTGAACATGACAATGAAAGAGCTTCATAAAGAATGCTTTCAGCACCTTGTTGAATCAAAGCCACGTAGAATTAAGGCAGTTCTGAAGGCGAAAGGGGGTCAAACACCGTATTAGTGTGGTGTTCCTAATAATCCTTTAGGTAAGTGTATACAGTATATAGAAAATATACCAATTTTCTGATTAAATTAGTCATGCAGTAAACAGAGACTTAAACAACTTTGCGATCTTTTTTTTTGTGCCATAAATGGATTTGTTCCCAAATCCTGAACGTATTACTTTTTCAGTCACCAAGACAAAATATTTGAACACATCTTTTGACAGCAGTATTACAGTTAGGTGTCAGTAGCAGTAAGGCATTATAGTAGTCCAAGTTTGAGGATTTAATAAAAAAATGCATGCATTCTGTAGTGATATTGCCAAGATAAATATTATTGAAAGTTGAAATGAGTGCCATCATGGTAATATTATCTACATGAATTTTAAATGAAAAACTGGAATCTAGGAAAAAAACCCTACAACAGCAATAGGAAGAAACCTTAAGAGGAACCAGACTCAACAGGGAAGCCAAACCTCATTTGGGTAATAATGGATAGCAGCAATTGATTTGCAGTAATACTGTGTGGCAACTGAAGGTTTAATATAAGAGGTTTAATATAAGAGGAGATGTACATGCACACCATATACACAGGAACACCTAATTTTACTTTAAAACATACAGAATAGTAACCATTAAAATCTACAAACTGATCTGCAAAAGATCCGAGCCAGGAGAGGGCTGTTCCCTTAATTCCTATTACATTTTGTAATCTATGAAGAATACTACAATACTACACAAAAAGCTTTACCAAGGTCAAGATGTTTGATGTCAGCCTATAGTTGGACAGCTTATAAGAGCCAAGGTCAAGTTTTTTAATCAGGGGTTTAATAATCGCAAATTAATTTTTTTTTTTTTTTTTTTTTTTTTAAGATGGGTTCAGTTATTTCTGGTATTATTTTTATAAGAAATGTGTAGGTACTGGATCTAGTATTTAAGTCTTTCTACATTTTGTTTAGCTCAATCTAGTCAAACCTGAGTGATGACTCTGCAGCTAACATGATTGGATCATCAGCAGCCTGTGTCTGTTTCCTGGCCTGGGCTCGGATGGTCACTGATTAACCAAACCTGTTCCAGGACTATAAGCTAGTGTAGGAAGTGAAAGCCAACATTGTTTTGAGAGCACTACCTGGACATCCAGCAGTTCAGCGACTAACTTTTCATTTTCTTTTTTTGCAGAGGTGTGCTTTAGCTTTGGGCGATAGAGATGCCACCAATTCATCATCCACTTGCCCCGTTGTGAGGGTTATAAAACCCAAGTCGCGGGCTGGATATCTCCACCTAAGGCACACAGACTTTCCCCTACAGAAATAAAACGCTCATCCCCTCAAACCCTTTTGAAAGTTTGGATGTGCTCTTTTAATAAGCCATTACTAACAATGGAGAAAGAAAAAATAATTATTGCACACTCAACACACTGAACAAGCTCAATGTTAGCCATGATATTGTAGCCAAGTCAGTGTTTTGTTTAAAGTATCCACTGACAAAGCTGGCATCAATAAATTCCACCTGCGTTCGTCAAAAAGACTAATGTAGTCGTCAAAAATTGAAAAAGCAGAAAAAAAAGGCAAAAGTGAAAGCTTACATAAAAATTGCAAAAACTAGCTCAATATAAATGGCAAAGAAAAAACATTGTGGTTTAGATGCTGATACAAACGATTAACTTTCTCAGTAAACCATTTGAAAATAGGAAGTGACATTACAGCTTTACAATAACAGTATTCGTTATTAAAAGTATGTTCTTTTGCTATAGTTTCAAATAATTCATGAGCATTCTCTCATCTCATTTTTAGACAGTCTACTTTAACACTAGAAGCGCCGCGCCAGTGTCACATACTTATAACGCGGTTCAGTGGTCATTTGACCGCCTATTGTTTTGAATGGGAAGCTGTTGCTGACACACAAAGATCGCTAGATGGCGCTTTCACCCAAAGCAAATAGTTTAGCACCAAGATCAACTTGCACTTGGACAATGCGCCATTCATTCCCGCGTTGATAACCAGCAGTATTTTTTTTTCATATTCCACTGAGAAAACCTACTACAGAGTCTCTAAGGGGACAAAGGAAAAGGGGAAAAAACAAGTCATGTTTTGAATTATAACCCAAAGTTTTTGGCATTACAATGTTATTTTTTTCTCCTCGTTTGTCCATCCAGGGGCTTCGTACTATAACAAAAAAGGAAAGCTCTACTTAATTTTATATCATATGGAAAAAAATTTATTAGTTTGTTCATTCTATTTGAAGTTTCTGAATGTCTCGGGTGGAGCAGGAGCAGCGATTTAGTTCTGAACTCGCTTCCATGAAATTATCGCTAAAACAATATTGAATTTGAATGAATCAGATCTACCACAGCAGATAAACTATGCTATGTCATAACCGAAGCAAACACCACGATTATGCCTCGTTTTGTTCCGTGTTGCTAGGCAACAGACTACGCGCCTACGCTGCGGTATATTATAAACCTGCGGAATGTTTTACTGCTTATGCTCACATAAGAATCATGTAATAAAAGCGAGGGAAATGTGGAAGTGATTTCGGTAACTAAACTGAGTGTAACATCTGCATAGTGACACTAAACAGCTGAACAACTTCACTTTTCCGTTTACCTCTGAGGAAAAAAAAAGCTGTATTTTGTTTGCTTACATTTAGAATTTTTATAACAGTACAAGAAGTACACGCGTGAACACACACCTCCCCTGAGCCTTTGGTAAACATCCAATCACTGTCCGTATGCAAATGAGTCAGGACGTAGCCTAACGTAGTGTCTTGTTGGATTTCAGCAATCACGGAGTGGAAAGACTTAAGAAATTGTAGTGTTTTTTTCAGTTGCAACAAGCACAGTGATGAGTCCATGTCCGCTGAATTCAACAGAATGAAGACAAATTACCGTTGTCTGACAGACCCCTACGTAAAGCCTATAGTAAAAGCCTAAGTAAATGAATATAGTCAAATTTACCCTGTGTTTTCTACTATAAGATTATCTGCTTAACCAAATAAGCTAAGCATTACATTTTTAAGTTCTTGTCCTGTTGGCAGGAATCCCCTATAATAAAATATATATATATATATATATATATATATATATATATATATATATATATATATATATATAAAAACAATAGCCCATCTGTTTTAACTTAGTTTTTTTTTTATCATCCATAAGACAACCTTTCAGTTTTGTAAATATTCTAGTTACAGTGTGAGAAGTCTTAATTTAGGTTAAACATTTTTGAGAATTAGAACATCCAGGTAAGTTTTTTTATTATTATTAAACTAATCACAACATATGTACCCTAACACTATTTATCCAACTGAAACTAATTCTATACATGTAACAGAACATGTAGATGCAGATTCCAAATGTATAAATATGCATGCTATTATAGATATTATATACTTTTAAAATAAAAATCGCTATTAATTGACCCGGAAGTTTAGTTTAGCACACAAAAAACTGAAAAGTCCTTTCTGGTAAATCAACTGCATATGTAGTTTATTTACAGTAATTCAAAAAAAAAATATATATATATATATACATTGTACAGTACAAGGTAAAAATAGGAGATTACAAAATGAAAAAAAAAAAAATACTTGTCTACTTTATTAACAGCTTAGTATACTGTATCGAAATCCCTGTCATGTTGTCCCTCCTTTCTGTGCTTCATTTTAATGGAGAGATATTTGACCAACAGCCTAGAACAAAAGAGCTGTACAGTAGGTGTGATCACAACCCCCTCCGAAGGACCGTGCCATCAATCACTGACCTGCTCAGAAGTTCCCTCAATGTATGCTGATGTTTTGCAAGTATTTTTATCACCATTCAAAGGCTTACAATTCATTTAGTTTAGATTTCTAGCAGATGCCATAAGTTTTGTTCCCCGAATTAACATTCCTAGCATAGCTCTGTTGCATTCTTTGAGCATTTGCCACAGACAAGCCGCTTACTGGTCTGGTGAATAAGAGGTTTTGTTCCCTGCACATCTGCCAATTTGACACTGCCTCCTTTTCAGGTAAAGGTCGCTTGCAAGCCATTGCCCCTGCTGCCTTTCCTGTTTTCTGGTGCGCACTGAGCTCCTTTACCAACTCCAGAATAAATCTCCTCCTGCTTATGGTCACATTCATGCACTGTTTATATAGAATATGTGCATTAATTGCCGCCAGGTCTAGGAGGTTGTAAAACACAGCCACAGGCCAGCGCCGGGTGCCTCCCTTTACTGAATACAGCCGCGCCATTTGATCCATAACATCCACGCCAACTTCAGTGCTGTTGTAGTAGGGAATTGTTTCAGGAAGTTTCTTTTCGCCATTCTCAGTTGAAGACTGAGCACAATGCCTGACGCATTGTGCTCAGAATGCATAAATTTTTTTCATTTTACCTGGTAAATCGTCTTTTGGCTGTTCCCTTTCAGGGGTCGCCACATCTGCCTCCATCTATTCTCTGCATCCTCTTCTCTCACACCAAATAACTTCATGTCCTCCCTCACTCCATCCATAAATCTCCTCTTTGGTC
Source organism: Clarias gariepinus (assembly GCF_024256425.1). Taxonomy (NCBI): domain Eukaryota; kingdom Metazoa; phylum Chordata; class Actinopteri; order Siluriformes; family Clariidae; genus Clarias; species Clarias gariepinus. The sequence goes on along the minus strand of NC_071127.1, from coordinate 19,965,642 downwards.
TTCCTCTAGACCTCCTGCCAGGCAGTTCCAACCTCAGCATCCTTCTACCGATATGTTCACCATCTCTCCTCTGAACATGTCCAAACCATCTTAGTCTGGCCTCTCTGACTTTATCCCCAAAACATCTAACATGGGTTGTCCCTCTGATGAACTCATTCTTGATCCTATCCATCCTTGTCACTCCCAAAGAGAACCTTAACATCTTCAGCTCTGCTACCTCCAACTCTGCCTCCTGTCTTTTCTTCAGTGCCACTGTCTCTAAGCCGTAGAGCATCGCTGGTCTCTACACCTTTCCTTTCATTCTCGCTGATACTTTATTGCACAACACACCTGACACTTTTCTCCACCCATTCGAACCTGCCTGTACCCGCCTCTTCTGTTGTACGCTTTCTCCAAATCTACAAAGACACAATGCAAGTCTTCATTACCTTCTTTGTATATTCTCCACCAGCATCCTCAAAGCAAATACTGCATCTGATGTAATCTTTCTGGGCATGAAACCATATTGCTGCTCACAAATGCTCACCTCTGCCCTTAACCTAAACATATTATATGAACAATATATAATATATTATGTACATGTAACTTAACATTGGTCTGTTTTTTGAGTTCTAGCATTCATGAGTCACCATATACCAAGTCCAAGCAATTTAGTTGTGTCAGCTTCCATTTTACACAGTAAGGTGTCATCCATGACCAGGCTGTGCTGCAAGAACCTCACTTCTTCCCTCTCCAGATTTCTAGCAGCTCTGCAGTATTGTACAAGAACAAAAGAGCTTTACCATGCAGCAATTAAAAACAAACGTTATACTATACACTGTACTACATGATTTTTGAACACAATATAATCATGCACATCCATGTTACAGTATATTAAATTTCCAGCTTAATATCCGATTGTTGCAACTGAAAATGTACTAGCATCACATTTAGTACAGAATCAAAAGGGAACCCATCTTCATTTGGGTGATAACGGAAATTATAAATAGAAAGTGTAAACTTAATTCCTTGCATCTCATTTGGTTTAATAATTTGAATTGTACGCTGCAACAACGGAGTTTCCCCTTGGGATTTAGCCAGCCAACCACTTATTCATAAACTATGAACATTGATCTTTAGAGTGTAAAGTTCAGTGACCTGCCACAGTGGCAGGAAGATGATTGTAAATCAGCGCTTGGCCATAATTTTTATTAATGCTTGCAGTGTCTGTGGTGACGATCTTACCCTGACAAATCTTGCTCTGTCTGGTGTGTGGTGATGAAGACGCAGAGCTTTGGGATGAGCCACAGCCTCATTAATGGCAGGTAACTCTATAAAGCAGCAACGAAACAGTGTTTAAAACAATAAATATATATTTCACTACATGTATAAATGTTAGCCTCCTGTGAAGGGTTAGAAAGTAGCAGGTAGATACTGTTACCATGGTTCTGAAAGCTGGCTACCCGTCAACTAACAATACCCAAGCAAATATGACTAATTTCTTACATGAGTGCAGCTTTCCAGATCTTGATCCTCCTGTGGATGGATGAAAGTTGTTCAAGACCCTCTACTTTTTCACTTGCACATAGATGTTTCTGTACTCGCTCATACTATCCATCTTCTGTCCAAAATGTATACATTCTATCCTCAAACGCATGTCCTCGGTCCTTCAGGCAGAGGTATACTGCTGACTCAGGCCCTGGAGATGCTGCTCCGTGTTGGCACATCCTCCTATGTAATAGTTGTTTTGCCAGTGTAGCGTTCTAAAAACATTATACTGCATTGGACCAGGTACGTCATATAGGTATGTTTTGGTGCCCAGTCTTTGAGATGTTCATATCGGCCCTAGTGTTTCAGTAAGGTTAAACACTGGTACTATATGTAGCATTCCCCCTCCCCCAAAATACTTTTTAGCATTCGACACTCCAGCCACATGGGGAATAAGGTTTTCCCGCAGGTTGTCCTTATGTTGCATTCATAGACCTCGAGAGATGCTTGCATTCCTACTTTTTAGCTTCAAGTAGGAAATAGATTCTACTCTGATGCAGCGCGCTGATGCCCAATTTGCGTTGTAGTGAATGGGTAAAACTGCAAAGTACTGGTCTGTGTGTGATCCTGTAGACTTCCATTTTAGTTTCCCCATCATTCCCTATGATAACTGCACAGTCCAGAAGGCTAACCTGTTGTCATTGGGGTTAATATGCTCTGGGAAGTACACTCAACAAAAATATAAAAACGCAACACCTTTGTTTCTGCTCCGATTTTTCATGAGATGGACTTAAAGATCTAAAATTCATTCCAGATGCACAATATTACCATTTCTCTCAAACATTGTTCACAAATCAGTCTAAATGTGTGATAGTGAGCACTTCTGCTTTGCTGAGATAATCCATCCCACCTCACAGGTGTGCCACATCAAGATGCTGATCTGACATCATGAGTAGTGCACAGGTGTACCTTATACTGCCCACAATAAAAGGCCACCCTGGAATGTGCAGTTTTTTGCTTTATTGTGGGTCTGGGTACTCAGAACCACTCGATCCACAACATTGACATCAGCAAAGCGCTCACCCACACGATGCCACACACGCTGTCTGCCATCTGCCCTGAACAATGTAAACCAAGATTCATCCGTGAAGAGAACACCTCTCCAACGTGCCAGACGCCATCGAATGTGAGCATTTGCCCACTCAAGTCTGTTACGGCGACGATCTGGAGTCAGGTCAAGACCCCGATGAGGACGACGAGCATGCAGTTGAGCTTCCCTGAGACGATTTCTGACAGTTTGTGCAGACATTGTTTGGTTATGCAAACCAATTGTTTGTTTGTGTTATGGTTGATTGACACCGGTGTTTTAGCAAAGACCCGCCCCGAGTGAGAAGAAGCTGTCGGCCATAGTTTTCCTTGCTGGAGCAAAATGTCGCCTAAGCGAGTGTGGTGTACAGTTGTTGGGTGTAATAGCGAACACAGCAGTCGTCATTCACTACCGACATCTGAGCCGCTGAGGACGCAGTGGCTGAATTTAGTTTTTGAAGCTAAGTCCCCGCCGATTTACCTAAATGCGTTCATGTTTGCGATAATCATTTTTCATCAGACTGCTTTATAAGCGCGGGTCAATATAAAGCAGGTTTTACTAGGAAGCAGCTCCTAAAAATGGATCTGTACTAACGCTTCGTGTTCCTGCTTCATCTTCACCAGGCTCGTGAGTGCGATTTCTTTTTCTATGAATCTTTGCAGATCGCCTTTTCTAATAATCACGATGAATGCGGAGTGTAAGTTAACTTACACTCATAAAACATGATTATGTAGTCTTCTCTATGTACATCCGTCTCTATATAATTCCTAATCGCCCGTTTATAATAAACAATGCATTAAGGTGATTGTCTAGTTGCAATTAAAATAATTTGCAAAAAGTTGCAATTTATTTCTGTGGTCGAATTACTAGTTACCCATGATAGGAATCTAGAATTTATTTTATATTTGATAAGAGTGGAGAAATCCATCAACAGCCATGCCACCCCTCTTTATGACTTGGTTGTACTGACATCTAAAGGAAGTCAATTCCATCTCTTAGGTGCCAGAACGGAAAACAGTCTAGATGCCCTCCTTGATGCTGGGACCAGTCAAGCAGTGCCAGAGGATTGGCAGGAATATGGTGCAGTGATTAGAGCCAAGAGTGTGCTGGTGTTATGCTTTGTAGGCAAGCATCAGTGTTTTGATGTGGGCAGATATAGGAAGCCGGTGGAAGGAAATCAGTCAGGTGCTATGGAAGAATTTAAAAAATGTTGAAAACAAGCTATGCAGCTGCATCATGGATCAGCTGCAGACAGAGGCAGACCTGCCAGGTGAGAGTTGCAGTAGTCCAATCTTGAAATAAAAAGGGACTAAACAAGCACCCAAGTAGCCTGTGTGGAGAAAAATGCACAAATTCTTATGATATTGATCATGAAGAAGTCAAAAGCAAGTAAGGTCAGAAATGTGTGGGGGGAAATAAACAGTTAATCATCAAAACTTACCCAATGGTTGCATGCAGTGACAGGAGGAGTCCAGGAAGATCATAAGATCAGTTCCTGCTATTCATTGTGACCAATGTTGAAAGCAATATACAAATTCAATTCAATTTTATTTCTATAGCGCTTTTAGCAATTTTTATTGCCGCAAAGCAGCTTTACACAGTCAAAAGAATTATTTAAGTTTGTATGAAATGTGAATTTGTATGAATCAAAATGGTCAGTTTGTCCCTGGTGAGCAAGCCGAGGGCGACAGTGGCAAGGAAAAACTCCCTGAGATGGTAATAGGAAGAAACCTTGAGAGGAACCAGACTCAACAGGGAACCCATCCTCATTTGGGTGAAACAGAAAGCAGTAAATGATCTGCATTTATACAGAGTGTAGGGTGGGAGGCAGTTCAGCTATAATAGCTGATGTTAATTGATGTTAATATGGAGTCCAGGTAGTTATTGAAGACCCAGGTAGACTTGTAAGAAGTTCCAGTCCTGAACTATCGAACTGTCAAGTCCCCAGAGAAACAGTTGCCAACACCAGTCAAGGCCAGAACCATTTTCTAGGTAGAGAGAATCATCCCCAGACACCAGACGCATCCCAGAGAGACACACGGGGCATCCATGTGACGAGATCTTCAGCCAGAAGCGGGGCACCAGGATGGGTCAGACAGGTCCGGAGGGCAGAGGAAGTCTGTATCACTGGCAGCTCAGAAACGACATGTGTAGCTCGACAGAGAGAGAGAGAGTGAAAGGGGGGACAGGAGGAGAGAGGAAAGAGAAAGAGGGGGGAAGAGAAGAAGAGGAGAGATAACAGTTAGGTATGGTCACAGTCACACAATGTATAATGTGAATGTATATTAACTGTAGAGTGCAAGCAGAGACTCCGGCAGGACTACCTATGACAGCATACCTAAAAGGGAGAGCCAGAAGGAAACACAAACATGAGGGCTTCCTGACATGTAAAGCAAACAATCACCTCACCGTCAGCAAACCTGAGTGATCAATGAGAGTGAGGAAGACAGCATCCAAACATACCAGTTCACCATAATACTCTACGTCCATGAGTCCCCCAGATCTGCTCCTTTACCTAAGGCTAATCTATTTATAAAAATGCTTGGCTAAATAAATAGGTTTTTAGCCTGGACTTAAACACTGAGACTGTGTCTGAGTCCCGAACACTATTTGGAAGACTATTCCATAATTTTGGGGCTTTGTAAGAAAAAGCTCTGCTCCCAGCGGTATTTTTCATAATACGCGGTACTGACAAGCAGCCTGCATCCTTTGATCGAAGTAGGCGTGGCGGTTCGTAAGACACTAGCAGTTCGCTCAGGTACTGCGGCGCGAGACCATTTAATGCTTTATATGTCAAGAGTAGTATTTTAAAATCAATGTGAAATTTCACAGGGAGCCAATGGAGTGAAGATAAGATAGGAGTGATGTGCTCATATCTTCTGGTTCTAGTGAGGACTCTTGCTGCTGCATTCTGGACTAGCTGAAGCTTATTTATGCATCTAGCTGAACAACCAGACAGTAAGGCATTACAATAGTCCAACCTAGAGGTGATAAAAGCATGAACTATTTTTTCTGCATCGTTTAGCGATAATATATTTATCTAGGCAATATTTCTGAGGTGAAAGAATGCTATCCTGGTATTATTATCAACATGAGCTTCAAATGAAAGGCTGGAATCAATAATCACACCAAGGTCTTTCACTGTTGCATTTGATGGAACAGAAAGGCCATTTAAAGTTACGGTGTGATCTAAAATTTTACTTCTAGCTGTATGCGGTCCTATGACTAGAACTTCTGTCTTATCCGGATTTAGCAGAAGGAAGTTAATTAGCATCCAATTTCTTATGTCCTGCACACATTGCTCAATTAGTAAGCTGTTTTATCTCATCAGGTTTTGCTGAGACATATAACTGTGTATCATCAGCATAATGAAAACTAATACCATGCTTACGGATTATGTTGCCCAGAGGAAGCATGTAAAGGGAAAAAAAAGCAGGGGACCTAAAACTGAACCCTGCGGAACACCAAATTCCACTAGAGAACATGCAGAATAATCATCATTTAAGTCTACATACTGATAACGAATACAAATTAAATTTAATTAAAAAAGATAATGACAGCCATTCAGGTTTACTGATATAAAATTTCGGTTGAACCGTCATCCAGGATGAAATGGTTTGAAAACAGGCTGAGATTCTGAGTGAGGGAGGAAAGGAGAAAATGAGTTGTGTACAATAAGATGAAAAGCCAAGTGAGAATATGACCTTACCAAGAGACTGGTTTTTGAGGGAGAGCAGAAGAGGACCAAGTACTGAGCCTTGTACAGTAGGATACCAGTGGAGTGGTAGATGGAGATGTGGATTCCCTCCATGTCACCTCATACGACTAGGTTGAAAGCAGACCATTGCCATGCTTTGCCCCAGAATCCAAGGCTTGCAAAAATGGATAGTAAATGCATCAGAGAGGTCCAAGAGGACAAGGACAAATGACAGTTTAGCTTATCTAGCAGCATGTAGCTTCTCAGTGACAGACAGAAGAACGGTCTCTGTGGAATATGTTGCTTTAAATCCAAATTGGTCAGCATCATTGAGATTGTTCTGAAAGACATAAAGGCATTTAATTGTAAAACAGCATGTTCAAGATATTTAAAGACAAGTGATACTATGTAAAAGTTACTGATGTCTGCTGGATCCAGGCAGGGATTTTTGAGGATGGGAGTAGCCCTTGCCTTCATAAATGCAGCACACACCACCTTCTTGTAACTGAAATATACAAATCCGTAATTTGAAGTCGAGTGTTAAAGTTACTGGGGGGGATGGGCAGCCCCACAGGCAACCAAATGCTATTTTACAAACCCAACAATATATATATTTTTTATTTTTTAATCTTAGTCTAAAGACACACCTTTAAGACATCTACTCAAAATACACTCACAGGACCCCAGAATCAGCCTCTTTGGGAACAATATCACAATGAATCAAAGAATATTCATCCTTTAGACCCAGTTAGATAAAAAGATAAAACCAAACTTTACTTAAAGAGTAAATCGAGAAATCTAAAGGGGAAAAACACAAAAACCTCACATGACTTAATGTGCAAGATTAATCTGAACACATACCCATAATAAACAGAACATTAAAATGAGGCCAGAGAGGTTTTTTTTTTATTTATTTTTTTATTGTCCACAGCACTATCCTTATCTTTAAATGTCCCTGCGTTAACAGACTTTCATCCATTTGGAAGATGGATGATACAAGGAGAAATAATTGCAGGCTATAGTGAATAACATTGGTGATTAAATAAAGTGTGAATTAGACACTTGCTCTTTACAAACCTCATATCCTAGACCATCTTAATCCTTTACCCCAAAATTTATTCCTACCCAAAACCCAAACCCCATCCTTAACCTCTTACTCCAACACAAACTCCTATAAAGATGTTCCTTCCAAATAAAATTACCAGCACTGTAAATAACTGCCCCAAACTTGATCCATACTCATACGGCACTCCATACCCCATCTTTAAAAATATCTAAACAAATAGATTTCTGGTATATCAAAAAGGTACGATTTTGGTTCAATGTGCAATAGTTAAATGTACCAATGCAACAGTTATCCAGGCAGTAAATAACGGCACAAATTGTCAAATATTGGCAAACATCCTCTTGATAATCTCCCCCCACCCCTCCAACACGCTTTACATAAATTCCTGATAAATTGTATACTACCTGTAATAAACTGCAGGCTTTTGCAATTTGGATTTTTAAGCAATTAACTGTCCAGCACTGATGCATTTAAGCAGGTAAATTTTCTTCAATTTTACAATTTTCAATTTATTCTGCAAACATGATTTTTTATTTTTTTTACATAAAAATTACCTTAAATATGGAAATGGAAAAGTGAGCTCTACCAGTTTGTGCTTTGATACGCGTGAAGTGCTGAATGTGGAGGATTAGTTAATGATGATCGCCAGTAGAGGAAGCGATTTACTCACCGTGAGTGCAGGGCAGCACAGAGGAAGAACAGCTTCAACTCACCTCGTGTGGCATCAAACTCTTAGTACTGCAAGGTTACCCAAACCACTGGAGCCATGAGCCACTGGCACAGGGGAACTTTCTGTTATGTGTAAAAATCAGTCAACACTGTGGGTAGGACAAGTACTGTAATTAGTAAAGTTGAAAAACATAAAATAAACAATTCCAAATTCTTAAAGCAGGGGCGGAGCTAGACTGTCCACACAGAGGGATGGGGCGTTCAAGGGGCCCTTCTGATGGGAATTTTAAAATGACTAAACATCCTGGGATTTACATCCTGTAATCAGAAAGTCAGTTATTGATTTAAGCAGCTGATTGTTAATAAAATAGATGTAATGCCACACGTTTGTTTTAAAAAAATATAAAATAAATAAAAGTATACAGTTGTGTTCAGATGGGATAAGGATGCAGTAACCACGGAATTAAACAGATTAACATTTTAACAGTCACTTTCATAACCAAGATTTAAGTTCAGAAAAAGTAGTTGTATTCACTTACCAATCATTTTCCCTGGTGAACCGGCTGCTGTTACTGTAGTCCATGTCTTCATGATGTGTAAAAAGTTTTTGTTCTGGAGGATCATAGTCTGCTGTAAAAACGTCATCCTCCAAGTCGTAAAAGGAGCACAGAATGCTATTAAACTTTTTCTACTCTTTTATGCATCATGTTTTAAATATACCCGATTTGTACTCTCTCCCTATCGCAGCCCAACAGTTTGCTAGATTAAGTATATAAAAAAAAAAGAAGCTTATGCATTTGTGTGCCGATCTCCCATTAACCCCATGATGCTAAATTAAACATTTATTAATTTTTTTTCCAAAATGTGACGTGTTTGATAGAAGATCCAATGGTAGTTTTGTGCCATTTTATATTTGACACCATGAGTGAGGTGCCCGTCATTGACTACAGCTGAATTTCTCAATTTGCTTAATCTATTCAGTTATTGTTAAGTATATCTATAGGAATTGATTAGAGAGAATTATATAAGGGCAAACAAAATAGTTAAGGAAGAAGCTCTAATTATTTAAATACCAACATCAGAAGAGAAAGCATATCATGGAAAATAAGGAAAAATAAAGGTTAATAAAGACCAGAAGGTGGCAGCAACACAACATAGTGGAGGCCAATCACCAGTAAACACCAAAAAGAAGAATCTGCTGTCCTCACATGCCAAGTCCTGACCAGACTCTGGATGGTCTGGTTGTGATCCAAGGATTCTAAACAAATTCTTAAGGAGAGCAAGATAGAATGAGCTCAAAAACACATACATGCAAATCATCTCCAAACCCAAGAGTTTCCCTTAATAGCCAAACCCAAGTGAGGTCAAACCCTTACTTTAACAACTTAGTTTATCAAAAACACATACATGTACCCATCCTGAAACACACTTCCATTAATAATTACAATGCTGAAGCAGTTAGCTGGTTAGAGCCCTCAATTTAAGAAACTAGAAAGAGTGTAAAGACACACACAAAAAAATTTAAACTGAATGTTTTAAAACGTTCCCCCACAGTCCCTTAATTTCATACTTCTGTGTCCGAAGACATGCTCTTATTCAGCAGCTCCTCCTTTTAGACCTTTTAAAATAGAGGTTATGGAAAGATTAATGATGTAGTTACATTTTGTGCACCGTGTCAAACACTTTACTACATTTAAAAGTTAAATCGATATAAGCAGTTTGCAGAACTTTGTAACACAATCTCCTTTATCTAACTGATCCACCCTGAACCTGAGCAGGCCGTGGTCCTAGAATTACCACAGGTCCAAACGTGAGGATTTTCTGCTGTCAATGTGTTAAGAGTGTATATCACAACAGCTGATTGAATAGAGTCGCTTGTTTACCCATTCCTCCACCCCAACTGCCAACTCAAATATCAACATGAAGTGATTTTAATAATCTTAATGTGCAGCAGAAACAGACAGAGTATGTTTATTACTTAGGCTTATAATTTGCATCTACTACAACATGAGCAAATAATTGGGGTTGAGGGGAGGGGGGGGGTGAACCTCTAATTTCCTCTCCTTTTCCAGGCAAGATATCTTATACCTTTCTGCCCCTTAAATCATAATAAATTCTCTCATAAAAAATTTTTTTTTACTACAATAAAGTTACCAAAATAAATAAATAAATCACACTTATTTCTGCAAAGGAAAATACTCACTACGGCACCACTGGAGTATAATCAGCGGTCGCTTGAACGGATGCAAGTGCAGATTCAAAGTTTTGTATGTTTGTTAAACAGAGTTAAGCTGAAGGTCATTTGATGGCTAACAATGTTACAGGCAAATGTAAAAACAAGAAAAAGCAATTAAAACACCAGAACACTGATGATAAAGGCCTGAACAACTAACTTTAATGAAGCATGAGTTCAGAGTCTGTCAATAAGGGCTGTGAGTGATTACAAACAGGTGTGTATAGTCCCAACTCAGGCCAGTGTGAAGTAATGAAGGTGTGTTCCTATCGGCATGAAGTATCCTGCGAAGGTGGTCAGCCATGTTAAGTGTGATTCCAAACACAAGTAAAAGAGGAATGCATTACTGAAGTGACATTTGTGACAGACTGTCATTTGTTTCTCCATCTCATAGGTTTATAGTTTTTATGCGATGTCTCCTTAAAGCAGGTTCAGGAGTGTGTTAGCGTCCTGCGATGGTTAAGTACATACTGTATAGTCAAATAGACACTTAAACCTGAACCATATTGAAAGTTTCTGAAAGAATGTTTTGGCTGAGAGGTGTACCTGTAGTCTTAAGGGGTAAATACACAACACTGTACACATTTAGTTTGACAGAATGGTGGAATGTTTTCTTGGAATTCCATATGTTGCCCTTAGAGGTATTTTGGACTGTACAGTTATTTTTATTTTATTTTATTCTTTCTTAGTTAAATTTACCTTATATTTTATTTTTCATATTTATTTCCTATTCATAGTCTTTTATTTTAAGGTCACAAGCAGTTGTCTAAGCATTTCACTGCATATCGTACTGTGTATGAGACAAATACAATTTTAATTATTTAATGATCATTTTAATTTAATCTTCATTAAACCACTACTGTATAATGATTTGTACATACCACGGAGGACAAAATGACCTTTGTACATTTTTCATCATGAATAAGTGCATTGCTATTGATGATTAGTTTAAAATCTTCTAGCATATTGATTTCCCTAGGACTTTGCAAATCTACATTTCCTTCTTTTTTTTTAGTAGTACCTCATTTACAAATATAGAAAAAGGTTAAAACAATAACAGCAGGTTCTATTAAAAGTTTTGAAATTGTTTTAGAAAACCTCAGTAAAATGTAGCCCATTTATTTTTACAGTTAACTAAATGATCTATTGGATAAATCTTTGATTCTACATCAGACAGTGGAGAGGAATATCCCCCAGACCCTAAAGATAAAAGCTGTTCAGGAAGAAGCACTTTAATTAAACTACCAAAACTGTGTCAGACTCTGTCTCTTCATCCCAGCAATCTGTGCCAAATAGCACCACCACAGGTTACAGTACATAAAGGAAAGCAGTCATGAGACATTGGAGCAAACAGAACACAAAAGAACACATAATTATGAACACATAATTTCACATAAGAAACTGGATGCTAATTAACTTCCTTCTGCTAAATCCGGATAAGACAGAAGTTCTAGTCATAGGACCGCATACAGCTAGGAGTAGGATTCTAGATCACTCTGTAACTTTAGATGGCCTTTCTGTTCCATCAAGTGCAACAGTGAAAGACCTTGGTGTGATTATAGATTCCAGCCTTTTATTTGAAGCTCATGTAGATAATATTACCAGGATAGCATTCTTTCACCTCAGAAATATTGCCAGGATAAGAAATATATTGTCACTAAACGATGCAGAAAAACTAGTTCATGCTTTTATCACCTCTAGGTTGGACTACTGTAACGCCTTACTGTCTGGTTGTTCAGCTAGATGCATAAATAAGCTTCAGCTAGTCCAGAATGCAGCAGCGATCAAAGGATGCAGGCTGCTTGTCAGTACCGCGTATTATGAAAAATACAGCTGGGGGCGGAGCTTTTTATTACAAAGCCCCAAAATTATGGAATAGTCTTCCAAATAGTGTTCGGGACTCAGACACAGTCTCAGTGTTTAAGTCCAGGCTAAAAAATTTTTAAAAAGCCGAGCATTTTTATAAATAGATTTGCCATAGGTAAAGGAGCAGATCTGGGGGACTCATGGACGTAGAGTATTATGATGAACTGGTATGTTTGGATGCTGTCTTCCTCACTCTCATTGATCACTCAGGTTTGTTGACGGTGAGGTGATTGTTTGCTTTACATCTCAGTTCCCCCTCATGTTTGTGTTTCCTTCTGGCTCTCCCTTTTAGTTATGCTGTCATAGTTAGTCCTGCCGGAGTCTCTGCTTGCACTCTACAGTTAATATACATTCACATTATACATTGTGTGACTGTGACCATACCTAACTGTTATCTCTCCTCTTCTTCTCTTCCCCCCTCTTTCTCTTTCCTCTCTCCTCCTGTCCCCCCTTTCACTCTTTCTCTCTCTCTGTCGAGCTACACATGTCGTTCCTGAGCTGCCAGTGATCCAGACTCCCTCTGCCCTCCGGACCTGTCTGACCCATCCTGGTGCCCCGCTTCTGGCTGAAGATCTCGTCACATGGATGCCCCATGTGTCTCTCTGGGATGCGTCTGGTGTCTGGGAATGATTCTCTCTACCTAGAAAATGGTTCTGGCCTTGACTGGTGTTGGCAACTGTTTCTCTGGGGACTTGACAGTTCGATAGTTCAGGACTGGAACTTTTTACAATCTTTTGATTGTGTATAGCTGCTTTGTGGCAATGAAAATTGCTAAAAGTGCTATACAAATAAAATTGAATTGAATTGTGCTCTGTAGCCTTCTTTGAATAGGGTGTAACAGTGATCTAAGGTCGATATATGTTGGCACTACAAAAGTTCCATGCCACAATGAATGTAGTGTTCCAGTGTTATGTCTTGTGCTAAGTAAAAGCCTCATTCAGTTTGCTTAAGGCAGAATATACAGTAAATGGTACTGATTATGACCGATGTAAAGGTCTGAGGCAGATAAAAAGTTTACCATTTGATGATCTGGAGTTTCTGATTGTTTGTGCAGGTACGTGTAAGGCATACAATGTGGATCATATGGTCTGGCACAGGTGGGTTTAGCCATGTCTCAGTGAAGCAGAGGAGTCCCAATGGTCCCTCTGGAACTCTAGCCCTGAGGTCATTGAGTTACTTTCCATTGACTGGATGTTGGCTAGCAGTATGCTTGGCAGGGGTGTGCGATCTGCACGAGCTCTAAGCCTGGTCCTGACACCAGCTCATTTCCCCAAAGGGGTGGCCCCATGGTCACGTCCACGTTCTAAACACGTCATATAGTGAATGTATTGTAAACCAGTAGAAATAAATCATGACCCATGATTTTGAATGGAAGCCATGGTGAAGAAACTACAGGCTTAAATTACAGGAAGTTAACTTAAAAAACAACAGCAAAAAAAAACAAAAAAAAAAAAACCTGGGACTATCTTGGACTTCCGGATACAATCAATCTACACCACAACTGGGAGGTTTGAGGAATGACATGGAGGCCCTCCATGTCATCTCATATGACCACCCCTCCAAATGAGAAGCAAAGGTCTGGTGAGGTGGTCAAGAGAGTGTTTTTCTAAAAAAAACTAAATATTGCATATGTTATGAGAAATAAAGATTCCAAAACCAATTAAACTAAGGCTGCAAATGGTAAAAAGGTTAGGTTTAAGATTTATTTTATATAATAACTGAGAAATATTTTTGGAATCGATAATTTGTTACATATCAAAAGAATATACTAGAATTAATTAGATCTCTATTTTTAAGGGATGTCTATAGTGTTATGGTTTAATTCTTAGAGTATTGAACATATTTTAGCCATTTTTTCCTTTAAAAAAGTTGGCAACAGAAAAGCAAACATTACACTATTTAGTAGCAACTTGTTCTCATCAGTCTCAGCACATAAACCTTTAGGACATCCTGAACCACCCAGCACCAGACTCGTTAGCAACACTCACAAGAAAATCATATACAGTTGCTGTACTGAAGCTGTTTATATGTTGTTGATCCTTCAGGGCCCTAGGGGGAGTCAGTTCTATGTGTTTACTGTTTACCAGTTTTACTTGTAATTGGCTAAAGGAATATAGAAGCATAATTTTCCCCACATCAGCCAAGAGAATGGTATCATTTATTCTGTATCCAAAGTCATCAGCTTGTTAATAGCCCTTTGAGTGGCAATATGAATTAGTTTATTTGTTTTGTATAATTTTTTAGACTTTATATTTGTGAGCAGTGTGATGTAAAGATATATCTTTTAATCGTCACACTGTGGGGATTTTCATTAGCGCTGAGCTTAGGATTGTTAATGTCAAGTTAACCCTTTAGCGCACTTTAAGTAACAGTTCACACCTTTTTGGTTTTGGTGCAAACTGTATTTTTATTTGCTGAATATTTGTCTGTGTTTTACATCATTTTAGTTTCACTTTTTTTTTTTCAATAAATTCTATCCAAATACAACACGTGACTGTTCTTTGGAGGAAATGATGCAGGAAAGAGTTTAACTGGCTGTGATTTTCAATATACTGTAGGACACCAGTCACATTGGGTACAATAATATAGTTGCACTCGAAATTATTCAACCCCCAATGAAAATTAGGTTTTGTGGTCAAAAGTACCAACTTTAATTTCAACACTATAGTAGTCATTAAAAGTGTCTTTTTGTGCTGACTTAAAACCATTTGTTACAATAGATGCCAATCAAAAGACATACACATTTTCTGTACTTGGTTATACAGTACACTGCATTTGGTTATCATTATGCATATCATATGTGTGTGCAAGCACTGAAGTAACAAGATGTTGGAGTAAATTAATACCATCTTATTGTAAGATTTTTCTGAAATAGTAGTAGAATTGTAGTCTGTGGCAGCCATATTTGTAGTCCATAATGTGTTGTGGGTGTTGGAGTTCAAGGTATTTTCAAGTTCAAGTGGTTATAAACATCATATCAGCCCAGGTCCAGTGCATCCTTAAATTTGGTTTATGTTGAAACTACAGTAATGTTTTATTGTTGTTCAACCATTCACCATTCTGAACAACACTTTATTAATAAAATAACTAAACTGTTTTAAACCTTTTAAGCCCATAATCACACATTTTTTGCATCAGCACAAATTCATTCAAACAAATAAAATAATGTTTAATATCACTTTCTTTCACATGATGCTACCATTGTAGCATTTTATAATTAGGTGTTAGCTGTAGTGCTGTATTTAGTAAGACTCTGATGTCATCACTTAATAATCCATGGTAGATTTTGTTCTTGTTTTTTTCTCAGATCCATGAAGGGCTGAGATTATAATCTTTTAAGCCAACAAGCTAAAATGTTTATGTTTAAGTGGTCAATTACAACCTGCAATTACTTTTTTGTACAATATTTACTTGCTTTTTTTGCACAAGAAATATTTTCTATCTTTTTATAACTCCTCTCATAAACAATTTATTTTAAATTTATATGCACTTGTATTGCATTGTGTCATGTTGTTGCTCTTGTTTGCACATTTGCACATGCATGTTGTTTTTTTGCTATCTTTTTGTCTTTTTGTATAGTAGAGTTGTATAGGAGTTTTGTTTATTTATATTGTAAATTTGTTTAATACGGTTTTTGTTTTAGCTAGTTTAGTTAATTGGTGTTATTAAATCATGTCGTATTTAGCAGTTTGCTCTTTGAGTAACGTTGTTTTGTGTCGCTGTGTAAGGAAATGTATATGATTGAAATGGTGATACAAGTTATTTTTTCTTTTAATAATCTAAATAATTATTGTATATTGAAAATATACAATATGCCTATATACAGTATTACTGAGATTGCCATAGGTCATAGGTTATCTTATATATAATACAATAATAATAAAAAAACAAACACTTATGTGGTTTACATTGTTAATGCACCACTGATTATGAGTCCACAGAGAGTCTGATCTGTACTGCAGAGTCAGATTTTTTTTTTTTTTTCAGAAAGTAGTTTTAACAACATTTAAACTCTGGTTTGAATAACTCTGACCTGTGATTCCAAGGGTTTCAGTCGGCTCTGAGTGAAGTTAACCCTGCATGAGGAGCTGAAGACCCCCTTATCAGTGGAATGCAGATAACATGAGTCACCATGGCAACAGAAAAAAAGCTCCATACTACCCTGCAAACGCATATATTCAAATAAAAATTTTATTTGTCATGTACACACAATCATACATATAGTGCAATATGCAGTGAAATGCTTACTGTTCGAGTCTTAAAAAAGGAAAGATGAATAAGAAGGGGCAAACTGCAGTAGAAAAGAATGTACAATATAAAATGCACAAATATAATCGGGAGTTGCAATAAAATAAAATAAAAAAAGTATAAACTGTGTAAATAAATAAATTTATGTATAAAACACTACATATAGTACTTCACACACATATTATAGGACAAAACATGTTATAGCATTAGTAAACATGGCAGCAGCTAAATATGTAATTATTTTAAAAATATAGTTTAGTCAGTTAAAGGTATGATTTCCCTGTAAGTAATAATGATGTAACTCTACCTAACTTAGAGTTTAGCTTCAACTAAATTCCGCAGGTTTTAACTCCAAAGTGTATTTTCAGAAATCACAACACTGTCAGTTCTTAAAGCACTTTATTTAAGAGAAACAAATCAAAGCCTTTATAATATTACAATCACATGCTCATCACATGTAAGCTGATTGGACATGTTGTACATCCCAGTCAGTAATAAAGAGATGACACAGGTGAGTCTGGGGTGAGTGATGATCCCTGGGTCCTGGGGAGGTACACTACACAGGGTGTTCCCTAATGTCCTTCACAGGGTGCTCCCTACTGCCTGCTCCCTTGGCAGGGGATGTCGAAGTGAAGTGAAACATGGCTGAGCACTAGGGCTGAGCACTAAGTCAGGCCGCTCGGAACAGGTGCGTTCGACTTCATGCGGCGCTGCACAGACCGATCAGCGACTGACTTGAAGTAGTGCATGCCGGTTAGAAATTTTGTCCGACTTGAACGGCGTGACGTTCACGTGTGGCATCAAAGTAACGCGAGAGCGTTTCGAGAACAGCCGGCTTGCTCAGCCAGCGCAGCATTTCAGGAGCTACTGCACCAGGCTGTGATGACGTCACAGCTTCTCATGATTGGCCACATTCACCACATAACGATGATCACGAGTCTTTCGTGCCTTAATCCTTATAATGCATGCCATTTCGTAAATAGTTTACGATCTTTTGACCGCAGTAAATTTTTTACTTTAAATTCTTTATATTGGATTTGTGCATAAGTTTATTGTACTTTTTTCATACAGACCACTTATAGTATTCAGCTGCATATTTAAGTTATATTTTTTTTATGGAATAAGTAATATGTCACAGACATTTAATGTAATGTGGTCAACATTAAATGATGCTGAAATCTGTAGTTGCTGCTTCACTTGCATGTGCTGCATTGTGCTAGTGTGCATTGTCAAGTGAAAAATACAACATTTACATCACTTTTATACACTGGTATAAATTATAATAAAGACAAATACATTGTGCTTGTGCATCTATGATTTTTCTCGGTAGCTTCACACACTTTGAGTATAGTCCCATGGTCTCTCACTTCGCATGTATAAAGACCATGCATTACCAAGTGCAAGAAAAAAACTAAATGAATAATATAACAATGAATGTGAAAGACAGCAAAGGAAGAACCTTTACGCTTAAGGTTTCCAAGGAAATTGCAGAAAGAATGAAAACTGGTAAGTAAATGGAAGAACTGGAATAAAAACAAGTTAACAATGATTTGTGTGATAAATTTAATAAAAAAAACTTTCAACAAAACAACAGCAGTGGTACAGGTATCTTAACAACAGGCAAAATTTTGTAACACATTCTAATGGCTATAAATTCTTAAATGCAAAGACAAAAATAAAAACAAATCACGAAACAAGTTTAGAAAGGCAGAGTCAATGGAGACCTTCAAGAAGGTTCCAGAGAGAGGACTGTGTGATAGTTTTGAGTATTTCCCCAGATGTTCCTCTCTGATGTCATGGCAAAAGTTACAGCCGTTGACACAAAACAAGGTAAACACTTGTGATGAACAAACACATACTGGACACATAAGTGATAACTAAATTTTCAGCTTTCTCTCTAAACAGCTCCTATCAGCGATCTAGCTTGTGCTGCAGTGTTTTCCTGAACCTCCTTCTCTATGTCCCTCTACCTCCACTGAGTCACCTGTACCCCTAAATCTCAGTTTTGTGAAACCACCAACCAGCAACCACACCAACCACATCCATTAGCCAGGACCGACCCACTACCCTAAAAACCGATGCAGTGGGTGGTAACCCTTCAGGAGCCAGAAACCCATCCTCCGTCCAGATAGACCGCCCTGAATCACAAGGTATGGCACCTAAGACTGGAAAAAAGAGGCATGTGTTTGCAGTGGTAAAAAACTTTTTTTCAGAAATCACACAAAAAATGACGTTGCTACTTTTGGACCTTACAAAAACTTATCAGCAACTCTACTTCCGCAACAAAACTGCTTTTTATAAAAAGCTACAAACTACTTTTTCACAAAAAGGATACACCTTGTCAAGTGAAAAAATTAGAAAAAAGTTAACCAACATGTTAACTACTTACAAAAGAGTTAAGGATCGCCGCCGTGCAACTGGGGAGGGAAAGCAAACCTGGGAGTACTACACAGTAAGTCTACGACTGCACTGTATAAGATCATTTTGCATCTTATTACAAAGTCACTTTCGTATTACATTGTGGTTTTTCTGCAGCAAATGGATGAGCTATTTGGGTCCTCTGGAATAGGAACTGTACCACCTGGAACTATCTGCTCTACTCCTCTATGTGTGGAAGATCCACCTTCTCAAAACAGGCGTCCATCAATCTCTCTTCCTCATGCTCATGGAGCAGGTGCTTCTGTAGATGAGCAGCCGTGACCTCTGCCATTACAGCATGTCCAGGAGGCAGAGATCCTCACAACCCTCACAATTTTTTGAGGCATATGAAGCGCATGCAGAACGAAGAACAGCTGTGCTTGAGTCTCTTGTAAGGCCGGACCTGGAGAGATGGCGTCAACTAAAAAAAAAGGGACGCAGACAATCTTTTAAAAAAAAGATGTGACCAGTTTGGGAACTGTTGTGGAGGAGCTAAAAAAAAATCGAAAGACAACAAGAGCAAATTATACAGTTACTATAATAACCTTCTTGAAAACATGGCAAATAAAGCTTATTCTGTTTCAAGCAATGTATGTACTTTTATTGTCATTTTTCCAATGTTATAAATTGCCTCTTATTTTCAGTTACAATTTCAAAATGCACTTTGAGGTGACACTTCAGAGCTTCTGCCTTGCATTTGTTGCACTTTCATACAATTTTACTAGTAAGTCTTATAGACTAAATTATATTAACTGTCTACAATTTTTAACTTTCACTGAAATTATTGCATGTTGGTACTGCAACATAAGACCTAACATAACACCACTGAACAAAACATAATTTGATTAAGTATGAGCTTGATTTGTAAAACAGTATTTGTTCAGTAACTTTAAAATGAAATGATTTACACATGCACATATATTGTTTATAAACTTACCGTCGTTGTTCATCCTGCTGCATTTCTTCCAACAAAAAAGGCATTTCTGTAGCTTCCAGTTCATCTGCAATAAAGTAGGCAAACGCCACGTGATCTGCCATGTTTGAAGAAGCAACGAGATCCCCAACGTGTCCGACTTGACGGCTCCGTTTTCAGCTCCTCCCCGACTGCTTCCGGCTAATCTCACCGATCGGTCTGCGCAGCGCAGCATGAGCTCGAGCGCACCTAACGTGTAGAAATTCTGCAGGCGCGCCTGTGAGCGGAGCGCGCGCCTGTGAACGGAGCGCGCGCCGGATAGACCTGTCAAAGCTGCGGTTGATTCGCGGTCACGTGACCACCGCGCGCTGCCAGAGCTGATTAAAGCCACAACAACTAACGTGTGTGACGACAAATGGGCATTTTATACACCACGTCATAATAATAATAATAATAATAATAATAATAAATGTTATTATAAGATAACTATATCTCAGTGAGAGATCAGACTCACTAAAGTTTCTGTTCTCACTAGTGTGACGTAATAAACACGCCCACATTGACAGACCACGCCCACCCAGGCAGGTACACTCCGAGCTGAGCGAGTTAATGGAGCGTCTCACCGACTGGCTCGGGTTTCTATCGGCGGGCTTCTCACTGCGCCCCCTGCTGTGTGTGGGCGGAGTCACAGCGACCGTGGCGGGAGTTTACTATTATTATTATTATTATTATTACTATAATTATTATTATTATAGGAAAATGCGCCTGGACACAACTCTAAGACAAGGTGCATCTCTCTTCCCTCCCCTCCCCTCCCTTCCCCTCCCTCTCTTTCTCTCTTCTTCTCCCCCCACCCCACTCTCTCTCTCTCTCTCTCTCTCTCTCTATCTCTCAGTACTCAGTGTGTTGAATGGACGCTGTGGTGTCTGCAGGCTGATGTGGTTTTCTGCTTGTGTGTATTTAGACCCAGTTCAGACGGGTTCTGTAGATGTTTTTCCAGACTCAATGCCTGATGTGGGAGGAGTCAATGTCAAACACACTGTTTCAGAGGTACCCACCTGACACACACATACAGTATACAGTTGTGTTCGATAATAGCAGTCCAACATCATAACCAGATCAATAATTGTTTTTGGGAGAAATTATATTTCTTTGTGGTAAATATTTTACTTGTAGGTGTAGTGGAGTAATAGAAAACCAACAGACCCAACAGTCATGGTTGGATGCACCTGATTCTGTGTAATTGAATCATTAATTAAAATGGGGCATGTTCAAAATAATAGCAGTGTGGAGTTCAATTAGAGAGGTAAATTATTCTGTGGCGTCAAACAAGTTTCCCTTATTTAAGGATAAATGCAGAAAAGGTTGTCCTGTGCACTTCCCTCTAAATATCAGAGTAAAACGGGTTTTTCAGACTTTGTTCAGAACAGCGTACTTTGATTTAAAAGTTGATTAGAGATGGAAAAAAACATACAAAAAAGTGCAGAAAATGATAGGCTGCTCTGTTAAATGATATGAAATGCATTAAAATGGAGATCAAAACCAGAAGGTTGTGAAAGAAAACGGAACTACCATTCAAATGGATCGAAGAATAATAAAATTGGCAAAGACTGATCACTCAATGATCAGTTCCAGCATGGCAAAGAACACCTAAAGTCACCTGTACTGTTACTATTAGAAGACGGCTATGTGAAGCCAAGCTATCAGCAAGAAGCCCCGCAAAGTCCCATTGTTGAAGACATGTAAAAGACATGTGCTGAAGAGGTTACAGTTTACCAAAGAACACATTGACTGGCCTAAAGAGAAATGGCGCAACATTTTGTGGACTGATAAAAGCAAGATTGTCCTTTTTGGGTCTCGAGGCTGCAGACAGTTTGTCCCCCAATCACTGAATTCAAGCCACAGTACACTGTGAAGACGGTGAAGCATGGAGGGACAAGCATCATGATATGGGGAAGCTTCTTGTACTATGGTGTTGGGCCTATTTATCACATTTCAGGGATCATGGATCAATTTAAGTCCATCAGAATACTTAAAGAGGTCACGTTTTCTTATGCCTTATACATTAAATTAAATAAAAAATATTAAATTACTTTAAATATTTACAGTATACAAAACTAAATGTTTAATTGGTTATAGTACAATACTAGCAGTTTTGTTCAACAGATTTTAATAAGTGTCACTCATATTCATTGGCCACTTAAAGACCTAAGAATAGTAATTTATAACTTGTGCCTTAATTAGCCTCACAACACAGGACAGTCATCCTGGTTATTCAAAAAGCCCGAACTCACGCCTGTCCTCAGTAAACCTCCACCTGCTTGCAGAACTGATGAACTTGTTTGCTTGTTCATTCTGCTTTAGTGCCGTTCTGTTTCCCTGAAACTGTTTGTGTAAAAGTAACTGAAGCTCTAAACACCGTCGGTGCACTTTCAGAATCCTGCGGAGGAGAATCAGGAGGTGGAGGTGACCGGTGAGAGATCCGAGATGGAGGAGCTGCTGTGTGAAGCACACAGAGAGTGGGAGAGAAAAACCAAGGCAAGTGAGAAAAACCTCAATTTAAACAGCACTTTGTAAATAATCTGAGTACACACACTGAGAAAAGAATACCCAGAATCTCACTTGTGTTCGGCGCCTGAGGGGCCCTGAGTAAATTTTTACACACGAGAGGGTTCAGGATCTGATTATAACACAGTTCTCTGGGTGAGAACACATGCTAACCAGAAGAGAAACATGTGCATAACATGACTCAGCTCTGCAAAACTGCTGCTTCATTTTATTTAAAAGATTTTCACGCTGAAAACAGCATTAGCACGTGATCAGGCAGCATTATTCAGACTTTTTATGATAGAATTATAAAATATATAATAAAAAAATATATAATATTACACAGGCGGCTTGATGGTGTAGTGGTTAGGACTATCACCTTGCACCTCCAGGGTCTGGGTTCGACTCCCGGCCAGGCTCGATTCCCATCTCTGTGTGCATGGAGTTTGCATGTTCTCCCCGTGCTTGGTGGGTTTCCTCCAGGTACTCCGGTTTCCTCCCACAGTCCAAAGACATGTGGGTTAGGTTGATTTACGTTCACAAATTGCTCGTTGTGTGTGTGTGTGAGTAAGTGTATGTATGTGTGCCCTGCAATGGAGTGGCACCGCCTCACGCTCTAAGTCTCCTGGGATAGGCTCCAGGCCCCCGACACCCGGAATACAGGATAAAGCCGTATAGAAGATGAGAGTGAGAGAGAGGGATAATTTTACACAAGGTAAATAAATATGCCCCACCATAAAATGAATGGCACTGACTTTGCTTGATGTTACCTACAGTAAATGGTGCTTGGCCACACCGCTGCTGTGACAGAGACGTCCTCACAAAGGCATCCTGTTATCCCATTAGAGAACTGAAATCAGAAACATCGAAACAGTCATTCCATGTGAATGAATTGAAATCATGTCTTGATGAACAAAATATTTATGTCATATTTCCACTTGAATGACCTCCGTGTAGAAAAGTTAAATACAGTATATAATAAAACTATCACTTATATAATCCTCCCTACAGTCACAATCAGGTTTGCCAAGGATGCTATATACCGTAGCAAGACTTGGAAGTACACAATATTCTTAAGTTGCTGTACAATCAGATGAAGGAAACATCACACAATACGATCTTTTGTAAGATTTTTATCCGTTTTGATGAGCACCGAATTGCACACACAGAATAGTCTGAATGTGTTGTTGCTGTTGGTCTTTCGGCTGATTCCACTGAGGAGTCGCCACAGCTGACCATCACATCTGCACCAGAACTCAGCACAGGTTTTACAGACCAGCACTGCATCCAGTGACTGGGGTTTGTGCATTGAACCCGGGCTCATGGCAGGCACGAAAGCTAGCCACTGAGCAACCAAGGCCCAAATAGTCTGAATGTGGTGGTGTCGTTGGTCCTTTGGCTGTGTGTGGAGATGTAAATATGGTAAACAAGCTATATTTGATGAATTTTCAGGTCTTTCGCGCACAAGCAAAAAGGAAATATGAGAAGGCGATGAAGAGCAGTGCAAAGTTGCAGAAGGAGAACTCTGACCTAAAGTCCAGCGTGAACACATTACAAGACTCGGTTCAACAGTTGGGGATTTTGCTCAGCGAGACACACACACAGAGCGCACAGTCGTCCAGGGTAAGTACAACAATGCCTTGCCTTTAAATTTAAAGTCATTTTTGTCACAAAATTGCCAAGCCTGTTCTGAAACTATCAAGCTACGTTGAAATTCATCTTGATTTTGTCATATTTGTCTGTTTTACAACATTTTTTTAAAGATCTTTATTTCCTGAGTTAGGAGTAAATGACATTGGTGTTGTTGGCGTTTCTGCTGAAGTGGTGCATGTGTGCGTGGTGTGTGTGTGTGTGTGTGTGTGTATGCACGTGCGTGTGTGTGTGTGTGTGTACAGAACACATGAAAAAAATTCTACTTTTTATAATTATTTTCTATTTTTGTATTGCCCGTGATTTAAAAAAAAAAAAAAAACGATTCGATTTTCCCCTTGACGTGACCTCATATCAGTTAGATGCTTTTCTCCCAGCCTGTGGCTCGACTACACTGTTCTCTGGCAGAGGTAGGACTTTGCAGTAGCTTGTTTATATAGACAGTGAAATGGCACATTTGAAGACGTGAAATAAAAGGACTTTTGAGGTAAAAAAAAACATCTGAGGGGAATTTCAGCTGGAACATTCAGGGGGAACTCGGAAACCCCTGAATGTTAACATTGTTAAAGAAATGGTAACTTATGGGATCTTTAAACATCAATGTCAGGAGCCTCAGGGTGAGAAGGGAAGGACATGAAGCGATGCTCCCATCATGCATAGTGTCCACTGTACAAGCCTCTGGAGACAGTGTTATGATCTGGGGTTGATCAGTTACTCAGGTCTAGACTCAGTAACGTTATGGGGCAATAAAATGAAGTCAGCTGACCACCTGAATGTACTGAACCACCAGAGGATCACATCTATGGAGAATTCTTTTCTATGGCATTGTGATCTTTGGTGAAGTGAAAAGGGAAAGTCTTCATCATCACTACAAGATCTCGGCCAAACCTTAATACAGCTCCGAGTGGAAAGAAAAATCTTATAGTAGTGCATAATGTATGCTGATGTCAAAGTTAAAAGCTGGTCAAGTAAAAATATTCAAGTGTTTTTAATATACATAAACTGGACATGGCTAAAGTACCTGTTTCTCCGTGGCTGTGTTTTAGTTGTATGAAGCAGAGGTGAACCTTCGCAGACACATGCAGACCGAGTATGACAAGAGTGAGGAAAATTTTAATGAGAAAATCACTTCACTACGGGTAAGGTTTCCTTCTAATGAAGTGTGTGAGCGTGTGTGTGTTAAACTTTTTCCTGGGGATATTTTAATTTTGGCCACAAAACATTCCACGTTGTTCTGATACTGTAGGTGACGACTCGAGTCACAAAAGTGACTGACTGGTGTAAAAGTAATCAAATCCAATAAGCTATGATTATTATACTTCCAGGTCAGTCTGGCCGAAGCTGAGAGACAATATGAACGGTCGATGGAGTCCAACGCTCAGCTGGAGAGTGAGATCTCTGATCTGAGGTCTGAGGTGAACAGACTGCAAGGCTCAGTGGAGCAGCTGGAGGCAGAGCTCTCTGACACACACACGAGGTGTAACCAGTTAACAAGTGTAAGTAAAAAAAATCTAAAATCCTTGCATTAAGCAGGTTCTTGGACTCATGTATGAGGACTTACGTTCATGGTGCATGATGAGATATATACTACGAGGTGCCGTATAGGGCTTAAATCAAACTTGTGTACTCATGCACACACACGTGAAACACTTGCATACACGTATATAAAACACTCACACATGCGTGTATACTAACTGTTCAAACAACTACTTATGAAATGCGCGCACACACAGTACATGATTTTGAAATGGTTTCAGTGTAGACGGACTTGTCGCTTCATTCTCTGGTAGTAGCAGTTTGTTAACAGGCTGCTGTTGGACAGTATAATGATCATCACTGTTCAATCAGAAGGCGTATTCAGAACTGTCCATAATGTCTAAATTTTGGCAGAAAACGCGGGTGATAATTTGCAAAAAGAAAAATTGAAGCAGGAAATCTGTGGCTAATATGTCGGGAGTAATTACTGATTTGTGAAATGTGCTTTCCTCGCCTTTGCTAATATGAACAATAACTAACTCATCGAAATCTCATGTGATTCTCCCCGCTTGATCAAATCCAAATACAGAATATCAATATACATGTGTGTGTGCATAAGTGAAGTTTGATTTAAGCCCTATACAGCGCCTCATAATATACTACAGGCTATTGAAAAAAAATAAAAAAGAGTAAAGTTCTCACACAGCCAATCTGTGGCGTCTGTGAGTTCATGCCACGGGAAGGAGTGGATAGCGCTGTCCTCTGAGTGTGTTATGCCCTCCTGACTGAGTGGTAGTAGTAGCCTTAATGTGGGAGGAATTGGACACAATTAAAATTAGGGAGAAAATCAGGGGAAAGAAACATTTGCATTTTAAATTATTAGACAGTATAACACTGAAAATGGGCGTTTCTAAAGCACCTATAACATCAGCTCTCCATAATGTTTTTTTTTCCTACTTTTTTTTTAGGAAGCAAGATTGGTCACTTTCACGTTGCATAAACTTTAGAAGTGGCTTGACACATTTTCTCTATAATATGTATTATATATGTAACATAAAAAAATAAACATTTAGCCATATAAACATTTATTTGAGGTAATTTACATTCCTGTGGTTGAAGTACTCATTTTCTACTTGACCATATTTACAATACACTGAAGATAAATTACATTTTAATCAATGCAATTTGCACATTAAGCACAAAAGTTAAAACTACTTCTACTCCATCACTGTTTTAGGACTGTGAGCGAGAACCCGAGGTTCACCGTGTGCTACTGGCACAAAATGCTAAATTGAAGGAGCTGTTAAAGCAGAAGGAGGAGTTACTAAAGGTGAGCTCTATCATAAGACCATGGACTGCTATTGGGAGCTTTACAGTTAAAACTTGGATTGTGAGCATACTTCCTTCCAGAAGCGTGCTTGTATATCAAAGCACTCGTATATTAAAGTGGATTCATAATTACTTCATAAGAAATTATGAAAACTTGGATAATTCGTTCCCGTAATTATACATAATTCGTAAAAATATTAAAACTATTTAACCTGCATTTACCTTTGATAAGAATCGTAACTGGTGTTAGACTAGACAAGAAGCAGAAGGACTGCAAGCAGTAGGTTACTGTGTAGAACTACTTTCACAAACACACGCACACACATGCACACACGCACACACACACACATACACGCACACACACACACACGCACACACACTACCGGAATCACTCCTCCACACAGATTCATCTCCCGCACTGCTTTTTAATCTTTTTGCTAAGTTCACAAGAATAGCTCATTTGGGTCACAATCATTTGCTAGCCTATTAGCTTAATGTTTTTGGCAATGGTTTTGAAATAAAATAGAATAAACTAAAATAAAATAAATCACATGTAACAAAACGACAAATAGGCTGTAAAACTAAATAGATTTTTATGGTATGCCTTGATGTGTCTCTTCAGGTTTGTGGTATTTGACCTCGGACTGTGTGGCCACACTGAGTGCCACCCTCCGATATTACTACACATCGTTTTTTCCCCCCCCAGGTTCAATATAAAGAAAATGGGCCCAAATATTAGCTCTTCTCTCTCTGAGTAAAACTGCTGTGATGATGAAAAGTTTAAGATGACTGAGCTTGTCATATCACGGCACTGCGCGCGCTAACTACTCCTGATATGCCGCGCATCGTGACCGAGAAACACTGCTGCTCGTGGCGTAATGAATATCGCAGCAGAGTGTATACAATAATGTTCACGAAAATAAAGACAGATGTTTTATTAGTTTTTTTTTAACTACATTTTAGTCTCGTCTTTTTTTGTCAACAATATTGCATGCTGATTTTGTTACTGTCACTGTTCATTGACAGTATGAACAGTATGATGACGTCTCATCATCGTCTTGTCTTAGTCATTGGAAAAAAGGTTGTCAATAAATATCTTTCGTTGACGAAATTAACACTACCTTGGACCCAAAATAGTGAATAATTGTGAAAATAATTAGTGGCACCTGTCATAATGTGGTATATACACTGTATTGCATACACAACGTATTTACTCACCCATCCAAATCATTGTGTTCAGGTGTTCCAAACACTTCCATGGCTACAGGCTTATCAAGCACCTAGGCATGCAGACCGCTTCTACTAACGTGTGAAAGAATGGGTCACTCTCAGTAGCTCAGTGTGGTACTGTGATAGGATGCCACCTGTGCAATAAGTCCAGTTGTGACAGTAACACATAAAATCACAGAGCAAAGTTTGGTGGAGGAGGATTATCATGTGGGATTATTTTCAGGATTTGGTCTCAGCCCCTTAGTTCCTGTGAAAGAAATTCCTAATGCTTCAGCATTTCAAGATATTTTGGACAGTTTCATGCTTTCGGGAACAGTTCGGGAATGGCACCTTCTTGTTCCACATGACTGCTGTGTGCACAAAGCAAGGTCCATACAGACATGGATGAGCGAGTTTGGTGTGGAAGAACTTGACTGACCTGCACAGGGACCTGACCTGAGCCTGATGGAACACCTTTGGAATGAGTTAGACCAACCATGGTCTAAGGAAGGAAAACTGGTGAACCTGCAAAGGGCTCTTGGGTGCCTAAGGCTCACTGTGGGGAGGAAGGCCTAGTTTGTATGTTCTGATTCCACAGAATAGGTTGAAGGCCAGTTGTTTTGAAAAAGTTAATGCTGTTGGCTATGAGATAAAATTGTCAGAATCAATAGTGGTTTGCAGAACTTCCTTGTACCAGATAGCACAACAGACCTTCAGAGGTCTTGTAGCTTCCATGCCTTGATAGGTCAAAGTCGTTTTATGGCATGAGTGGGACCTACGCATCGTCAATGTCAATTTAATGTCATGGATGATCAGCGTAAGTCAGTGTTTTAAAGCTTAATAATTAACCAGCAAAAGTGCAGCATAATGGAAAAAAGAAGAGAGAGACAACTAAACTAAACTAAAGTCTAGGTTTAAGACCTCAGCTTAGACATAGGGGTGAAAATCAGACACCATTGCAGCGTTGAATGATGTTACATTGAACAAAATCAAACTTTGCATTCTTTGCAGACAAGCTTTGCATGTAACCATAATAAATGTGTCTGTGCAAGTGTGTGTGTTTGTCAAAAATAAATAAAGTCCATAAAAAGTGTGTGAAGCCAAATAGCTTTGATTGTTGAACTTTCAGGACTCTCTGGCTGAAGCTCAGAGGAAATATGACCAGGCGATGAGTTCCAAAGCCCAGCTGGAGTCTGACCTGATGTCAGAGGTGAACACACTGCAAGGCTCAGTGCAGAAGTTGGAGGAAGAGCTTTCTAAAAAATGCAGGGATTGTGAAGAGATGAAGAGGGTAAGCATTAAACAAATATGTTATTTAAGTTTAGTTTGCTGGAAGTCTTTTTAATAAATAAAAGTGACTCGTTTGAATGGGAATATTAGGCCCACATGTTAAAGCCTCCTTGGCCTCCTCATGCCTGTGTTTTAGGAGATCGAGGCTTACAGAATCCAGAAATTACAAGAAGAAGTGATGAGGGAAAGTTTAGATCAGTTAAAGAAGTTACTAAAGGTACGATTTCCTCCCATTAAGTCATGACTGTTCCACTGTGTGTTACCTGGAGTGTCAAAAAAATGAATTAGAGCATGTCTGGGCATTTTAAACATAGCGTTTAAGGAAAAATACAATTCATAGGAGATCATTTGTAATGTAGGCTCAATAGCCCCGTTGATGTTTGTGTGTGTGTTTTCCTGCACAGTGGATGCACTTTTACACATCATCTTTTCTTTAAAAAAAAAAAAAGAAATTTTTTTATGTTTTTACCTGAGTGGGAAAATCTAGTTTTCAGGTATTTAACATATTGTTGTAACACGATGTCAGAAAGCATCAGTGCTTGGGCTGCCCTGTGTTTATTGGTATTCCTAAATGAAATTCCTAAATTTAAAACTGACTGAAAAACTAATAACACACACCTGAAAGTGTCAGGTCTAATTATATCACAGTGTATGTTTAATAGACATTTTGTGAAAGTGAAACTAGAGAGGTATGGGCTGTACAGTGGCATGGTGGTTAGCACTGTCCAGGCTTGCACCTCCAGGGTCCGGGTTCGATTCTCACCTTCGTGATGGGTTTCGTCCAGGTACTCAGATTAAACATGCAGATTAGGCTAATTGGTGTTCCCAAATAGTGTGTGTGTGTGAATGAGCATGTACTTTCGTGTCTTCCCTGTAACGGATTGGTACCCTGTCCAGGGTATACCCCGCCTTGGGTGGGCTCCAGGCCCCCTGCAGCCCTGTATACAGGATAAAGCACTAAAAGGTTTGTTGCACTAAAGTCGAAAGCTCATCTGTTCCATGGCTGTGTTTTAGGAGTGTGTGCAGGAGAGGGAGTCTCACCGTGTCCTGTGCAGTCCGATGCCTTTAACTCACAGTGAGGAGGCACTAAAGGTAAGCGTGTTCATCTCATGTTACCCCAACTGATATTATGAAGTGTGTGTGTGTATTTATTTTTGTAATTTTTTTGCGATTTCATTTATTAAAAAATATTTTGTTCTTCCCATGAGTGATGAGTCGAGTCCTCTGAAATGTTTAAATGTGTAAGTGAATAAAAAAAATGCAACAAGTTTTGATTATTGAACTTGCAGCTCTCTCTGGCTGAATGTGAGAAGAAATGTGAGCAGGCAGGAGTGATCAATGCTCAGCTGGTGAACGAGAAGTCGGTTCTGATGTCCAGGGTGAACAAACTGCAAGCCTCAGTTCAGGGGCTGAGCAACCTGCTCTCCGAGACCCACATGAAATGTGAAACGGCAGCAAAGGTAAGTGAAAGCATTGGAGTACAGTTCAGAAGGTCAGGGTTAAACCCTACCTGAGCAAAAGCCCTAAAACCTCAACTGCTCCGATGTTTCTCCGGATAAGTACGTGTGCCAAATGCTGTAAATGTAATTGAGCTTGTGCACTGAAGATGAACGATGAGTGAGTGATACAGATTGACCCACTTTTGTGCCATGCTTGTGTTTTAGGAACGTGCCTCAGCAAGAGCTGTTCTTGCATTTGTACAAACCAAGGCCAAAAAGCAGAATAGATTTTTAATGCAGAAAAAAAAATCACTTCAGGTACACTTTTGAAGTTACTACTATTATGATGACCTCTTTGTGTGTGTGTGTGTGTGTGTGTGTGTGGTTTGTGCTCATTCTTGTCATCCATCTTTTTGGCTTTTGTGTTAACTGATGAGTTGAGTCCTCTCTCTGTACATGCACATCAAAGTAAATATGGGAGGCAAGTTTTGTCTGTTGAATTTTCAGTTTGCTTTGCGTAAAGCTAAAAGAAAATATAAGAAGTCATTACGGCGTAACACTGAGCTGAGGAATGAACACGCTGACCAGACAGCTTATTTGCTCACACTGGAAGATCAAATTGGTGAGAAAGAGGAAGAACTCTCTGAGAGCAGAAGAAGGTGTGACGAGGTGACGGCGGTAAGTGAATAAAGCCGTACATTATTCCGTTCCTTTAGATATGATGAGAGGACTGGTGATGATCATGCTGTGTGATGAGTTACACCACATGCTACATACGGTTGAATACATTAATATTGTATTTTAAAAATATATATATTAGGATTTTATTGAATGGAACTGATACGGTGCAGAATTTAAGGATCTAACTTTGAAACTTTTTACTCCGTGTCTGTGTTTTAGGAGCATGAACAAAAAACTCAGGAGTTGGCCAAGCTGAATTCCAGGTTAAGCTTTTGTAAAGAATCTGCACTAAGTTTAATAAATGTAAGTTTTTATACTTTTTATAACATTCACAAGCCATATTACCGCAGTAATTAATAATGAGCAATCGCTCCAATTTCGCCTCTGTATTGTATGTTTGATTTGGTATTGGAGCTCTTTTGGTCACTGGCCCACCACTGGCACCAAATTTTCAGGTTCTACTGGTCCAACATTTATAGTGCTTAAAAGTTATTACTTTTACATCGAAGTGAAACTTCTTCTGCTGCATGGATGTGTTTTAGGACTATCAGAAAGAGTGGCAAGCTCACGAAGCCCTAAAGGTGCAGTACAAAGAGATGAAGGAATGGCAAGAGGAATTACAAAAGGCAAGATTTTCTCATTCACACATTCCCGAACTGATTGTGGGACAGCATGCCTAGTTCTTCCGAAATGAAATTGTTGACAGATCTCACGATGTTACAATGTGCTTAGGAATCACCTAAGACTCCATGCTAATTCACCCCAAACTTATCAGTAACTGTAATCCACTGTCTGCTAGCTTTCATAATCTCCATATGAAGTACCTAAAGTATCTCAGTATTTGCTATGGATGGTCAAGATTTGTTCAAAACTGCTTCAATTTCTTTCCGACGATTTGTCAAGACTTCCTGTGTGTTTTTGGTAAAAAAAAAAAAAAAAAAAAACATTTTATAAAATTTCTTTTTATACTTTTATTGCCTTAAGCACATTACATTGATTTAAATGGCATTTCCCAGACTAGTTCTCTACAGGGTGCATATATGAGGTTTATAGCAGTTTTTAACAAAACTGTGGCAATTCTTGACTAATCTTTAGTGGTGACAGTAATCATAAGAATGCAGCTAAGTTTGGACTTTTACATTCATACAAGGAAGCACAGACTACCTATAGAAGCAAATATTTAAGCTGCACATACTGTAGAGTTCCTTAGGCTGGACAGACCTGGTGACCTTTAGGTTTTTCCTTTCTTTTGAGACGATAGTAATAAGTTAATGGGTGCATGCTATAAGACATTTTAGGCATATTTTAGGCTTTTTTATTATTATTATTATTATTATTATTATTATTATTATTATTATTATTATTTTTACAAGAGATGAGTTTGAATGTGTATGTGTGTGTAAGTAAATAAGCTATCAGGCTTTGGTTCTAGAACTTCCAGGCCACACCTGCTGAAGTTGTGGTTAAATTCATGCAGGTGATGGAGAACAACACTCAGCTCGAGAACGAGAGGTTGAGACTGATGCACAATGTGCACAAACTGGAAGGAAGAGTGTGGGAGGTAGAGAAGATGCTCTGTGATGCAGACAAGAAATACAGTGTGTTAAAGCAGGTAAGAGAAAAAAATCCTTGCATTAAAAAGAGCATTAGTAGTAACATGACGACACATGATGATGCATGAGAGACAAAAAAAAAAAAAAAAAACTTCTACACTGTAGAATCTCTGGAAAATCATCTCTGGAAAATGTCCTTTTCACGAATGGTGGATTACAGGTAAGTTTCGAAAGTTAACAGGCATAAAAAAAATCCACGAGGCCTAAACTGGCCATTCCATTGTAAAAAAGAGAAATGTCATTAAAGGAAAATCTTCCTGCTTACATCATCAATGACCACAAGCCACATCTGTTCAGAAAACAGGGATGCAGAAACAAATTAGGCTTTTGATATGATTGTAGTGATATTACAGTATATTAACATAAACCATGCTTTACACATCATACATACAACGTGATGTTTAAAGAGATTCAATCCTTACCAAATCTTACTACAACTGAGCATACAGTACAGTATGATTGCACATGATATGCCACACTTTTAAGAACAATTTTATGAACAAAATATAACCTTAATTAAATCAACTTGGAGCCATTAAAACAAAACATGCATTTAAACATGCAATTGTCAAAACTATTATTTGATCCTTTCCATGGCTTTCATCTGGGGAGGATTATAAGAGTGGAATAAAAATCTACATAAACATAAGTAATGAAATAATTTAATAGTACTTTAGTTTTGTATGATAACGCACCAGTCTCTCTCTATCTCTCTCTCTGTCTCACACACACACACACACAAATCATCAAATTACTATTATGTCATTTAAAAATCTATTTTTGACCCTTTTGTACTCAGACATGCAGGTGAAGCCACAAAGTCTAATGAAAAAACAAAACCGCTTCTTTAAATTGAGATGGAAATTACACAAATTGTGTAACAAACTCATCTTCTATAATCATTTAAGCCATCAGTTATTTTGAAAACTTGCATATTAAACTGAATCCTTTGTTTTCATCGCATCTCCACTGAGAGGATTTGTGCATATTCATCATACCTTCAGTTCTCTTCTTTTTGAAATAAGTCAAAAGCTGTGTTTGAACTGTTCTCTTGGCTGTTGCGAAAATGCGAATAGCGTAAAAAATGACTCAGACTTGCGTGAGCTTGTGAGCAGCGTATTACAATATTGAATTCTGATTGGCTTATCGTCATTATTTATAGTTCAAATTCACACTCAGATTTTATGTCACATACAGTCATACACAGTACGATATGCAGTGAGAAGTTCGTAGATGATCATACACAGAGTTTTAATATTTAATTTTCATGATAAATATTACATAATACACAGCATTATTAATCTGAAGGTGATGGTAAGGGGAGGGTGGTCTTACAGAGGAGATCTTTGTCATTTAAAAAAAAAAATGTTTTCAAATCGAGTCCTATTTGCATCACTTGTTTAAACGGCTACAACGATACATTCAGGCAACCACATAAAGCAGGACGTCACAGAATACTACAGTACTTATGCCTCTGTGAGTTATACAGGAACAATTCAGAGATTTTTCTAAACCACAATGAACTTGTTTTTCGTTGTTTCCTGCAGAGATGAACACAGAGTTCACCTTTTTCACCTGTTGATTGTTTCAATTCCTCTGTGTTAGGATCATGAGCGAGCAAAGGAAGCTTACAGCATCTTGCAGTCTCAGTATGATGAGGCATTAAAACAGCACAAACAGTCACTTAATGGAAGTTTTCCACTCAATGGGTCATAAATGTTTTACTACGATTTTTTACTTGCAATTTTTGTTTGAACTAAAATGAAAGTAAAACAAAGCACCTTAAATTTGTCTGGTTCCAAGTTCAGGGTCTACTCCACCTACATGAAATGTATGTAAGTTAGTCCTTTTTCACTGATGTGAACCAATTTACAGTAGCACCAACTCTTAGTGTTTTGTGCCATGGCTGTGTTTTAGGAGTGTGAGCAACAACGCGAGGCTTATAGGATCCTCAAGCTGCCCTATGATCAGTTGAGCCATACTCGAAAATTTGGAGGCAGTAAGTGTTAGCTTTTCTTTTTGTTCAATCATGACCACTGTTTTGTGTGTTTTTTTTTTTTTTGTTCAGTTTTTTTTTTGCTTCCAAGATGTTCTGATAAGCTCTCATCTGTGTCTGAAATAAAGCAAACTGGTTGTTCCTTTTCCAGGATATTCTGGCTGAAATCGAGAAGGCTCAGCTGGGCAACAAGAATTCTGACCCCAAGTCACATGGACACACTGCAAAACTCTCAGCTAAAGGAAGTGCTCTCTGAGACATGCAGGAAGTACTGTATGATAAGATAAAGTGGGTAAGTAAAAGATGCTTAAATTTATCAGTTCCTTCAGAAAGAATGTAATTAAGTTTGTGACATGTGAGTTATATACTGTACAGTATACAGGCTATATACAGTATGCTTAAGGTTAAAAGTATTGTAGCTTATAATATGGAATGTTTGATGCACATGTAAAAATGTAGATGTGAAAATAAAGTAGGTATGGACTTATTTTGCTTTATGTGTGTGTTCAAGGACTTTCCCTTATTCTTCTGAAGACTCCCAAGAAATCAGGAAAACATTGCAATGAGCTGCTGATGGTAGGGTTTTCATTACCATGCTGCTGTAGTACACTGTGTGTCAGCTGTCTGTCAGAAACGTACGACCCGAATTCCGGAAAAGTTGTAAAAATTTGAATAAAATGAAAACTAAAAGACTTTTAATATTAATATTTTATTCACAGTAGAACATAGAGAACAGAAAAAATGTTAAACTGAGCATGTTTTTTTTTTTTTTTTTTACAATTTTATGCACAAAATGAGCTACTTGAAAATTCGATGTCTGCTACAGGTCTCTGTCTCAAAAGGATAAGACGGGGGCATGTTTACCATGGTCTCTTTTTAAAGCAGTTTGAAGACGTCTGGGCATTTAGGTTATGAGTTTCTTTAGTTTTGGTGTTATAATTTGGTCCCATTCTTGCCTGCTATAGGTTTCTTGCTGCTGAAGAGTTTGTAGTCATCCTTGGCATTTTTGTTTGTTTAATGATTCGCCAAATGTTCTCTAAGTAATTTATCTGGACTGCAGGCAGGCCAATTCAGCACCCGGACTCTTCTAACACAAGGCCATGCTGCTGTAATAGCTGCAGTGGTTTTGCATTGTCCTGCTAAAATACACAATACCTTCCCTGAAATATACGTCTCCTAAAACCTTTAGATACCTTTCAGCATTCATAGTGCCTTCAAAAACATGCAAGCTGCCCATACTGTACATACTTATCACAGATTCTGGCTTTTGAACTGAACGCTGAGAACACGCTGGAAGGTCTCCATCCTCCATCCTTTAGCCTGGAGGACACGGCATCCGTGATTTCCAACAAGGATGTCAAATCTGGACTCGTCTGGCCTCAGAACACTTTTCCACTTTGAATTAGTCTTTTAAATGAGTCTTGCCCACATGACACAATGGTCCTTCTGGATCTTGTTTACATATGGCTCCCTTTTTGCATGTGTAACGGGTCTGGCACATGGACAGAACACATGGGAAGTAGGTGTCAACTTCTCAACAAAAGCTTTGGTTTAGCAACAAAGTACACTACGTGCAGTGAAGGAATAGGCTTTACAGCCGCCTCGGTGAAGCGTGCAGTTGTGGCGGTCGATCCTCAGAAGGCATGGTGTCAGCAGAGGTGCACAGGCATGGGCAGAGCAGGTGAGACCAGCGGCACTGAGAAGGAAGTGCAGTGTAACCAGAGACAGCAGTGTAGGCAGACAGCAGTGCGGGCGGACAGCAGGCAGCTTTCTCCTAGGCAAATGGGACTTGGAAGCACTCGTGTCTAAGGGAAAAAGAGATGCATGCAAGTTCAAGCTCAGTGAAAGACTACTCACCAGGAACAGGCGAGGGAGCCTCTTAAATTGCCGTGCGGACACTAGGTGATGATCGAGGACATGATCTTGGTTGTAAGTGTCTGTAGCACCAGGGTGCTATAGTGGAATGCATATATCACCATGGTGGGGAAGATCTCAGTTTTTTATTTTGTTAAGTTTGGGCACACCTTATTCCATTGTTTTCAACAATGTATTTTAATACTAAGGACATCGAAAACTAAAGCAAATTAAAAAATAAACAAATATGTAATTGTGTAGTGAACAAAAAATGTTTGAAATGACCCAGAATATGGTTTATAATTTCAGTTCTTCAAAGTAGCCACCTTTAGCTTTGATGTCTGCTTTGCACCTTTTTGGCGCTCTCCCAGTCAGCCTCATGAGGTCGTCACCTGAAATGGTTTTAAAGGAGTTCCCAGAGGTGTTGAGTACTTTTTGAGTGCTTTCTCTTCAATCTCTGGTGCAGCTCATTCCAAACCATTTCAATTGGATCCAGATGATTGTGGAGGCCAGGTCATCTGATGCAGCACTCCATTACTCTCCTTCTTTTACATAACGTAGTGGTGTGTTTGGAGTTATGGTCCTGTTGGAAAACAAATGATGGTCTCACCAAGTGCAAACTAAAGAGGATGGCAAGGTTGAATGTGCTTTTAATTTTGACCAACAGTTAAGTTGTGACTTTAGTCAACTAATATGTTTTATACTTGTTTTACAACTTGTGTATATTACACTAAGCATTGTCATATCAAAAAGTTTTTTTTTTAATGTGCAGATAATTTCACGGTGAATAGCTAGATATAAAAAGAACAGGAATTTTCTTGCCATGGAACCTTCCAGAACAGAATTCATATAAACTTTGACAAATATTATGAGGATTTTGACACCATCTTAATGCGTACTTTATCTTGGTTATGCCCGGCCTCTCAGGCACTTGGACTGTAGAAGCAGCAGGACCTGTGTGCTCTTTATGGGCTCCCCCAAGTGGTCACATTAGGTAATGATTGAAACATTCCTGAAATGTCATTGTGTTAAACATACTGTATTAGCTCAATACAATACAGTCTCTAATAGACAGATTTAAAGTTTTATCCAATTTTTAAAAC
The DNA here is from genome assembly GCF_024256425.1 of Clarias gariepinus. Lineage (NCBI taxonomy): Eukaryota > Metazoa > Chordata > Actinopteri > Siluriformes > Clariidae > Clarias > Clarias gariepinus. The sequence goes on along the minus strand of NC_071127.1, from coordinate 19,927,791 downwards.
AATCACTCCATAAACAAATAGGCTCAGTGGTAAAGTGTTTCATCTGTGGCGACCCCTTGCTGGGAGCAGCCGAAAGACCAACCACAACATTCTGTATTTATTCTGAATTATAAATGTATGATTCACTTTATTCATTATGTGAATGTTAGCTTACCTTACTTATCTCTCTGTCTGTTTGTTGACACTCCTCAGCTCCCAGTGATTCAGATCCCCTCTGGACCGGTCTGTCTCATCATTCTGGTTGGAGTGGTTGAAGATCTTGTTGCATGTACTTGGGGTGCGTACTGTATGGTGATCACGGACTATTTCACTTTACCATGAAGATGGTTTTGGACTCGGCTGATGCAGACAGCTATTCTTTGATGACATGCGACTGGAGTTTCTGAATAGATTAGTACTGAAATTCCAACAAACAGTTTTGTACCCAAACACCCACAATAACCAAAGTGGACTCCTTATTAGCCTGAATACATCTATTATACTGAACTTCCAGCCTCCTAACACTTAGTATGCCTGCACTACAATTTCTGCTATCCGTTATTACCCAAATGAGGATTGAGTCTGGTTCCTCTCAAGGCTTCTTTCTTTTGCCATGTCAGGAAGTTCTTTCTTGCCACCATCGCCCTCAGCTTGCTCATTTGGAACAATCTGATCATTTCGATCAAATCTCACATACATATCATATTGTGTATGCTTTACAACAATAACCATTGTTAAAATCGCTATAGAAGTAAAAATGAAATAAATTGAATTCAATTTGAGGCTGTTTTCCCTTCATATATTGTCCCAACTTGTTTGAGGATTACGTAGAGACAGACAGATATTCCAAGAACAATAGGGACATTGGTATTGTCTGTTATGTAAAAAAGAAATTTCTCTTAGAGTACCTAAAATCCTTAAAGAATTTGGGGTCCTTTAGGAGCATAATTACAAAAAAGTTTATTCCACGCAAGGCTGTAGATGGCAGTCCAAACCAATCAACTTGCGTAGACTCAACCCACTGAGTTTGACTGACGTTTTTGGAACATCTTTATATGCCGTACATAAATACAATGCAATTTCAACATATTTTTTCTGACATATTTAATTATTTATTTTGAGAAATAAAGTAATGATGTATGTATGGTGTTTTTTATTTTATATTGTGATTTTGCACCCTTTATAGCCACTCTTCTTATTCTGAAAAGGCATATACTCTTGATTAATATTCTTGTCTACATTAGAATATTATAGTATAACTCTAAATACACACTCATTTAATCTTGCTTTCAACGATTCTTTCTCAAAATGTTTTTCCTCTATATGCGCTCTATATGTCTATCAATATAATTTTTAATTTCCTTCAATACTGATTCTCTCTCAAAATATTAGAATCTAGATAAGCATGTTGCTGCTCTGTAGTGTGGTGTGGTAAAGAGCTTTATCTTTACACATGGAATGAAGCATTGGGAGAGTTATAAAGAGGCACGACCAGGTGCAGAGTGTGTTTACATTGATTTACTGAATATGAACATTGCTTACAACTGGCTATATATCTAGGCCTGTTATAAAGAAACAGTTCCCAACAAACAGTGGACATTACATTACCATTCTTTCATCACTATTTATTCTAACACCATTCCACACAAAAATTACATAAATATACCTACCCGTTCAGCTGCTCTTATTGTTTTATATTTTTTCATACATTCTTCAAATATTTTCTATATTGTGTATTTTTGTCGTACAGTTATTTTTTTTTAACTTTAGTTTTTATATTTTATTTTATTATTTTCTAGTTTTATATACCCTATATTTTAATTCTCATATTTATTTTCTATTACTATTCTTAGTCTGTCATTTTAGGTCACGAGCCGTTGCCTAAGCATTTTACTGCATATCGTACGGTGTATGACTGTGTATGTGACAAATAAAAAATTTTAATTTGATTTGACATTCTCAAGCAGGCAAAAAATTATTGTAAAACTGATTAATAATCTCTGTCAAGGATGTGTTGAGATGAAACCTGAGATTGCTTCTCCAGACCAGAATCCTCCCAGTCTTCTAGATAATCTAGTTAATTTCCTCCTTAATGTTTAGGTTAGTTCAAGAGACAGTGAATGGGAAAGGGTTTTCTGCCAGACTCTGTAACAGTAGCACACCATGTAGCACACCAGGATCCCCAACGTCCCTCTCTTACTCTGCAAACATGGATGGAACATCGACCAAACAGGAATTCCAAATAAGACCTGAGCTACTGCTCAGTTGCCCCTCATGCCCCCAAGGACCACAGGCCACCTTGGACATATACTTAAAAACATTAACACTGTTTCTGTAATCATGGCGTAGTTTATTATTATTTGAATCCTTTTGATTTTATTTAAATAATAATTAAAAAATAAAAATATGTAATCAGATTACATACAATTAATCTAAATATGTTAATTGTGAAAACTATTAGATTTAATCAGTTAAAAAGTATGAATATAGTTAACATGTCTGTGGAACAAGATCCGATTAGTTAAATTGTACAAGATGGGGCCATGTCCACACATAGCCGTTTTATTTTTTTTTTTAACAGATTTTTCTCTGCGTTTTTTGCCTTTCGTCCACACACAAACACAGTTTTGGTTGATGAAAACAGAACTCCGTTTTTAGTGGTGTTGTGTGTACGGGGGGAAACTTTTGAGATTTTGGCTTGTTGTAACGTCCCCTTGTGCCGATGATGTAATTGTCAGTGTGCCAGTCTCCTTGAATGGACATCAGTTTTTGTTTGAGGATATTTTGTGCAGTGGTAGACGTATGTACAGTAAACTAGTGACTGTGTTAACGTTGCGTACTGGACTTTTTGCATGCATGCACATACACACACAGTAACTCACACATTATGTTAATAAACAGATGTGCCTGAATGCACTACTAACCTTACAGCAGCTACATACTGTACAAAACTCTGATGACACACAGACCCCGCAGACTGCGACGGCGGTTTCGGACGAGACCCTTCAGATTTCTACAAAGCGCAACAGGTAATGACGTTTTGTCTAGGCTTCTGATTGGCCCCCTGTTGATTAAGGAGGCTCCTAACAGCACTTAACAGGGCGTTTTGGATTTTTATGTGAACAAAAATATTTTTTAAACGTAGGTCGTGTGGACAGAATAAGATTTTTCCTTATAAGAAGAAAAATCTGTTTTTAAAAATACCCGGCTACATGTGGACATGGCCAGTTGAGCAAGTTGGATTGTGCCCTCATTGTAAGGCAAGTTACATCTGTAGTCATCCTTTATAATTGGTTGGTTTCTGCATATGTAAATGTATTATTAGCGTTGTTGATATCGTATCACATTAATATCAATTCAATTAATAGCTAGCTAACTTGCACATGGGGCTAAAAAATACAGTGGAACCTTGGATTACTAGCATAATTCGTTCCGGAAACATGCTCGTATTCCAAAACACTCGTAAATCAATTTGAATTTTCCTATAAGAAATAATGGAAACTCAAATTGTTCATTCTACAGCCCCCTCCCCCCAAAATACATAAAAATAATTAATAAAAAAATTGAAGTAAATATAAAACAGTGTTTATGCGCGCATGCAACGGAAAGACTTATGTTGAAAAAATTAGCAAGGAACATCGCTAATGACACTCGTGTAAGCGCATGCTAACAGAATCAATGCTGTTAAGTAAAACAAACAAAAGAACCTGACTTTACCTTTGAAATGAATTGCAACAGAGCAGTGTTTCTGTGTAGAGCAGAGAGAGTGTGTGAAACAAAGAGCAGTGTAAAGGCGAGAGAGAGAGAGAGAGAGAGAGAGTGTGTAACAACAAGCTGAAACAGAGGGAAAATAGATTTTTAACCTCTTTAAGAAGGATTTCTTTTGCTTTACACGCTCACACACACGTGTGTTATAAGGAACACTATACACGCGCTGTACACACGCACTAACAAACACAAAATAAAATGTGTTTTTTGCGCGCACACGTGGTCGGATGTGCATGGATGTTTATTATATGGATGCAGCGGGGAGACAATTACCCACAATTCCGCAGCACAAGACAGAGAGAAAACGTTGGCTCAGTTGCGATTATGTGACTTTCGTCGTCAAAACAAGAAGCACATGCATGATATATGATACTCGGTACTCGTAAACCAAGAAAATTTTTGCTCGCCTTGCGGAACACTCACAAACCGCGTAACTCGTAATCCAAGGTTTTACTGTACTTTAAATTCAGCCTTACTTAAATGACTGCTATGTTTTTTGGAATCTTGTTACACTTTTGTTTGAGAATAAAGACAAAAATCAAGCATGATTGTATCCTGAGGAGCTCGAGTGTCTACCTCAATGGAGGTTTATGTTATATGTGAATTGCACAAACAGTGGACATTACATTACCATTACAACTACCATTCCATACAAAAATTACATAAATATACCTGCCTGTTCAGCTGCTCTTATTGTTTTATATTTCATTATACATTCTTCAAATATTTTCTGTATTGTGTATTTTTGTTGTACAGTTATTTATTATTATTTTTTTAACTTTAGTTTTTATATTTTATTTTATTCTTTTCTAGTTTTATTTACCCTATATTTTAATTCTCATATTAGTCTTTATTTTAGGTCATGAGCAGTTGCCTAAGCATTTCACTGCATATCGTACTGTGTATGACTGTGTATGTGACAAATAAAATTTAAATTTGAATTTGATGTTAACATACTCAGTTATAAATGTCTTATATCTATGTGGATAGTTATGTTCATTTTATTAGCATCACAGTCTAGAGCTCAGGGGCTTTCACACCTGTCGTGTCCTTAAAGCTAGAACACAATTTTAGTTTTTTTTTAAAGTATAACATTTTTATTTGAATTCTTGGTGGCAACTTTAAAGTAAATTTTACTCACCACTGCTTTGAATTATTTAAGTAATGCTAAAAATAATGTCATTTGGTGCTAGCGTTACTAGTTGTTTTTTATGATTAACTCAGTTTATTTAAAAAAAAAACTGTACATTCGACATTTTATGAATTGCCTGAATTGTAATTCGTTAACAGTTCAATTGACCTTTCATTAACAGATAAAAAAAGATAAGGATTAAATAGATTACACCCTTTTTTAAATCAGCTGTTCACATTTCTCTTTTTACTCTGCAAACACAAAATACTGTATTGTACAAGATACTGTTGGATACTGTAATGTAAACACTGTCATAACACTAAAATGTAACCAAAACAGTTTTTAATACAGAAAACAGTATTACAGTGGAACCTTGGATTGCGAGTAACACGTTTTGCGAGTGTCCCGCAAGACGAGCAAAGATTTGTAATAAATTTTGACCTAAAAATTCTTGGTCTTGGTTGACCTAAAAATAAAAGTCTTGGTTTACGAGTACAGAGTATCACGCATGCGCTTCTTGTTTTGATGCCGAGCATTACGTGATCACAACTTGTACTCTCTGGGTGGAGCCGAGGACAGCTCTGATGTGAAGTGTGGAGGTTCCGCTTTCAGTGGCAAGGCGTAGTAGAGCTGAGAGAGTGCAGACAGGGGCTGGGCGTTGGAGGGTCCGGCCTGGGATGGAGTAGAAGCGGGCTCTGGGGCTCCCTCCTTCACCTTTTCCTGGCTGTGTTGGGCCCCCTCCTTCTGCCGAAAATCCTTCGCCCCCAAGTGGTCCTTCTCTGTAGTTGCGATACTTGGAAACTCGGGTGATTGTAGAGATGGAGATGGTGAAGACGCAGGGGTGTAGGCTTGTAACCTTTGTACGGTGGATGTGCTAAAGATGCGCAGCTTCCTCATCTGCTTTTCCCAGGTGACATCACGGCGCAAAAAACAGTCCGTTATCACTCTTTCCAGTTTTTCTAAAGACTCTTGGCAGTAGCGCTCCAGCTCTGCTAATCTAGCATCCACTGCCCGCCGAAAACTGAGTTCACGATTTAAACTGCTGTTAATGAAATCTTTAAAATCCCTCTCTAACAGGCCCACTTTCTCAGACATAGCCTCTACATCCCCTTTACATTGCTTAAATTCAGTCTGCATTGTTTCAACAACATCAGTAATTTTTGACCCTCAATATCATCATGTCTATCTGATATATACAATGAGCTAAGCAATGAAGTAGGGTTACGTCGCGTCACAGGGACATCTACATCATCCGGTACAATACTAGCAACAGCAAAGTTGGCCCTCCGAGCACTACTAGCATTAGCAAAGACGTTAGCTTTAGCGCTAGCCATGTTGGCGTCTATTTTGCTCCTTAAAGTCACACAACACCGGAAAAATACCCTAACAAACAGATTCCCCGTACGGGCCACCACTATGTAACGCTCAGATCTTATTTTTAAGCTAATTACACGATAACGGGGTCTTAATCTAGATACGGGCTAATATTATTCACTTCCGGTGTTGCGCAATCTTCGCGGAGCAAGACAAGACACGTGACAACAACAATTATCCAACCAAACCAAAGTGTATTAAAGTGAGAAAAATTATATATACAAACATGGTGCACCATAAGCCAATATATACAAAATATATACAAATATAAATAATGTGTGGAATGTATGTGTGTGTGTGTGAGTGCGTATGTATGAAAGTCCAAGTCCGTGTTATTGTGAGTATGAAATGGTGTACGGGAGAGATGGCTCGGCCTCACCGGTAAAAGATGTATAATCCGGGAGCACGAGAAAACGGAACGAGAAGGGTACTGAATGTGTCCAATGAAGATTAATCCAGTAATGGAAAGTAATCCTCCGTAACTACAAACAATCTCTCTCTCTCTCTCAAACCAAATGCAGCGCGCTGTCTCATCTCTCCGTCCCGAGTACTTTGCCGGTTCCGGCTTTATGCCGGCACACGTGACCCGACGCCGCTTCCAGGTTCCCTCGCGCTGCGATCGCGCATGCTCGCGAGAGCTTACCCTGGACCAACACTGTCTATGGGGACCAGTAAAACCAAATCGGGCATATTTCCTTTGCGCAGGTGAGCCGCATTAGCTCCGTAACCCTTTCCCTGCTACTTAAAATGCCCCTTTATGTGGCCGCGCTACAAACTGAGCCAACGGATATTCTCTCTCTGCGGAACTGTGGGTAATTGTCTCCTCTGCTGGGTCTTAGTGCGCGTTTCTCACTGATATAATCAACATCCGTGCATGTGTGTACTGTTTACTATAACACTATGACCACGTGTGTGAGTAAAGCTTCTTTTATTTTGTATTTGTGTGTGTATATAAAAGTTGTGCTTTCGCACTCCTTTTACTCATTATTACAACATGCATGCGTGCAAATCAAAAGCAAGTGTCATTAGAGAGGTTAAATATACATTTTCTCTCTCTCTCAGCCTGCACTGATTGTGTGTGTGAAAATAGATCTTTAACTTTTTCTAGCACACACAAACACAGAACACTAAAGGAAACACTTATCTGTCGGGATTTATTTTTACTTTTTTCAAAGGTAAAGTGCAGGTTAATTTGTTTTATTTTTTAGTTTACATTTTGTATATATTATTTTTATATATATATTCTTTTGGGCTGTGGAACGGATAATCTAAGTTTTCATTATTTCTTATCGAAAAAATTCTATTTGATTTACGAATGCTATGATATACGAACACACTTCCAGAACGAATTATGCTCGTAATCCAAGGTTCCACTGTATAGCGGTTGTATAGTGCGTTTAAAACATTATCCACAGACAGGATTGCCTAGTATGGAGAGCCTAGTTTTTAGAATTAAATAAAGATGGGTTAAGTGATCCTGCTGGAACAATAAAAACTGAAAAAATGAAACAATGACCAGGTGGCCCCCAAAGCAGCAGAGGCCCATCCTGGAAGGGTGATTGCGCGCATTTAGAACAGAGCTCCCAGGGACTAAACAATTAACATCCATCGGCCATCCGTTTGGCCCTTTGACAGCATGAGTCTTTCAATCCAACCACATTGGAAAATCCTCTTTCAGGCCACCGGTAAAAAAAAGACAGATGCTGCACAATTATAGCAAATAGGATTTAGAAACTACAACAGCATTTATGCTGACATGTTAAAATGTCAGTTTGCCCTGGGTTCCTGCACCAATATTTTGGCCTGCAGGCCTACAGGCATAAGCATTTAAAACTTAGCTCTCAGCCACACAGGTAAAACCTCTTAGAGCAGAAAAATGCTAGCTCCAGTTTGGCAAGTAGGTTTTAGAAACTATAGCAGCATTTATGTTGTGTTATATTTGGTACTGTAATAATTTTTGGATCCACAATCAAGGGTTTCCTAATATAAAGAGCCCAGACTTTAGAACTGGACAACCACCAGAGTAAGTGAATCTACTGGATCCCAGCCATAGCTCTCATGCCTGTTCCTCCTCTCCAGGCACAACGAAAAATTCTCTTAGAGCCTACCACTAAAAAGCAGAAAAATGCAATTCAGCAAATGCTTTAAAGGTCCTACACATTATATTTTTCATTAAATTTTAATATGATCTTTAGGGTCCTAATGAAAAGTTTGTATTATACGTTAATTAAAAATTCAAAAGGATTGTGTAAAAAAAAAACCACTACTTTTACCTGGTAAAAACTAGCTCTGTTCTCAGCAACCTGTTTCAGTACATGCTAATTTAAATGCTCATGACCTCTGCTAAGACCGCCCCCCCCCCCCCCCCCCCGTTCTGTGGGGCGTGACATGTCGGGTATAGCGACGGAAGTGTAGTCCAGTGCGGGCAATGCTTTGGACTGCATTACCCACAAAGCAATGCCACGCAGTGCTTTGTGGGTAATGCAGTCCAAACTGGAAAACTATGGATTATAGAGCCCGAGCCTGTTTTCTTCAGTCGTTTTTGGTTTGATTTAAGTACGGAACCTACGCGGAAGTTTGTAATATCGCCTGACAACGCAAAAATTAAAAGAATGGACATGCATCGGCTAGTTTGTCTTTCTCATCACTGCATGGGCATGAATTAACGGGCTGTTGCGCTGCCGCGAGCAACAACAAGAAAAGCGGAGAAACTTACTGAGAGAGATACGGACGAGATGTGTTTACTGATGTGTTTACATGACTTCTTAATCTTCGACAGACATCGTTATAAACCATCTAACGTAACAAAGGTAAGCATAATATAGTTTTCCGACTACGTACACAGTTTGCAACTAGACAATCACCTTAATGCATTGTTTATTATAAATGGGCGATTAGGGATTATATAGAGACGGATGTACATAGAGAAAAAGCCATAACCATGTTCTATGAGAGTGTAAGTTAACTTACACTCCGCATTCATCGTGATTATTAGAAAAGGCGATCTGCAAGGAGTCATAGAAAAATAAATCACACTCACCAAGCCTGGTGAAGATGAAGCAGGAACACGAAGCGTTAGTACAGATCCATTTTTAGGAGCAGCTTCCTAGTAAAACCTGCTTTATATTGACCCGCGTTTATAAAGCAGTCTGGTGAGAAATGATTATCGCAAACATGAACGCATTTAGGTAAATCAGCGGGGACGTTAGCTTTAAAAACTAAATTCAGCCACTGCGTCCTCAGTGGCTCAGATACCTAACCCTAGGTAGGTACCCTAGGTCACTAACCCTAGGTAGTGAATGACGACTGCTGTGTTCGCTATTACACCCAACAACTGTACACAACACTCGCTTAGGCAACATTTTGCTCCAGCGCCGAAAAAACAATGGCCGACAGCGTCTTCTCACTCGGGGCGGGTCTTTGCTAAAACACCAGTGTCAATCAACTTGTGTAGGAACGCCCTCTTGTGGTGTGGCGTCACAAGGCAAGGCTTTTGCGATTGGCCTGATTTCAGAAGGGGGATGTTACTGTAATAAACAAAAAGAAAACCACTGGGCGGCTCTTTATCATCGTAGAGTGGTTGTGTACGCACTCTCCTAACACACAGTTTAGTCCAAACAGCTTAAAATAGTGCATGTAGTGCTGTATGACCCCTTTAAGTAACCAAAGAGCCACTTAATTTTGTTAGTAAATACTGTGCGAATATCACTACATAACTTTACATGACCATACAGATCTGGCCTTTAAAAACGCACGTTTTCGGAAAATGCCCTTCATTACCTGTAGGAGGCAGTCGTGTTTTAGTCTGAAGTATTGTGTGTCTACTGAAGCCGAAAATGTGTTGTGTCTCTTAGGCGCCCATTGACAGCAAGCGACAAAGCTCATAAACGTGTCAAGCTCAAACTGATATGTATTTATTTTTCATTTTCTTCTCTCCTTCAATGATGAAACTTCTTTGAGTGCGCTTTCTCCATTCAGAATTATTATTATTATTAGTAGTAGTAGTGCTTATTAGTAGTAGTATTATTGTAACGCACCCGCGCGTGTGTGCAAAAAGACTACAAAGATGTATATGTTAGCCTAAAACATTATTATCTTATTGTGTTTATGCGCTTTAAATATACACGGGCACGGGTGGCTCAGTGGTAGGTGATTCGCCTGCTATGCGGAAGATTCCCGGCCAGTGCCCAAAGTGCATGTTATGCCCGGTGTTATGCGCAGAGCGCCGGGAAATTTCTTGAAGCTACGAAATCGCTGGGGCATCTTTTCTAAATAGATGCTATCTTTAATAACTGATGGAGGTTTTGAGCTGTATACACACGCATTTTTGAGGGGTTTTAAAAGAATTAACAGGTGCGAGCAGACATACATGAAAGGTGAGAAGTGAGTAACTGAGCGCGCTGTCGCGGTGTATATACTGTACAACATGCGCTTATCAACCTTTTGATGAAAACGCTGCCTTTTGTAAAGTGAAAGTACTTTACAAAAAACGAACAGCTTTATTTCAGTCATAAATTTACAATCCAGCTATTATTTCCAGCCGTGGTTAAATAATGGATGAAATAATTATTAAATGCTGGACACAAACAGCAAATATGATGATTATTATAAAAAGCCTGAAGAACTTCGTGTTCATAAAATAATATTTACTTAATATGATATATATATATATGTTAATTCATGACTTCTGATGATGTGGACACATTTTCACGTTTTAAATAAGATATGTTGGCATATTCACGAATTAACACATTCGCAGTTAACACTATCAGATAGCCTACTATCAGGAAATTTAATTAATTTCAAGACCATTTAAAACCGAGACATTGCCATGTCTTTCACTGTTTTGTCCCTGTTAAAACATTACAAAAGCTATATAAGAATAAAGGAATTTTAAAGCACGAATTAGGGCATCTCATTTCATCATTATGAAAATAATATGAAGCACATATACACACATTCATCATGAAAGATCTGTTGTAAAACAAAATAAAAATTATGTTTGCTTCAGCATTGGAAACAATATTATTTTAGGCCAAGTAATTATACACAGTTCTTCGTTGTACAGTACTTGGTCCGGCTTTTAGATAAAGTCTTTCCATGCGGCATCTGGTGGATATTCAGTAAAGCACAACATATTTATTTAAATTTCCGAATGTTGCTTAAAGCAAGTCGCGGCACGCCGCGCTAAATCGCGGCATCTGGCGGGAAAACAGACGCAGTCTTAATGGCCACATCTGTATGTTTAACACCACGCTGGACAGTTATTTGTGGTTTAAGGTAACAGTGGTTCTTCGAATTCAATAGCTTTGCAAAGGTCCTGTAAAAAAAAAAAAAAAAAAAAAAAATATATATATATATATATATATATATATATATATATATACTGTATATGATAGTTAGGTAAAGTCACTCTTTTTTACTTATGTAGAAACTTATTCACTTCTAAATATTCTTGGTTCTGACCCACAGCTGAAACAGAGTACTTCTGCAGTAATGTTCAAGAACTACCTACCTTTAGTATCCCCTGGCATTTTTCAAATTTTGCCTGCAGTCTTTGGTACTGCATCTTCAGGATACTGTAAGCCTCATGCTCTTGCTCTTTCTCCTTAAAAAAAAAAAGCTTATATCTGCATTTGTCTAATTTTTAATCTACAATAGGAAAATTATTAACATTTTACAAATCGCATGTTAATCTATGTTACACTCTATCCCGTAACTTTAATTTGTCTTTATAGCTTGTAGAACAGACCTCCTTACATTCTTTCCAATCATACTGCTCAATGCAAAGATTTCTACACTCACACTCATTATCTCATTACACTTCCTCCGTGTCTCAGAGAGTTCTTCTTGCAGCTGCTGCACTGGGTTTTGCAGTGTGTTCACCTGGAACATCAGAACAGACGTCTCGTCATCCAGTTGAGTACTGGACTCGATTCCTTGCTCAGGATTCTCCTCAGTTTCAGCCAGAGTGGCCTGGAAATGCAAGAACCAGCTTTAATGACTTTTATGCACACATTCAGACAACGCTTAGGGATTGTGAGGAAACCGTCCCAAAAAAATTCTTACCCTTAGTAACTGCTCATTGTTTAATCGAACTTGCTTTATCTGATCGTACTGCACTTTAAGGATCCTATAGGCCTTCTATTCTTGCTCACGCTCCTAAAACACATGCATCTTGCATCGAGCCTTTAAAGACATTTAAAACGTGGTGCTAAACTCACTGCTTTATTGTAAGGAAAAGAGTAACTTTAAAGCACAGTAAGAGCAAATATATATATGGGAAAAGGGATTAATTGTCAGGACATAGAAAAAGTGATCCAAGGAAGCAAAATTGGTGAATTGGCAACAGGGTCATGGCTGGGCAGGGCTCAATGATGCACATAAGGAATGAAGGTAGGCCTGTGTAGTCTGATCCAGTAAAAGCGCTAGTGTAGCTCAAATTGAGGAAAAAGGTTAATTGTGTTTCCTTGTGGAAGGTGTCAGATCACATAGATAATTACTGTTTTGGTGGCAAATTGGAGGGACCCACTTAATTTTAGGAGGGTGGTTATAATGTCATGGCTAATGTGAGTACAACTAAAATTGTATGCATAAATAAAATACAAACATGGGAATAGACATACAGTTTTGTATTTATTACAGCTGTATTTACTCAGTGCAACTATATCTTTCACTTGGATGTTAAAACAACAACATGTCAAGGAAAAAAATAGAAAAATAAAAAACAAATCACTGATTTTCAAAGGAGCAACCCACTAGAAACTCAATCGGATGAAGCTAAATAGAACACAAAGCTTTGCACATCTAGACTTTGCAATATTGTATTTGCCACCTCTTCTTTGTAGAACCGCAGTTTTGCTGTGTACTTTGGGTCATTGTCATTTTGGACTGTACACCTTCCTTCCATCGACAACTTTCTGGCAGAAGGGCAGCCGATTATCCCTTAAGAATTTGATGGTATTTTGCATGACAAGTTTTATTTATTGCATGTTTTGTACTGTACAGTTATGTTATTTTATTTTAATTCTATATTTTATTTTATTCTTCCTTAGTTAAATTTACCTTCTGTTTTCCTTTTCATATTTATTTTTCTATTTCTTTTATTTTAAGGTCACGGGCAGTTGTCTAAAGCATTTCACTGCATATCGTACTGTGTATGACTGTGTATATGACAAATAAAATTTGAATTTGAAGTGGTCCAGTCCCTGCTGCAGAGAAATGCTATATAACAGGTTACTACCACCTCCATGCTTTACTGTAGGACTGGTGTCATTTCGGTGATTTCTGCCAAACATATCATTTGGTGTTGGGGCCAAACAGTTACTGTAAACTTTAGTCTCAAAATGACCATAGCTGATCACAGTTGAAAGTCAAATAACTTTGTGTACCATTGAGAGGGTGATTAGCTTTACCTGATGCATGCATTTTTTAGAAGGGGGTGATGTTTTTCCAAAACCAGTGTTTTTTTGTTTTCTATTATTTTCTAATATGGTGGTGGTATCTTTCACTTGGATTATAAAAGTTGCACTAAGTAAATACTGATGGATGAAACAAACTGTCTTTATTTCAGGGTGCAAAGCAACAAAACACGCTTATTTAAAGGGGTGCGATTCTTTTTATATACCCACTGTAAATGGTGGTTTATAGAGGCATGCCAGCTTACAAAAAAAAAAAAAAAAAAAGTGTTTTACACTGACTGGCAAGTTTGAGGTTGGCCTTTTTGACACCACACCACTCAACTCAGAAAAATATGTTGAAAAACATAGGCAAATTTACCTAGTGACTATGCATTAATTTAGATATATACAGGTCCTTCTAAAAAAATTAACATACTGTGATGAAGTTCATTATTTTCTGTAAACATTAGACTTTAATATGTTTTAGATTCATTACACACAACTGAAGTAGTTCAAGCCTTTTAATTATTTTAATAGTGATGATTTAGGGATACTATCTCAAAAAATTAGCAGATCATGAAAAGGTTCTCTAAACGAGCTATCAACCTAATCATCTGAATCAATTAATTAACTCTAAACACCTGCAAAAGATTCCTGAGGCTTTTAAAAACTCCCAGCCTGGTTCATTACTCAAAACCGCAATCATGGGTAAGACTGCCGACCTGACTGCTGTCCAGAAGGCCATCATTGACACCCTCAAGCAAGGGGGTAAGACACACAAAGAAATTTCTGAACGAATAGGCTGTTCCCAGAGTGCTGTATCAAGGCACCTCAGTGTGAAGTCTGTGGGAAGGAAAAAGTGTGGCAGAAAACGCTGCACAACGAGAAGAGGTGACCGGACCCTGAGGAAGATTGTGGAGAAGGACCGATTCCAGACCTTAGGGGACCTGCGGAAGCAGTGGACTGAGTCTGGAGTAGAAACATCCAGAGCCACCGTGTACAGGCGTGTGCAGGAAATGGGCTACAGGTGCCGCATTCCCCAGGTCAAGCCACTTTTGAACCAGAAACAGTGGCAGAAGCGCCTGACCTGGGCTACAGAGAAGCAGGACTGGACTGTTGCTCAGTGGTCCAAAGTACTTTTTTCATTCGGAAATCAAGGTGCCAAAGTCTGGAGGAAGACTGGGTAGAGGGAAATGCCAAAATGCCTGAAGTCTAGTGTCAAGTACCCACAGTCAGTGATGGTCTGGGGTGCCATGTCAGCTGCTGGTGTTGGTCCACTGTGTTTTTATCAAGGGCAGGGTCAATGCAGCTAGCTATCAGGAGATTTTGGAGCACTTTATGCTTGCATCTGCTGAAAAGCTTTATGGAGATGAAGCACGACCTGGCACCTGCTCACAGTGCCAAAACCACTGGTAAATGGTTTACTGACCATGACCATTACTGTGCTCAATTGGCCTGCCAACTCTCCTGACCTGAACCCCATAGAGAATCTGTGGGATATTGTAAAGAGAAAGTTGAGAGACGCAAGACCCAACACTCTGGATGAGCTTAAGGCCGCTATTAAAGCATCCTGGGCCTCCATAACACCTCAGCAGTGCCACAGGCTGATTGCCTCCATGCCACGCCGCATTGAAGCAGGCATTTCTGCAAAAGAAATCCTGACAAAGTATTGAGTGCATAACTGTACATCATTATTTGAAGGTTGACTTTTTTTGTATTAAAAACACTTTTCTTTTATTGGTCGGATGAAATATGCTAATTTTTTGAGATAGGAATTTTGGGTTTTCATGAGCTGTATGCCAAAATCATCAATATTAAAACAATTAAAAGGCTTGAACTACTTCAGTTGTGTGTAATGAATCTGAAATATATGAAAGTCTAATGTTTATCAGTACATTACAGAAAATTATGAACTTTATCACAATATGCTAATTTTTTGAGAAGGACCTGTATATATATATATATATATATATATATATATATATATATATATATATAGCTTTTAAGCTGAGGGTATAAGGATTGCATTTATGTATAGCATATGAAAATATAAAGTAAAAGCTGGTATATACTATGTATAACTACTACTATGCTGGTATAAACTATGCAGTAGTAGTTTTACTGCTAAAAAATACACTTAAAAAGATTTGCCGAAACTCTATGGCAGGTTTAGACATAGGATGAGGAATGTTACAATAATCAACAATTTACAACACAAAATATCTTATCGTTAAAATAAAGATTTACTATGGCTGAATCATGTTGTGGGGATGCTTTTTTTCAGCAGGGACAGGGAAGATTGATGGGAAGATGGATGAAGCCAAATATGGGGCAATCTTAAAAGAAAACCTGTTAGAGTCTGCAAACGACTTGACAAAAGACATTTTTTTTAACAATGACACACAGGTAAACTGTATTAACTAGGTTGTATTAATTAGGTGACTTCTGAAGGCATTTGGATAAACTATTTCAGATGGGGGAGTAAAGAGGGCTGAAAAGAAAAATATACACCACACTTGTAAATTTTTATTTATAAAGAAATATTAACCATTTATTAACCATGTATTTTCCTTCTACTTCACAATTGTGTAACTGTGTTGGTCCATCACATAAAATCCCAATAAAACATCAAGATGTCAACACGAATAAAAAAAAAATAAATAAAAAAAAACTTACCTTTTGCAATTCATCATGATGTTCCTTCATCTCAAGGTACTGCACCTTCAGGGCTTCATGAGCTTGACACTCATTCTGATAATCCTAAAATACAGGAATGCAGCAGAAGAGGTGCTGCAATTAATCACAAATAAATAAATAATAAATATATTTTTTAAATATATACTGTATATTAAAAGCAATTATTAAAATAATGCAATCTATTCAGGATTTATGAAGAGTTTGTCAATAATTTAAGTACAGTGGAACCTTGAATTACTAGCATAATTCATTTCGGAAGTGGGCTCATATTTTAAAACACTCGTAAACCACATTGAATTTTCTCATAAGAAAAAATGGAAACTCTAATTATTCGTTCCACAGCACAAAAAATAAATACATAAAAATAATTAACACTAAATATAAAGTAATGAATTAACCTGCACTTTACCTTAAAAAAAAAGTAAAAATAAATCTTTACAGATAAGTGTTTCCGTTTGTGCGTGCAGGTGCTGTGTATGCGTGCGTGTGTAAAGCTAAAGTAAGGAGCCCCACACCTCTCTCCACCTCCTCGAGTTACACAGTTACCCTCCCTCCACTCTTTTTACATGCACAGGCGTACACACAAGACTAAGACCTAGCAGGAGAGACGATTACCCACAATTAGGCAGCGCAAGGGAGGGAAAACCGATGGCTCAGTTAAGATCATGTGACGCTTAGTGTCAAAACAAGTAGCGCATGCATGATACATGATACTAGGTACTCGTAAAGCAAGACTTGTTCGTTTTTCCAAGTCAAAATTTATTAAAAATCTTTGCTCGTCTTGCGGAACACCCGCAAACCGCGTTACTCAGAATCAGATTTCACTGTACTTGTTTTTTTTTTTGGCAAATACTTTTAAGTTTATAATTGCTTGCACACATACTCTTAATAAGATCATTTGCACCATTATTTGCTGTTAGCCTAGTTAAATGCATTTAATGGAAAATGGTTCTATTAATAGTTACATATCTTAGTTTAAACCGATATTGCAATATGTGTCAAAGTAATTACACTGTGACCTTTTGATCATTATGCAGCAATCATATCATATCTCATCATGCATAAGTGCAAAGTTGGCTGGTTCAAATTAGCGTAAACAAAATACAGTGGAACCTTGGACTGTAAGCATAATTTGTTCCGGAAGTGTGCTAGTATATCAAAATACTTGTATATCAAAGCAAATTTCCCCCATAATAATAATGGAAACTCAGATAATTCGTTTCTACAACCCAAAAATATTCATAGAAAATGATTAATACAAAATATAAAGTAAAAATAAAACAAACTGACCTGCACTTTACCTTTAAAAATTGTAGTAATGCAGAGCCGACAGTTCTGTAACTTTACTGACAGCAAAAGAAAGGCATGAAATTTATGTTTTTTTTTTTAGTGATTGTGTCTTAAACTAATGACACACATGCTCTCTGCTTCCCGCATTCAGCTGCTTGTTCGCTGCTCTTTTTAAACATGCAAATCCTTACCATTACTCACTCCTGCAATCTAGTGGATAGGTAAACAATAAATCCAGCTATCCACTAGATGACAGTAGTGATGGTTCATCAAGACTCGCTTGTTTATCAAAGCAAAATGTATTAAAAATTTCTGCTCGTCTTGGGCAATGTAACAATGTAACTGTTTCATTTTAACTAATTTTTGCTCCCAGTGGAATCTGGGGATTTGGTTCCATGTAGCCCCAACCTGGATTTTAACTTATTAATGTTATAAAAAGTAAAACTTACATTTATTAAAGTTTGTGCAGTTTCTTTACAAAAGCTCAACCTTAAATTCAGCTTAGTCAACTCCTGAGTTTTTTGTTCACACTCCTAAAACAAAAGGCACAGAGCAAGAAGGTTTAAAGTTAAATATTTACATTCAGCAATGCATTAGTTCCATTTAATAAAAAGGTTACATTTTAAACAAACAAATAAACAAACAATTTCAATTTATTCAACTCCATGTAGCATCATGCAGCATGATCATCACCAGTCCGTTATTTTTAAAGGAACGGCACAATGTCAGTTTTTTTCCCCCCTACTTACTGCCATCACCTCTGCACACCTTCTCCTGCTCTCTGAGAGCTCTTCCTCTGTCTCGGTTACTCTCGCTTCCAGTCTGTTCAGGTCAGATGCCAGGTTAGAGAGTTCAATCTCTAGCACAGAATTGCTCTCCATTGCATCCTCATATCTGTTTTTAGCATCAGCCAGAGCTACCTGGAAATATGACAACAGAAACCTATTTCTTAAATTCCATACACACAGACACAAACATTTATTTTATTAGAAAATTAAAGTGTACCTCAAGTGTTTTTTTTTCCTGAGTTAAAACTCTTGCCTGCTTCTTTGCCTCAGACTGCACAAATTCAAGAACGCCTCTCGCTGAGGCACTATCCTAAAACACCATGGCACAAAATGGGTCCAACCATACAATTCAATGTTCACATCGACAACGTACCAGTCCTGTTCACTAAAAATATCATCTTAATATAGAATAAAATTATTTTCTCACATACTTTCGTTGCCTCATCATACTTCTTGTGCGTCTCGGACAGCAGGCTGCTCAAGCCCTTCACTGTTTCTCGCAGTTTGTTCACCTTGGACAACAGATCAGACTTATCATTCTCCAGCTAAGCATTGGTCATCTCTGCTTGCTTATATTGCTTCTTAACTTCAGCCAAAGACAGCTGCAAGTTCAACAATCAATATTAATAGTTGCCATTATTTATATTTACACATTCAGACACTTTAGAGGACTCGACTCATTACCCGAAAACAAATATGCATTCACACATACACACATCATGATGATGGTTGTGGCATAAGCAAAAGGCAGGCTTACCATTAGTGACTCCTCATTTTGTGTTAAAGCCAGATTACACTCAGAAGTCAGGACTGTGTGAGACTCCCTCTCCTGCACACACTCCTAAAACACAGCCATGAAACTGACAAGGTTAAGTGGAACAACCCTGTTTAGTTTCACTTGTGCATTAAACAACGGCCAGGGGTAGCTCAGTGGTTAAGGCATTGGACTGCGGTTCGGAAGATCCCAGGTTCAAACCCCACAACCCGCAAGTTGCCACTGTTGGGCCCTTGATCGCGGCCCTTAACCGCTTAGATGTGTAATGAGATAAAAATGTAAGTCGCTCTGGATAAGAGCGTCTGCCAAATGCATAAATGTAAATGTAAATTAAACATACACTGAGATAAATTATACCGGACACGTTCAGAGGTGTGTTATCATGCTATTGCGTATTCAGTCAGTTTTAAATACATAATGTATAATTCTTTTTTTAATCTTAAATCTCTTAAAACCTTTTTTAATTTTTTAGGCCTTTGTTACAACAATATGTTAAATACCTGAAAACTACAATTTCATGTCATGACATAGTAAGAGATAAACACACCTTTATTAACTCCTTGCACTGTTCCAAACTTTCCCTCATTTCTTCACACTGCAACTTTTGGATATTGTAAACCTCCCTTTCCTAAAACACAGCCATGAGGCCAAAGAGGTTTTAACATGAGTTCCTAGTGGTCTAATGTACAGTCGTGGCCAAAAGTTTTGAGAATTACATAAATATTGAAAATTGCAAAAGTTGCTGCTTAAGTTTTTATAATAGCAATTTGCATCTACTCCAGAATGTTATGAAGAGTGATCAGATGAATTGCAGAGTCCTTCTTTGCCATGAAAATTAACTTAATCCCAAAAAAACCTTTCCACTGCATTTCATTGCTGTCATTAAAGGACCTGCTGAGATCATTTCAGTAATTGTCTTGTTAACTCGGGTGAGAATGTTGACGAGCACCAGGCTCGAGATCATTATGTCAGGCTGATTGGGTTAGAATGGCAGATTTGACATGTTAAAAGGAGGGTGATTGTTAAAATCATTGTTCTTTCATTGTTAACCATGGTGACCTGCAAAGAAACGCGTGCAGCCATCGTTGCGTTGCATAAAAATGGCTTCACAGGCAAGGATATTGTGGCTACTAAGATTGCACCTAAATCAACAATTTATAGGATCATCAAGAACTTCAAGGAAAGAGGTTCAATTTTTATTAAGAAGGCTTCAGGGCGTCCAAGAAAGTCCAGCAAGCGCCAGGATCGTCTCCTAAAGAGGATTCAGCTGCGGGATCGGAGTGCCACCAGTGCAGAGCTTGCTCACGAATGGCAGCAGGCAGGTGTGAGCGCATCTGCACGCACAGTGAGGTGAAGACTTTTTGAAAGATGGCCTGGTGTCAAGAAGGGAAGCAAAGAAGCCACTGCTTTCCAAAAAAAAAATCAGGGACAGATTGATCTTCTGCAGAAAGTATGGTGAATGGACTGCTGAGGACTGGGGCAAAGTCATATTCTCCGATGAAGCCTCTTTCTGATTGTTTGGGGCATCTGGAAAAAGGCTTGTCTGGAGAAGAAAAGGTGAGCGCTACCATCAGTCCTGTGTCATGCCAACAGTAAAGCATCCTGAGACCATTCATGTGTGGGGTTGCTTCTCATCCAAGGGAGTGGGCTCACTCACAATTTTGCCTAAAAACACAGCCATGAATAAAGAATGGTACCAAAACACCCTCCAACAGCAACTTCTTTCAACAATCCAACAGTTTGGTAAAGAACAATGCAACTTCTTTCAAATGCAACTTCTTTCAACAATCCAACAGGTTGGTAAAGAACAATGCATTTTCCAGAACGATGGAGCACCGTGCCATAAGGCAAAAGTGATAACTAAGTGGCTCGGGGACCAAAACGTTGAAATTTTGGGTCCATGGCCTGGAAACTCCCCAGATCTTAATCCCATTGAGAACTTGTGGTCAATCCTCAAGAGGCGGGTGGACAAACAAAAACCCACTAATTCTGACAAACTCCAGAAGTGATTATAAAAGAATGGGTTGCTATCAGTTAGGATTTGGCCCAGAAGTTGATTGAGAGCCCAGTCGAATTTCAGAGGTCCTGAAAAAAAAGGGCCAACACTGCAAATACTGACTATTTGCATAAATGTCATGTAATTGTCGATAAAAGCCTTTGAAACGTATGACGTGCTTGTTATTATATTTCAGTACATAACAGAAACAACTGAAACAAAGATCTAAAAGCAGTTTAGCAGCAAACTTTGTGAAAACTAATATTTGTGTCATTCTCAAAACTTTTGGACACGACTGTACACTGGGCCAATTCAGTTCACTAAAAGACACCCAAAATTGTATAATAATAATAATAATAATAAAAAAAAATATATATATATATATTACTTAATCAAGTGCATTTATAAATTCTACAGAAATGCTTACCTTCATTATTTCACACTCATTGCGTGTCTCAGATAGCTCTTTCTCCATCTTCTGTACTGAGCCTTGCAGTGTGTTCATCTGAGACATCAGTTCAGACTTCTCGTTCTCCAGCTGAGCTTTGAAACTCATTGCCTGGTCGTATTTCCTCTCAGCTTCAGCCAGAGAGTCCTCAAAGTTTAACAATCAAAGCTTGTTGGCTTTATTTACTTATGAACATTCACATACTTAAGGACTTGACTCATTATTGGAATTTGTTGTGGACAAAGAACAAACTGTCCCCCACTACGCACGAAACAAACACATACCTTATTGTTACATGCAATATTTCAATTTTGATTTTTTAAATGTAGCCTTGCTCAAAATTTAAGTGACTGATTTGTACCCTTAGGTCTTAGCCGAAGGTCTTAAACTTTAACATGTAGATTTTGTTTAGTTGCCTAATTTTTTCTACCATTATATTACACTTTGCTAGTTAATTACTAAGCTTTAAAACACTGACACCAATCAGGTATAGCATTAACACTTTGTAGATCCCTCTCATATCACCAAAACAGCTTTGACCTTTTAAGTCAGGGATGCCACAACATCTTTGTAAGGTGCAAAATGGAGCATTGATGGATCAGACTTGGCTGCCCCAGCACATACTGTCATGATGGGTGCATCGCTTCATGCTCTTCCTTTCTTACCCTGATGCACATATCGCTCTGGAGTAGGCTCAATCTGGATTCATCAAACCACATAAGCTTTTCCCATTGCTTCAACATCCAATCTTTATGCTCCCTAGCAAACTGTAGCCCTTTTTTCCTAATGAGTCCCACCATCTAGTGGTTTTATTATGGACACAGCTCTTTAGTCCAATCCTATGAAATCTCATCTCATCACATTGTGTGTGTATGGAAATGCTCTTAGGTTCACTAATAGATATAGCTGTGATTTTTGCATTGTCTCACCTTTTAGACATAAGCTGTAGGCAAATGAAATGTAAAAGATGACTGTAGCTGATGTTTTAAGATGATGTTTTACAACTATTTAATCTTTTTTGTCCCAGTGAATACTTTATTACAATAGCCGCGACGACAGGGCTCACCTTCAGTAACTCCTCATTCTGCTTCAACTTAGCATTTTGTGCCAGAAGCATACGATGAACCTCAGGTTCTCGCTCACAGTCCTAAAACAGCCATGAAGCAGAAAAGGTGTAAAATTTTGGTCATAAATGGTCTCCTTCAATTCAGTTAAACAGTAGGAACTTCAAAATACTGGTCAAGCAGAAACTAAGGACCTGGACCACAGGGACTTAAATAAAGGCTCAAATAAAGGATCCAGTGTCTTAATAAGCTTCAGAACTGAACAAACATAAATGTGGTGCCAGGTTTATATATACATTTTTTTTTAGATTTTATTATAATAAAGGGAAAACTTGAAACAATCGAATCAGTTTAACACTGCCTGTACAGTTAATTTGCGTAGTTTTATTTTTGTTAGAGCAAGTGGTTTTAGGAAATAATACATTAGAAGGTACCCCCCCCCCCCCGCCCCCTGCCTCTAGTTCCTCACCCCATCAATGAATAAACAATATTTCCCCATAATAACCTACTTTCTGTTGTTAATGCTGACATGAATGTTTAAGCCTCTGTTGGAAAACTTCAGAAACATTTGTATGAGACTAAAAATGAGGTGGACCTTCTCATCATAAAATAATGCTCAGACTCTAATATGTATTATTAGCTTTATAATACGTGAATCTCACCTTCAGTAAAATTTCCCTCATCTCACTGCACTCGTACTGAAGAATGCTCATCTTACACTCTTTTCTGCCACACTCCTAACACACAGCCAAGGAGCAAAAAGGAGTGAAATCTTTAATGCTGTATGTTTACCTCTAAATATTATTGTTACTAATAATAATAAATTAGTAACAGTAAACTAGTCAATTACTCTTTTTGATTTTTATTCAATAGCATGAACACGAGTCCTCATATTTCTAAAGAATATTAATAAAAGTTTTTTTTTTTTTTTTTTTTACGTACACTTGTTAACTGGTTACACCTCGTGTGTGTGTCAGAGAGCTCTGCCTCCAGCTGCTCCACTGAGCCTTGCAGTCTGTTCACCTCAGACCTCAGATCAGAGATCTCACTCTCCAGCTGAGCGTTGGACTCCATCGACCATTTATATTGTCTCTCAGCTTCGGCCAGACTGACCTGGAAGTATAATAATCATAGCTTATTGGATTTGATTACTTTTACACCAGTCAGTCACTTTTAAAGACTTGACTATTCACTTATTCTAACAACTGGACAAAACTAAAATGTTCTACTAGAAACATGAAAATGAAGCTGAATTAAAAAAAAAATTTATATATATATATATATATATATATATATATATATATTATAAATATTATACATGAACACGCACACAAATTGTGATTTCAAGAGTAGAAAAAAAAGCAATTACTTTTAGTGAGACGATATCCTTATGAAGTTTTTCTTCACTTTTGTCGTACTCACACTGCATGTACTTACGAAGACTCACTTCATTCTCATATAACTAAAACAAAGCAATGGAGAAACAAAACTCAAATTTAGTGCGGAATGTTTACATTTATAATTAGCCATTTACAGTTAGGAAATAAACTAGCATCATGGATTAAAAGCCTAACTTTCATTCTAGTACATACTAGGTTTGGAAAATGGAAAATTCATTATGCAGCCACACTACAAGCCCTTTTTTAGTTCTAAAGGAACTGCTAATACAATGGATATAGAAAAGTATAAGCCCCTTTAAAATAAACATTTTGTTGCTTTGCAGCCTGAAATAAAGACAGACTTCTTTTTTGTTTTATTCAGCTGGGTTTACTCAGTGCAACTTTTAACATCCAAGTGAAGGGTACAACACCAAAATGTCAAGAAAAATTGGGGGGAGAAAAGCTAAATCAAAAAGAAGCAAATGATCTTCTTAATGGCAAATGAAGCCATTTGACTTTCTTCTCTGATCAGCTGTCATCATTTTGATTAGCGCAGTATGAAAAGGCAGTCACAGTTACCAGTTTGTTCCCATTAAGCTTTTATGATGGCTGATTTAAGACCCAGCCCACTGGCAAAAAAACTCTGGGATAGGGTCAGAAGATGGATACCAAAAAAATAAAAAATAAATAAATCAAAGGCCTCAAAGCACTGTGAAGTCTACTATTAAAAAGGTATTTGGTACAATACAGAACCTCCCTGAATCAGGATGTCTCCCCAAATGGTATAAAAGAGCCAGGATGAAACTGTTTAGAGAGTATCACACATTCTCTGGCCTCAGAGTCATTCCCAATATCACACATTCTCTGGCTTGTATGGCAAAGCAAGAAAAAAGGCACTCAAGAAAGGCCACATGCAGTCACAGAGCTTTGCAAAAATTCAGGTTGTCAAATGAGACTTAACTATTTGGCCACAACCCAAAACCATCCAAATAACACCAGTCCTACAGTAACGCATAGATGTGGTAATATCCTGTTATGGGGCGTTTCTCTGCAGCAGGGACTGATGCACTTGTCAAGATTGACTGAAGTAGAAAAAGGTGAATGTCCTTGCAGGCCTAGCCCAAACCCCACTGAAAATCTGTGAAATGACTTAACTTGAAATCTCGATATCTTGATATGCCACTGAGAAGGTCCCTCAGCTCTTCATTCATTTTACAAACCAGTGATTGCTTTGTATTTTTTTCTAACATGTTTGCGTTCTATCTCAGATGTTAAAAGGTGCACTAGGTAAATAGAGCTGGATAAAACAAAAACAAACTGTCTGTCTTTATTTAAGGCTGCAAAGCAACAAAAACGTGATTATTTTAAAGGGGGTCAATCTTTTCTATACCCACTGTACTGTAGCTGTTGACTCGTGTTGTGACACACTAAAATAAAATAATTTTCCAAAGTAATGTAGTATTTGTGTATTATTTTTTTTCATAGAGAATGGGGCTGCGTAACTTTACTTACAATACTAGGAATCCAAGCTAAACTGTTATATTTGCAACCAGTGCTGTAAGAGACAGCAGGCATTTTGTGCCATTCACTCTGGGGAATTTAGACTACTAGTTACTTATATTTCAGAAAGCAATGACTACCAATATTACTTTTACTGCTTGCATTTTTCTGGTTCAAAACATACTCATCTACAGAAATGTCTTTTAGCTTGTCAATGTCACTTAAAGCACGTCATAAAAATGGTCTGTGTGAAATGTTTAAATAGAGCAAATACAAAGAAAACCAGGTGGGCTTTATTTTGGCACAGGTTATAAAACAGCCTTTTTTATGACTCTTAAACACCATGTCAGTAGCACATTAAAGCAAAGGACTCACTTACCATTGATAACTCTGCACTCTCTGTGTGTGTCTCACTGAGCAACATGCCCAATTCCTGCATTGAGTCTTCCAGTGTGTTCACCTTGGACTTCAGTTCAGAATTCTCCTTCTCCAACTGCGCCATGGTTTTAATCCCCTGCTCATATTTTTTCTCAGCTTCAGCCAGAGAGGCCTGCCATTCATCAAAAAGCTTGTTTACTTTATTTACATCCACACACATTCAGACACTTGTATGAAACTCAGTGCTTATTAGAATGGCTAAAAATCTTTTGCAGAACAAGAACAAAATGTCTCTTAAATCTAACTAAAAAGTATACATGCACACATTTACTTTTGCATCTGAAATTTCTAACAGTAATAAAGCCTTCATGGCAAATCTACTTTTCTGACTTAGATTTGACCTCTGATGGTGTAATACGAGCGACTCTTTATCACTCACTCACTCTCATTCATCTTCTATACCGCTTTATCCTGTATTTAGGGTCGCGGTTGACTCTTTATGACAAATATTTTTAATTGAAAAACGATTTGATTTCTTTTAGTAAGAAAATGGATTTTCAACCTTCTAATAAGACTTTCTTACAGAGTAAACCTTTCTCCTTTCTTATTTGAGTTTTACCTAAACAAACATTAACATAAAGACTGTTTTGTCGAAAGAAATAGCACGGAACATGGCTAATGACACTCATGTGAGCGTGTACTAACGGAATAACTGCTGTAATGTAAAAAACAAACAAATGAACCTGCACTTTACCTTTAAAGGGGTCATACAGGCCTACATGCACTTTTTTAAGCTGTTTGGACTGAACCGTGTGTTAGGAGAGTGTGTACACAACCACTCTACGATGATAAAAAGCCGCCCAGTGGTTTTCTTTACATTTATTACAATAACATGCCCCTTCTGAAATCAGGCCAATCTCAAATGCCTGGCAATGTGACGCCACATCACAAGAGGCCGCTCCTACACTAGTTGATTGACACTGGTGTTTTAGCAAAAACCCGCCCCGAGTGAGAAGAAGCTGTCGGCTATTGTTTTTCGCCGCTGGAGCAAAATGGCGCCTAAGCGAGTGTGGTGTACAGTTGTTGGGTGTAATAGCGAACACAGCAGTCATCATTCACTACCGACATCTGAGCCACTGAGGACGCAGTGGCTGAATTTTGTTTTTGAAGCTAACGTCCCCGCCGATCTACCTAAATGCGTTCATGTTTGCGCTAATCATTTTTCACCAGACTCGCGGCAGCGTAACAGCCCGTTAATTCATGCCCATGCAGTGATGAGAAAGACAAATCGAGTCGATGCATGTCCATTCTTTTAATTTCTGCGCTGTCAGGCGATATTACAAACTTCTGCGTAGGTTCCGTACTTAAATCAAACCAAAAACTACTTAAGAAAACAGGCTCAGGCTATATATTCCAGCGTTTTCCAGTTTGGACTGCATTGTGGGCAATGCTTTGTGGGTAATGCAGTCCAAAGCATTGCCCGCACTGGACTACACTTCCGTGGCTATACCCCACGTGTGTTGTGAAGACACGCCCCACAGAACTGGGGGGGGCGGGCTCAGCAGTGGTCATGAGCATTTAAAGGAACATGTACTGAAACAGGTTGCTGAGAACAGAGCTAGTTTTTACCAGGTAAAAGTAGTGTTTTTACACAACCATTGAGAATTTTTAATTAAAGTATATTACTAACTTTTTATTAGGACCCTAAAGATCATATTAACATTTAAAAATGGGGCTGGATGACCCCTTTAACAATAAAGGTTTCTGTGTAGGGCAGAGAGAGAGAGTGTGTGTGTGTGTGCGTGTGTGAAAAGTATGGAGGTAATTATGTGCCAAAATTACACAAACAAACAATCTGCTTTGCAAGGAAAAAAAAAAAATCGACTGTCTCACAAATGCGCCGAACGTATTTTCTCACAAATGCAATGGAGCAACTTCCTCTTCCAAAACAGCAGATGGCGCTATCGGTCAATTTACTTTATTCTCCTGAGAACTCAAACAACGTGTTTAAATGGTTTACCCTTATGTCCCAGAGGAATATGAGTGGGGAACAGTTTTGAGGTGTCCATTATATATCCAGACAGCCAGACGTATTAACAATTCACGATCTTTAGGATAGAGCCCTGTAGGGGAATACAGTTATATCAAAAAAAAAAAAAAACTTTCTAAAAAAGAAAAAATTCCAACTTCTAGGTTGGAAGAGAGGTTACAAAGGAGAGCTTTGAGAATGCTGATGAAGAAGTATAGAGAAGGTCAGAAAAAGTTGCATTGTGTCTTTGTATCTAGACAAAGCATAAGGCAGGGTGTCCAGAGATAAACTGTGGTACTGCTTGAGAAAGTCAGGAGTGGCAAAGAAGGTTAATTGAGGCTTAATGTCCATTTTATTAACATTTTCTTTATTTATATTATTTTCTAAATGTTTTAATTGTTTTATATGCAAAGAAATAATTATACTGCAGAAAAATGGAAATATTGGTAATATTCTTTGGGTGGCTGGAACGGATTAGCTGCAGTTACATTATTTCCTATGGAAAAATGCATTTTGCATTTCACCTTAGCAACTCACCTGTTTCGTATGCTGAGGAAGGACTGTATTGTAATCAGCAGAAAGAGTAAAAAGCAGGTTAAGGTGAGTCTAGATAGGTGGAGGGACGCACTGGAAAGAACAGGCATGAAGCTCAATAGGAGCAAGACACAGTACAGGTGTACTGTATATGTGAGAGAGGGTGGAGAAAAGGTGCAGCTGCGATAGGGAAGTTAGAGGAGTTTAAATATTTGGGGCAAACTGTCCAAAGCAATGGGGCATGTGGTAGACAAGTAAAGATGAGAGTGCAGGCAGAGTGTAATGGGTGGAGAAAAGTATGATCTGTGTCAGAAAGGTATCAGCAAGAATGAAAGGCAAAGTTTACAGGACGATAGTAAGACCAGCAATGTTGTACTATTTGTGGACATTGCTGCTGACAAAAAGACAGGAAGCAAAGCTGGAGGTGGGAGAGCTAAAGCTGCTATGATTAGCTTTGGCAGTGACAAGAATGGACAGGATTAGGAATGAGTATATCAGAGTAAAAGTGCAGGTAGGACAGTTTGGGGACAAAATTAAAGCGGCCAGATTAAGATGGTTTGGACATGTGCAGAGGAGGGATGAGTGGTATATCGCGAGGAGAATGTTAGAGCTGCCAGGTAGAAGAAGAAGAGGCCCAACTGTTTATGGATGTGGTGAGGGAGGTTGGAGTGACAAAGGAAAATGTGGAGGACAGAGTTAGATGGAGACAAATGGTCCGCTGCAGTGAACCTTAATGGGAGCAAGTGAAAGATGATGGCTGTTGTAGATGTAGATAATTTGGCCACAAGGAATCGGTCTCTTTAAGCACAGCACTGAGGGCAGTGATACAGTATGTCTTTGATGGAAAGCGAAGCTGGGCACACCACCTGCTGGCTAGTTGCTTTGCTAGTCTTTCAGCTACATTTAGCACGGAACTCCTGTTCCATTTTATATTGGGTTCTGATGTTGAATTTAGAGTTAAAATGAAACACTTGCTGGCAACTTTTGAAGGCATTAAACAGGGTCAGTGACCTACAAAGTTCATGGAAAAGACATACTGTAGATGTAATGTTAAAACAGGGTGATGTGTCTGAAAGATTTTTTTGAGTTTTTTTTTTTTTTATGTTAGTTCAAATAGTTGAAATCAGAGCTCCAGATGCAAATCCAATGTCATTAATAAGCCTGAAAGCACAGAGAAAATACTTAAGTTATACTTTGTACTGTAAATAGCAGTGCTGCTGGCTGAGCAGTTTGTGGCTTACACACTGGAAATGCCAACGCGTTAGCACTAGTTAAGGGGTTAAGCGTGTGGAAAACTTGCAAGGGGAAAATCATGTCATGACAAAAGCGACAAGCGCCATTGGAGTTGCCAGTTTTAGATGCTTTGCACATTCCCTGCAAATGATTGTGAACTGGCTATCGGCAGAAAAATGAGGGCCATGTGGGTCTGGAAAGTGAACAAACATAAACTGAACTGCTATGGCTTATCTTTTAGGGGAAACCACAAACCAAATATTTTAGATATATAAATCTTTTCCTACCAGGCCATCTTGAGCACATTTTCTTGAGCACATGTTCTTCAGATGGCTAGGTTAAGCAAGGTACATCCAGTAAAAGTGTTATTGACAGATCAGGTGATTAAGGGAGGGGAAGAATATGCTATTAGATTTTGATATTTGTGTTGCAAGATAGTCAAGGCTGAGGTATCGGACGTAATACATTTAGTATTTTGTTGGATAATCAAAAAAACAAAAAAAGAATAAAATTCACAATAGCAGTCGTGTTTACATTAAAACAAACAAACAAACAAACAAAAAAGCACACCTTTAGAAACTCGCCGTTCTGTGTTAAACCCATCTGATCATACTGTGACGTCCAGATATGGAAAGTCTCCCTCTGCTGCTCACACTCCTAAAACATAGGCATGGAGCAGACCATGTTTTTATTTTACTTCTTAGTGTTAGATCTACACTCCTGTAGAAAGACTAGTGAAGCCTCTTTAGCTCCACTAGAAAAGACTGGGATTAAACACATGCTGTTCGTCTAATTAAACCTGAAATATTTGGTTGTGTCATTATCATGTGCTTTATTCGGGTATTCTTGCCCAAATTCACTCATCATGCAAAGGTGCCAATAAATATATGATTCAGCTCTACCATTTATAGATTTACCTTCTTGCCACTGTCCTATAAGAAACACCTTACACATGAATTAACTAGAGAGAAAAGCAGATATTAGCACAACAGTAAATCATAAAACAAAAGTTTGAAATGCACTTCATGTACTTCTGAACCCTCTAGTGTGTAAACATTTACACTGGGCCCCTCAAGCTCCAAACATTAGTGGTGTCTGGGTATTTTCTTTTTTCTGTGCGTGTACTCATTGTTTAAGATGGTTCTTTCACTCGCCTTGGTTTTTCTCTCACACTCTCTGTGTGCTTCACGGAGCAGCTCCTCCAGCTCCCTCACTCTGTGCTCCAGCTCGGCTCTCACACTGTCCACCAGAGCACTGGTCACCTCCACCTCCTGATTCTCCTCCTCAGTGGCACTCCAAGGATCCTGAAAGTGCACCGACTCAGTTTTTCTTTTACACAAACATTTAGACATGTTGAGGACTGAGAATGAATTAAATAACCAGGATGACCGTACTAAAATGTGAAATGGTACTAGAGTTTTGAAAACAGGAGTATACAAGCATTTTACAATGATTTCTACATTAACTATGCACATGTCTATATGGTCAGACTAATGCGGATTTGTCTCTTTAGGCACGGCACCATGTCAGTGGTCATAACATATGACATGTCATGACATAGGAGCACAAAAAACAACTCGGTTGGTAAATGAGCTGCATTAAGCAAATCATGAGCAACAGAAGAGAGACACATTCTTAACTTACACATCTCCATGCCTAACTCCATGCACACAGAGGGCAGAATCAATCCTGGTCGGGAATCAAACCCGGACCCTGCTAGGCGACAGTGCTAACCACTAAGCCACCGTGCGGCTCACATTTCAAAATAATTTCCATGATTTTCTTTTGATTCTGTAAAGCTGCTTTGTTGTCAATGCCTTTTTTAAAAGCACTGTATAAATTAAATAGAAGTGAATTAAATATTCAAGACTCTTCTACTTCTTATGAAATAAAACTTACAAAAAGGAGAAAATATGTATCTTCTTACTCTTAATATGACAACTGAATACATGAAATGAGTAAAACTGAATATGCTGGCACAAAATAACATCACACACACACTAATATTTCATTAGACCACCTTTTGCATTCTTTATGACTGTGGCATTGTTTCGATAAGCTTATGCATTTTTCACAAAATTTATTTCCAGAGTCACGTTAATTTCACTCCAAGATCTTGTATTCCTAATGGGAGAGTTGGACCACTGGCTTAAGTCCTTTCCATCACATCCCAAAGATTCTCAATGTAGTTAAGGTCTGGACTCTGTGGTGGCCAATACACGTGTGAAGATTATGTTCCATGCTCCCTGAACCACTCCTTCTCAATTTGATCCAGATGATTTAGAACATCTTCTTGGAATATGACTGACCAGGTTATCACATCTATGGAGTTTTTTTTCCCTAATGGCACATTCAGTACATTCTGGTCTGCTGACTTATCGCCACATAACAGAAGCAACAACAGACTATAATCCTGCCCCCTACAGGCTTGTACAGTAGGCACTAGACATGAAGGGTCAATCATCTCATCTGCCTCTCTTTTTACCCAGGTGCCCCCATCACTCTGGAACTGGGTACCGTGTGGTTCTGGACTCTGGCGAACATATGACCTTTTTCCATTGCTCCACAGTGCATTCGTTATGCTCCCTAGCAAACAAGCATTTTTCTTGACTTCTTTCCACTTACAGTATCTGTGAGAATCCCTGGAGTTCTCTTCCCATTGTGAGTGTGGAAATGCACTTACTTTCACCATTAAACAGAATTGTGAGTTGTAACGTTACGTTTACTTGAAGATTGTGATCTCCCATCACACTCATTCAGGATGTTTTTCAGACCACATTTCTTCCTCAAAGATATTGGGTCAGCACTTTAATAATGCATTTTACAGTTCTTAACTTAATTTTAGTAGTCCTCCCTAGTTGTTTTCTTTGCTTGCTGCAGGAAAATAATTTGACCCTTTTGAAGGAGAGGAACATCATTGCCACAACCACCAGAAATGTCTTCTGACATAGATGATTAAAAATGAGAAGACACTCACTGCATCAGTTATGGTTAAATAACTTGTTGCAGCTAAACAATCTTAATCACTGCAGTAATTATCCAATGTAAGCCACTTAACTATTTACTTAGTTAAATCCAGCTGTTTTTTTTCACCTTTTCACCAACAAAATGAGGTGTCGAAATACAGGTGTGTGTGTGTGTGTGTGTGTGTCAGGTAAGTACCTCTGAAGCAGTGTGGTTGACATTGACTCTATCCTCATCAGGCATCAAGTCTGGAGAAACACCGACAGAACCTGTCTGAACTGAGTCTAAATACACAGACAAGCAGAAAAATCACTCTCCATATATTATATACATATATACACACACAGACACACACACACACACACACAATGTACACACATATTTACAAAGTTTTTCAAAACTAATTCAATTCCTGGATGATAAAAGCCTTTCGCTGGTACTGAGAGATGCAGCAGATGACGGGAGAAATTTTGCCTTATATACAGAACTAACCACGCTAAAGAAAGAGCCTGAAGAAACCATAACAGAGTACATTATCCGGGCAGAAAAGGCGGGAACAGAAACGCAAGGGAAAGTATTAGTGATGGACTGATAACATCTGGACAA
Organism: Clarias gariepinus; assembly: GCF_024256425.1. Lineage (NCBI taxonomy): Eukaryota > Metazoa > Chordata > Actinopteri > Siluriformes > Clariidae > Clarias > Clarias gariepinus. The sequence continues at coordinate 19,894,457 of NC_071127.1, read as the reverse complement.
ACCAGGGGCTTATGCAAGGGTCTTGTTTATAGACTTTTTATCAGCTTTTAATACGATCATCCCAGCACTGCTTATGACCAAACTAAACCAGCTCTGTTCCTAGCTCTATCTGTCACTGGATCACCAGCTTTCTGACAGACAGGCAGCAGCTAGTGAGACTGGGGAAATTCATGTCCAACAGCCACACCACCAATACTGGAGCCTCTCAGGGATGCGTTCTCTCCCCACTGCTCTTCTCCCTCTACACCAACGACTGCACCTCTACAGACCCCACTGTCAAGCTCCTGAAATTTGCAGACGACACTAAAATCATCTGCTTCATTCAGGACTGTGACGAGTCTGCATACAGAAGTCAGGTTGAGCAGCTGGCTGTCTGGTGCAGTCACAACAACCTGGAGCTGAACACGCTCAAAACAGTGGAGATGATTGTAGACTTCAGAAGGAACCCACCTGCACTTCCCCCCCTCACCATCATGAACAGCACTGTGACAGCAGTGGAGTCATTCCGGTTCCTGGCACGACCATCTCTCAGGACCTGAAGTGGGACATTCACATTGACTCTATTGTTAAAAAGGCCCACCAGAGGTTGCATTTCCTTCGCCAGCTAAAGAAATTCAACCTGCCACAGGAGCTGCTCACACATTTCTACTCAGCCGTCATTAAATCCATCCTGTGCTACGAAAGCAGACATCAGAAGACTACAAAGGACGGTTCGGACTGCTGAAAGAATTATTGGCAGCCCCTGCCCACGCTGCAAGAACTGTATACAGTACTTCCCGAGTGAGGAAAAGGGCTCGGAATATCACTTTGGACCCCTCACACCCAGGCCACCTTTTATTTAAACTTTTGCTGTCGGGTCGAGGCTATAGAGCACCTAACACTAGAACAGTCAGGCACAAAAACAGTTTTTTTCCCCCAGGCAATCTACCTCATGAACAGTTAAACATCATTCTGTCAATAAATATATGTGCAATACGGTGTACAGTACCACAGTGCAATATACTGTATAATACAGATTTTAGATATTTATATAACTTATTTAAAAGTATCTCACACCCTACTCCATGTGATGTCAACCCTTTTTTTGTGTGTGTCATGCTGTTTTGTCTTGTCATTTGTTTTTTGTTCTGGAAGCTCTGTCACTAAAACAAATTTCTTGTACGTGCAAGCGTACTTGGCAATAAAACTCTGATTCTGAATTTGATTAGCCGTGTCTTTCCACGTTACCACCAAAGACCGATTCTGTCGGATCTGTCCCAACACACTACTAGACACCTAAAGGCAGACAATCTAGATAAATTAACTAACAGCATAGGCACTGTTTTTACCAACACATTAGTCACCGGTGCTCCCATCAGATTAAAAAAAGTTAATATATAACCATGGTTAAACAGTCATATGCACACGCTCAAGAGAGCAACCCGTAACCTTGAGTCAAAGTGGAAAAAAACTAAATTAGAAGTTTTTAGAATCGCATATAAAGACAGTATGTCCAGGTATAGACAGGCTCTAAAAGCTGCTAGGACCGAGCATCTGAGCCGACTGATAGCAAGAAACCTAAACAATCCCAGGTTCTTAGTTAGCACAGTGGCGAGACTAAAAAATCCTAAAACATCTGCAAAAGAGTACTCCATCACAGTTTAGTAGTAAAGATTTGATGAATTTCGTTCATGAAAAGAAAAAAAATAATCTATGGTATCAGGAAGAAAATAATAGACGTTCAACCTCTGTACAGCTCTTCCTGTCCTATACCTGTAAATCATTAAAATTCTAACTGTGGAGCTTTAGACTGGATTGAAACATGAGATGCTGTTAATCACCACGGCTAATTACAGACATTAATTACAGATATTAAAAGGTGGTGTCAGCTCAAATATGTGCTTTCTTACAGGAAAACAACATCCTCAAAGAATTTCAGTTAGGTTTCAGGCCCCATCATAGTACAGAAACTGCACTAGTTAAAATCACAAATGCTTTTAGCTTCAGACCGAGGCTAAATCCAAATACTAGTCTTACTTGATCTTAGTGCTGCATTCAACACTGTAGATCAGAATATTTCAGATTTACAAAATCACATACAGTACGTATTCAGGGACAGGCATTAAAATGGTTTAGATCATACCTGTCTGATCGATACCATTTTGTAGATCTGAATGGAGAACTGTCTGGTGTAATGCCAGTAAAATATTGGGTCACACAAGGGTCAGTTTTAGGACCTCTGCTGTTCTCCATATACATGCTTACCTCGAGTAACATCATTAGAGGTCATGGGATTAGTTTCCCTTGTTATGCTGATGATACCCAGTTATACATCTCAACAAAACCAGACGAAATACCCAAATTGTCTACTCAGTGTGTTCAGGATATAAAAGATTGAATGACCGATAATTTTCTTATTCAGATAAGACAGAGATACTACTTTTTGGCCCAAAAACCAGTACACAACAGATTTCACAATTCAGCCTGCGTTTAAAAGGATGTACTATTAATACCAGCTTGACAGTAGAAGACCTGGGCGTAATATTAGACAGTAACTTGTCCTTTGAAAATCATATTTCCAATATTACAAAAACAGCCTTTTTCCACTTTAGAAATATTGCTAAGCTAAGGAACATTCTATCCGTATCTGATGCAGAAAAGCTGGTTCATACATTTATGACCTCCAGACTGGACTATTGTAATGCATTACTAGGTGGTTGTCCTGCATCCTCAATAAACAAGCTTCAGTTAGTCCAAAATGCAGCCGCCAGGGTTCTCACTAGATCAAGAAAATATGATCATATAACCCCAATATTATCATCCCTGCACTGGCCATCTGTTCAGTATAGAATTAATTACAAAATAGTATTACTTACATACAAGGCTCTAAATGGTTTAGCTCCCGCATACCTAACCAGTCTTCTGTAACGTTACAATCCACCACGCTCCTTGAGATTGCAAAACTCCGGACTTCTGGTAGTTCCCAAAATATCAAAATCTACAGGGGATATAGCCTTCTCACATTAAGATTTTGATATTCTGGGAAGTTTTGCGATCTTCACATGCTGCTCCTGAGCTTCTAGTGATCCAGATCCTCCCTCTCTCCTCTGCATCTGCTGAGCTGACTCATCCCTGCGCTGAATTGGGCTTCATAATAACGAGAACAACTTTTGTTATACTGAACGTCCAGCAGCCTAACACATGTCATTATATACTGTATTTTCTGTTATCCGTTATCACTCAAATGAGGATGGGTTCCCTGTTGAGTATGGTTCCTTTTAAGGTTTCTTCCTATTGCCATTTTAGGTAGTTTTTGCTTTGCTCTCGTGACCCTCGGCTTGCTCATCAGGGACAACCTCACAATCTCATTACTATCTAAACACATTTTTTTTTCACTCATACACACTTACATAAATTTTCCTTTCATTTTGTGAACCTGCTTTGAGACAATGACCACTGTTAAAAGCACTATAAAAATAAAATTGAATTAAAAAACCAGGGGGCTATATCACTGACTAGGAATCCACTAAAAAGGCAGAGATATAAACATAGAGGTGTAAAGTATCACTTCATCCGCGATGCACTTAGTAAAGAGAAAATAAGCATTGAGTACTGCCCATCAGAAGACATGGTTGCAGACATGCTGACAAAGTATATTTAGTATATTTTTTTGGGAATGGGACTGAAATGATGAGGACAAGTGGGGGTGTTGCGTTATGTGTACTCATCTGATTTTGTTTTATACATAAGTTGAGATATATATTTATTTTACATAATGGTAATATGTGCCTATACTTTATGGTGTGGTAGGAATTCTTCATACATGGAGGGCGATCCTTCATTATTCTGCGTTGCGGGGCCCAGCGTCTGACTACATGTTTTGCATTTGGTGATGAGTTTTGTAGTGGACGTCTCCACCACAATTAAACTGAGGAGAAAAAGAGAGCTCTTTTTTGGTGTCAGTGGTGGTGAGCTGATCTGTGGCTGTTGTACTTCTCCTGGGCAGATGTTAGGGGCGGAGTCAGCGTTGGGGATGGGGTGAATTTTATCAGAAATGGAAATGGAATTTCTGTTATTTTAAAATCACAGAAAGAAAAGATGTAAAGAGAGCAGTTCCTCACACATGGAGTGCACTGACCAAAAATTTGCGACTCCAATCCAAACTACATAACCTCCAAATTATAGTGATTCACACTGGAACAATGACTTCTCTCCAAAGAAGAGAAAGTATCTTTATATATACTATTTTTTAAACATGACATCACTCTCTGTAAGTTCTGCTGGAGTCATAATTTGGTAAAAAGATGATATTGCACAAGCAACAAATTAACACAAGAAGACTACAAACGACTAAAACCTTTATGCCAACCTTTATGGTTAAAGGTTAAATTCTTAACCTTTATGTCAACCTTAATCAGTAATGGACTCCTAACAAGTGTATCTGAACTTTTTAATGCAGTGGAACAAAACAAAAATCATAAATGAAGATCCAACACTGAAAATGGTTTAATGGAGTTTGTGAGTCTGCAAAATAGCAGGTTAGACAATGTTTGAACTATCCAACCAAAAAACACTGAAAAATTATAAAACAGATGCTTTCTAAGAAAAAAACAACAGCACTACCGTCAGACAGTGAAGGAGACATTAAAGAATCCATCAATAATAATCAATTTTGGGGAAAATGGAACAGCCCACATCTGACACACTGACAGGACAAATCCATAAAAGATCAAACAATATGGAGAACCTATTTTGAATCACTTCTTAAAGCAACCTCCAAATAAAATCTTACAACAGATCAAAAAGTAATCCATAATAAACTAGAAAACATAGAAAAACTGATTATTTTTTTTATTATTGTTTCTGACATCTGGACCTGAGTGTTGATATCCCCAACTTACAGCGCCCTCCACAATTATTGGCACCTCTGGTTAGGATGTGTCTTTAGACTTCTAATATATAATTATTTTTTATTGCAGAAGCATAATCTCACACTGCAACTGTAGAAAAATTGAACTTAACTCAAGTAAATAAAATATATATATATATATATATATATATATATATATATATATATATTTAGTTTTTATTGCAATAAATAAATCACCTGTTACACAATAATATGACGTGACACAGAGGCCCATTTCTATTATCCACTCTTCAACATGGGAAGGACAAGAGAACACTCCATTCAAGTAAGGCAGATGTGCGTCGACCTTCATAAGTCAGGCAATGTCTACAAGAAAATAGCCATTTGCCTAACCTTGCCCATATCTCCAGTCAGAGGAATCATTTAAAAAATTTAAGTAACTGAAACAGTAACAAAGAAGGCTGGACAAGGACTCGAGTTTATCTTACCAGCACACACAGTGAGGAGGATAGTAAGAGAAGTGGAAAAAAATAAAAAATAAAATCAAAGCTCACTGTTAGTACACTGGATGAAAGAGTGGCATCTTTGGGTCACATAGTCTCCATAACAACCATCAGACGTTATCTACATGACAACAAGCTTTTTGGTACGGGAGGCATGCGAGGAAAAGGCCTTTTCTCACTTACAATAACAAAAACGAAGTTCAAAGAACTCAACACATGCAGGGTAGAATAAGGTTGAATCCCACTGATTATAGCTATACAAAATAGAGCAGTAAAATTCTATTGTAATGAAAACACCAGGAGGCACAGTGGCTCAGTCCTTCACAAACGTAGAAGCGGCCTGCATGCATAGATGCTTGAGTTTATACACCTGTAACTGTGGAAGTGATTGAAACACCTGAATTTAATGATTTGGAGGGGTGAGTGAATACTTTTGGCAATAGTGTCTGAGTGTGAGCGCCTGAGAGACAATGAGATACACACCCTATCCCTAATTCTAACTAACTACAATTCAATATCACCATTGTTCAGATAATAATTACAACTGATAGTTGCTGTTATTGTTGTTAATATTGTTTTTGTTGCTGTTTATTGTTTACTTACTATGTTTTTCTTTTAAACCTAATGTTTATACTATTTATATACGGTATGTTTATAAATTAAGGTCGGTGTTATTTATAATCTCGTTTACCCTTTATGCCAATTATGACCTGAGAGAGAGAGAGAGAGAGAGGTGGTGTACCTTCTGTGAGAGGTGTGTGCTCCTCATTAGAATAAGTACAGTAATAATAAATGCCTGCCGCGGTCGCTGTAACTCCGCTCACACACAGCAGCGCAAGCAGAGGGAAACCCGCCGAAAGAAACCCGAATAAATCCATTAAATCATACATTGTTGCACTTTCTTCTCCTCTTCTAATTGCTTGACGTCTCAGACAGTCTCTCTCATCTCCTCGGCCTCGGCAGTCAATCTGCGCGTGCGCGGCAGGTCCATGAAGACTTGGACTATTGCGTCACACCACTGCGACGTGCCGTTTAAATGCATCGGCTTTTTATCTTCATTCACGCGTGTTGTAGAGAGACGCGCCTAGAAGCGCAGTGGTCACGTGATCGCGAATCCCGCGCACCTGTGGAATGAGCGATATCTACCGCGGTGAAGTGAGTTTGACATTCTGAAGCGCTATTTTAGGGACTGTCGACAATTTTTTGTACAAATGAAGTGTGGTACTTGTATTTTTGTTATTGGTTATTTTGGTACTAGTTGTACCAAAAATGTATTCTAATGTATTTATTTATAATAACAATCAAAGAGGAATGATAAAACTATCCAGCCTGATCTACTTTAATAAATTAAATAAATGAATAAATAAAATAACTTTTTGCATCAGATTATTTTGTTCAAGCAAGATGAGTCTTTGTATTAACTATCTAAATTTCTTTATGTAAAAAAAAATCCTAGTAAACTCTACTTAATTTAATCATTTTCATAGTCATTGTTTTGCCTGTGTTCTACTTAACATTTTAAAATTGAAACTTAACTATTTATGTCTCCATATTACTTAAAGTGGAGCCTACTTTTTTTATTTTATTTTATTAAAGGTCCTGGTCTCATTTTAAAGTTACACGTACTTACATTGTCTAGTTAGCAACTAGGCATGTCTAAGGCTACGTTTACACTGCAGGTCTTGATGCCCAATTCTGATTTGTTGCCTATATCTGATTTTTTTGACCGTCTGTTTACACGTTCTTTCAACTATGACTAATATCCGATACACGTGTTTACACTTGCCATGCCATCTGAAACATTGCGCATACTGAAAGGGAGGTTCTTGCGCTCCACACTAGCCAAGATAGACGAAAGTGAAGTATGCTTGACTCTCTGCGATATATGCAAAGTTTGCAAACATCTCCATGGTTTTAAAACGGAGGAGAATGAAAAAAAAAACAGCATAATTGCAGCCTGCGCATATGCTTCATTCACCAAATACTGATTTCTTAATGTTATTTATCCCAAATAAACATTTACTTGGGCTTTTGGGATTTCCTTTTCCATGTCACCTGCGATGTTATAATTTTACACGCGCTTCCACCAGAGAATAACATTACATCATTAAACCGCGAAGAAGTTGCAATTTTAATGACGTACAGAACACAATGACTCGGGAAATCCGATCTGTCTGTTTACACGCCAATCATATTAGCACATATCTGATTTATATATTGTGGCGTGGGCGGGGCGGCGGCTGACGACCAGCATGCTTTGCGGGAATGTCGGTGTGTTCACCATGATGGGGAAAGGTGTTTGGGTTAGTGACTTCGGCCCTGTTGTGTGTGTGTTGGGTGTGACGTGTGAAATGTGCTCCAGTTCAAGCTAGTGGTGAATTGGATGTAGGCTCCTGAGTGAAGGTGCTGCTCATGCCTTACATGCTGTGTGCTTAATAAAGTATTCCCAGCCATTGCATTGGGTAGCAAATAAGCTCACTCGTCTCTCCAGCATTCTTCCCGGCGTAAAAACGCTACATTGGTGTCAGAAGTGGGATGGAGAGTCACGGGTTTGAGCGCACAACGGAAGACCTATTGAAAATCCAAGCGGGCCGCCGAGTAGCGGAGCGACTACTCGCGAAAAAGAAGCGCTTTCCCGACGGCGCTAAAGCGAGCACACCACGGCAACCAACGCGGAGCGGCGAGGTGAAAATCCTGGCGCTGGATCTCGGGGCGGAGGCTGGCGCAGCGCAAGCGCCGGAGCAAGAGACAGCTCCGCGCGCCGTTAGCCGGCAAAGCGACCTGCCGCTGCGCGAGGCCGAGCGCGCTGAGCCCATATCGGCGGTACATCACGGCGGAAGAGCCGAGCGACCGCCCGCAGCTCAGTGGCGCTCGGTTCGTGAACCTAGCCGGGGACAGGGCTACCCGTCGCGGCTAGGCAACGAGCAACTCTCCGATGTTTCGCGGCGAGGCCGAGGCACGGGACAGCGTACACCAGCAGCCGCTAGACTAGCGCCGGGAGGACGCGTGGTAAGCCGCGCTGGGCTCTACATCGACTGTGTGCTGGATGGCGTCTTACTGCGGGCGCTCGTTGACACCGGCTCCACTGTTTCGCTGCTGCGCTCTGGAGTACTGGGGCAAAGCAAGCGTGTTTGCGGACGGCCTGATCCTGCCTTCAGCATCTGCACCGTTGCTGGGGGCTACGTGAAGGTAAGGGCGTGTCGCACAGTGCGAGTCCAGGTGGGTGGACGAACTTATTCCCACGGGTTCGTTGTGGGGGACGTCGAGGAGGACTGCGTTTTGGGGTTGGACATTTTGGATAGATGGGGTGCGGTGCTGAACTTGTCCAGCGGAACTCTGCGTGGTAACTTCGGGGTAGCCAGGTTGCTCGGACCCAAACCACAGCCGGACAGGTTAGCAGCACACCGGGAAATCAAACTCCCGGTAGCCGACGTAGAACCCTCGACGCAGGACGTTTCCCCTGTGCAGCCCTCCAGACCCTCTGGTGGTGATCAGCCGTCCAAGCCAGCATGCAGCCGTCTTACTGCGTCACCCAGAGCGTCACCCGCAGTCGCTCCGCCGGTCTCGCCGGTGTCACGGCTGAACTGTGAACCGCTTATCGCCAGGCAGAAGGGCCCCACCCAGCGCTCGCGGGCACCGCTGCAAGACTTCCGGGTGGGGGCACCTATGGGGCGAATGGGCGTGGACACTCACAGCCAGGGGCGAGATTTTGCTGCTGGCGAGCAGGTGTGGGTGTGTTCCTCCGGAAGGAGAAGGAGGGGGCTCTCGGCCGGGCGTTCCCACCGCCAGCGCCGACCGCCTCCACGCCTCCGAAATGGAGTTCTTCATGGTGACCAGGGACGGTCACAGCTCGGGTGGGGGCAGTGTGGCGTGGGCGGGGCGGCGGCTGACGACCAGCATGCTTTGCGGGAATGTCGGTGTGTTCACCATGATGGGGAAAGGTGTTTGGGTTAGTGACTTCGGCCCTGTTGTGTGTGTGTTGGGTGTGACGTGTGAAATGTGCTCCAGTTCAAGCTAGTGGTGAATTGGATGTAGGCTCCTGAGTGAAGGTGCTGCTCATGCCTTACATGCTGTGTGCTTAATAAAGTACTCCCAGCCATTGCATTGGGTAGCAAATAAGCTCACTCGTCTCTCCAGCATTCTTCCCGGCGTAAAAACGCTACAATATTTTTTATTTCCACATATGAAGGAGGCCTGAAACCGATCTCGAAATATCGGAGTGCATGCGTTTTTTTTTTCCTGTTTACTCAGACATAGAACATATCCGATGTCACATATGAGCAAAAAATCGGAATTGGGTCACATTTACCCGACTTTCCATCGACTCAAAAAGGTAAGTCTCCCATTGATGTAGTTTGTTAAGTGATTATTTTTCTATCAAACAAGTTGGCCTAAAAATACTCAGACAATTAAAACATTTGGACAGTAATAAAAAAAAAATATTCTTCCAAAACTTTAGGATCAATAAAATACCTGGAGACCACAAGATGCTTATCAGTATCTTACTGATTCTTTTACATCATAAGATGTTTACTTTTGAAGATTATTTTCCCCAATGTGTCAGTAACAAGTGTCTCCTCAAGTCCAATAATAATCATTCGGATGGCTTCATACTGTAGGTGTACATCCAGTTTTTTTGGAATTCAATGTTTAGAACAGAGATCTGACCAAACATCACTCCTAAAGCTGCTGCATCAATGTGTGTGTGTGCGTGTGTGTGTGTAAATAACTGACAGTCGTCAATAATGAACACTATTACTTATGTACATTATTCTGTAGTTTGTGCTGCTTTGCAATATGAGCGTTAGTTAAACATTTGTCCACTAGATGGTAGTACATGGAGCTCTTAAATGAAGCTTCGTGAAATTAACCTTCTGGTAAGATTTTCGGCTGAAAAGCCTCGACACCTAACAATCGCTACTACACAGGGTTTATACATAAAATGACAGCAATAGTGTCTTCCTGTGGATAATCCTCTTCTTTCCCTCAAACAGAATATTGTTATCCAACAGCTGACAAATGTGACCGTAACCCAGTAACACACAGTCTTAACCGACGGAGCCACCACTGCTTTATGCAGTTTAAACCTATCGTAAAAGCCAGATTTTAAATGAGTAACGATTTCTGCACCACACACGTTCAGAAGCGGGGAGGGAGAGTCGGTCTTTAAGGGACAACATGGGTGGCTCTTAAAAGAGCCGTTGTGTTGATGGCGGCGGTGAGGCGCTTTACTTGGAGCTGGTGTATTTAGTCACGGCCTTGGTGCCCTCGGACACGGCGTGCTTGGCCAACTCACCGGGCAGCAACAGGCGCACGGCGGTCTGGATCTCCCTGGAAGTGATGGTGGAGCGTTTGTTGTAATGAGCCAGACGCGAGGACTCGCCGGCAATGCGCTCGAAAATGTCGTTGACGAACGAATTCATGATTCCCATCGCCTTGGACGAAATGCCGGTGTCGGGGTGAACCTGCTCTCCTTCCTGGACTTTCTGCGCTTCTTACCTCCTTTGCCAGCGGTCTTAGTCACGGCTTTCTTCGAGCCTTTCTTGGGCGCGGTCTTGGCTGGCTCAGGCATGATGCTGCTTTTCCTCAACGAAACTAAAAAACGAATGAGGAACTCTGCCTCGAGGGCCCTCTATGTACAGGCTACATTGTAATTAAGCACAAGCCAGGAACAGATTTTGATTGGTCGAATCTTCTAAACTCCTCCTCCGAGTGACCTCGCTACGCTTTGCGTTTCTTCCCACCAGTTTAGAATCGTGACACGTGGGAAGAGGAAATTAAATACTTATTCATTCTATTCTTTTTATTTATGGAAACATATATTTACAATAATTTTATCCAGAAAATAACCATTAGATAATTGAATGTAAATATAATTAGTAAATAAACAATTTAAAAAGCGTCCACATTTATAAGTAGTATGTACCACAAACTTTAAATGCTCGGTTTGTTAACACAATTTATACTTTAAATACCAGAAATCGATAAACATCTAGTTCTTCCTTCCGAAGCATTCAATATATTTCCAATTTTTTTTTTTTTTTTACCCATAAACAAAAATAAAAACTCTTTTGCTGGAGAATGGGTGGCTCTTAAAAGATCCATTGTGTTTACGTCGTTAGCCGTTAGAGCGTTTAACGCCGAAGCCATACAGACCGTACACCACATCCATGGCGGTGACGGTCTTTCTCTTAGCATGCTCGGTGTAAGTGACGGCATCGCGGATGACGTTCTCTGTACGATTCGGCATTTTCTCTGCTATACTGCTCCACTCTCTGCACTGCTCCCTGTCTGTGTCCGTGTGTTCGCGCGCACGCCGCAGACCTGCACACAAGGCAACCTCCCGGTAATTAAGTCACGCAAAAAAGTAGTACCCTAGTATTGTGTGCAAAACGCAGGTCAATTTACGTACACGCGTAATGGTTCTATGAAAAACCAGACATTTTTATGAATTTATAAAAACCCGCTAGGACGCCCCGGACAGGACATAAAAAGTGGGCATGTCCGGGCAAAAGAGGACGCTTGGTCACCCTAGTGTAAGGGTAGTGTAAGGGTAAAATTTACATTTACAATTTACATCAATTTTTCAATACAAATGGCAATAGCTTCTGGGAAAACTGGGAGATTAATTCTTCATCCCCAGTTGACACCAAGTATGTCATTGTAAAATTCTGGACTGGTAGAATAGCTGATGCTGATATTGAACAATATCTCTTGCGGTTTTGTCAAATCTTACAACCTGTCTACAAGCCTGTTGATGAATTTGGTTTTTGGTACGGAGTTAGGAAATATAAAATTAAACTAAAAAAAAATCCTGATGGTACTCTGATGAAAATTCCCAGTTCTATTGCAATGGGCCCTTATAATGGAAAAATTTCTTATCCTGGACAGACTCAAAGCTGTTTCATATGCAATGCACATGACCACCAAGCTAAAGACTGCGGAGAGACGAGGTGCTGGAAATGTGGCAATTTCGGGCACAAGGGCAAGGGCTGTACCAATAGAGAAGTGTGTAATCTTTGTCAGACAGAAGGTCACACTTTCTTTCAGTGCCCAAACTCGTACAGTAATAAACTCAAATCAAGACAACAACAGGCAGGTGAACCCAGCACTGTCCAAATCGCTCAGGTTCAATCAACAGCAGGAAAGAAAACCAAGCAAGGAAATCAAGTAGCAAACAGCTGGGAAGAAACAAAACTTAACGACGATGAGGAAGCCTCCTCTTCTGGAAGCAGCTCCACCAGTGGTGATGACAGCGACAGCGACTCTGACTCATCGGAGAGCGACAGCAACCACTCAGATGCTTCCGGAAGACATCAGGATGCACAGCCAGGAGGCGAGACACAGGAAAGGAACACACGCAGACCTGACGAGGCAACCAAAATCAACCCAAATAAAACATGTGAGACTGCGGTCAAGCGCAAGGGCAACAATGCTGTAACAAAACATGGAAAATAGACGGAGATGGCAACGTCAACACCGGACATGAGGCAAGATCTAGGAATGAACAACAAATCAGCAAAAACCGACACGGAGACTAAAAAGAGGATTCTTGTATCACCAGATGAAGGAAACAGCGAAAAATCCAAGATGAGAAAGACAAAGGTAAATGATCACTGACCTCTTCTCCCATTTAAATGTCATTGGACTTGATAATCGCTACCTCCAATGTAAGAGGAATCCAATCCAAGGCTAATCGTTTTAAAAAAATAAAAAACTCTTTGTCAAGAATAATTTGATATCTTATGTTTACAAGAAACTAGATTAACAACGTTTTCAGATGTTAGAGAGACAAAAGAATTGTGGGACAGAGGACCCTCCTTCTTCTCAATTGGGGAAAATAAGGCAGACGGTATAGCAATATTATTTTATAACAACAAGATTAAAACTATTAAAAGCCGAGAGATAATTCCAGGTAGACTCATGTTCATGGATGTCTTTTATTGTGGTAGGAAAATTAGAATAATTAATCTGTATACAGCACAAGACACGGTTAGGAAAATCCAATTATTTAGAAAACTTAAAATGTTATTATGTGTCGGTTTCCCGATAGTAATCTGTGGTGACTTTAACACTATTACTGATGAAAATGATAGGATTTCAGATAAATTGTGTAAAATTAGGAGAGAAGGGATCTTCTTAAGAACCATGATGAATGAACACCAATGCCTGGACACAGAATTTTATTTCCAATGAAGACTGACTTTACAAGATTTGATGTTAATTGCAAAACCCGGATTGACAGAATCTACATTAGCAACAATTTTGGAGTAAAGTATTTTAAGACTAAATTGTTAATTGACTCAGACCATCTAACTGTTATGTGTGGACTTTATTTTAAAAATGTTCCAAGAGTTAGTTATTGTAAGTTAAATGTGCAAATGTTAAAAAGCCTTTCTTTGATCCTAGATACAAAAAACGAAATAAATAGAATACAATCTAGATGTACTCACAATAAATAACTGTGAACTATGGGAAGTTTTAAAAAAACAATTAAAGGCTTTCTTAAAATATAAAAGTCGTACGTATAACAAAGAAAAAAATGATGAATATAATGGTATCATGAATGAATATATTGAGTTAAAAACAAAAGCCTACCGAAATGAAATCGAAGAAAACACTTTAAATAACCTTAAAAAAGAGATTGAATCTTATCATAATGAAACCTTGTTCAATATTCAGGTGCACGCAGGAACAAACACAGAAGAACTTTTAAATTCAAACAAAAGTATATCATTATACAATAGAAGAAAATCTAAGTTTATAGGATTAATTAAGGCAGAAGACGGAACGGTGGTAAATCAACCCGAAGAAATTAGAAAAACAATCCGTCAACTATGTTTAAATATGTACAAAGAAATCGAAATTGATGATAACCTGCTAAAAACCTTCTTAAATGATCAAAGTCAAACAACTACGTTTTAAAAAAATATAGATCAAGAAGTCGAAGAGAGCGAAGTCAACACAGCAATTCAGCAATTAAATTTAAAAAAATCACCAGGGAAAGACGGTCTTCCTCTAGAATTCTATAACACATTTTCTTCAGACATATCTAAACTGTTAACTAAGGCTTTCAATGAGGGCATTAACAAAGGTTTCATGTATGACTCCTTTTATGATGGAATATTATCTTTACTATATAAAAATGGAGACACACAAGACATTAATAATTGGAGACACTTAACTCTAATGAATGTAGACTATAAAATTTTAGCAAAAATAATCATGAATCGTATGACTGAAATATTAGATTTAATTATTTCCAAAGAGCAAACGTGTGCAATTAAAGGTAGACTCATGTGGGACAATTTAAACACCTTAAGAGAACTTGTGTATGAGAAACACGAAGCCGGTTTTTACGTGGAGGCTTTGGATCAAAGAAAAGCTTTTGATCTTATATCTAGAAAATATTTATGGGAAGTATTAAGAATGTACAATTTCTCTGAACACTTTATAAAAATGGTTCAATGTTTGTATGCACAATCTAATATGCAAGTCAACGTCAATGGTCATCTGACGGAGTCTTTTACAATAAGGAGAGGTGTTAAACAAGGATGTCCCCTGAGTGCGGCCCTTTATGTTCTGGCAATAAGTCCATTAATTCATAAAATTCAAAGTGACAAGCGACTTGAAGGAGTAAGATTAGGGGAGAACAGAATTGTAATATCTGCTTATGCAGACGACATTACAGTTTTTATTAAATCAAAACATGACCTAGAAATAATACTCGAGCATTTTAAATCGTACGAAAAAGTCTCGGGAGCGTCACTAAATATGAATAAAACTGAATGTGTATGGATCGGAAATCCTACCAAGAAATTTAATGTCCAAATTCCAGAGACTCAACACTTAAAAGTTTTGGGAGTTTACATTGACAACGAAGGATGTGTTGAACATAATTGGGCTAAAAAAGAAAATGTAATTAAGGAAGAATTAGATAAATGGAAAATGCGGAACTAAAGTTACAAAGTGCGAATTAATATTATCAAAACCTTCATATTGTAGCGTTTTTACCGCTAAGCAGAACTTGGAGAGACAAGTAAGCTTCCTGGCTGCTCAATGCAAATGGCTGGGAGTACTTTATTGAGCAACAGCACAATTCACAGTCACTAAACAGACATCTACCCACACACTCACACACAACCTGGCCGAAGCCACTACCCCAAACACCTTTCCCCAACACGGTGAACACATCATAACCCCTCCCGCAAAGCATGATGGTCGTCTGTCAAACCCCACCCACGCCACAATATTATCTAAAATAATGTTTTTAACATGTATCTTTCCACCACCAGATAAATGGATAAAAAAACTTAACAAAATATGCTGTAACTTCATCTGGGACACGACCAGAGAAGTCACTAAACGAACATTGTTATTTAAGAACAGAGATCTAGGCGGATTAGGTGCCATCGATTTCGGCATCAAAACCAAAATCTCTGCTATTAAAATAATCTCGAGCGGGATCAACAGAAACGCGAAATGGATCGGAAACATCACCAATTGGAAACAAAAAAAAGGCTGCCTCAGAACTGCAGTACCCTACTATAAACTTATATTTTCGGATTTTACATATAAATATCGAGATTTAAACATCGATTGGATAAATGATTCTAATAAAAAAATCTTTACTTTAATTAATGACCAAATCCATGGACAAACAATAGCATTTAAAAATCTTGAAATTGACCAAAATGCTGAATGCATAAAAAACTTACAAAATAAAAACCTCTCTGAGAACATTCGAGACACATCCTGGCTGGTGGCTGTAAGAAGACTCCCAGTAAGAGCAGTAGTCAAATGGAGCTGTTTTGTTAAGACGACCACGTGTCCCATGCCAGGATGTGAAGAGATTGAAACGCTTGAACATTTTCTCCTCGAATGTTATCGCTCTAAGGAAGTGTGGGACAAAATAAGTGACATTGGTGTAAAAATTGAAATTAATATGAAATCAGTGTTTTATGGCATTTTTAATGGAAAATACAATAAAAAAGAACGTGATGTTTTCTGGTATATAATATGTGTAACAAAGTCAAAACTTTGGAAAACACGCTCTAGGATGACCATTGATCAACAATTTGTGTCTAGTGAAAAAGTTGTTAAAAGTATTCAAATACATCTGAAAAAACAAAGGACTATAAACAAAACATTGGGGGATTCCGTTATGTGGGATGCACTCTCCTTATAGATGTGGACTCTATGAACTATAACAATTGTTAATTTTTGTTTATTTATTTATTATTATAATTATTCTTATTGTATTAATAATTATAATAATAATAATTGTCATTATTATTTCTAATAAAAAAAAAAAAAAAAGTAAGGGTAAACACTGACACAGATCACAGAAACAAAGCAGGGATTTAGAGCATATCTGTGGCCTTCAGGTACCTTTTCTAACCTTTTTTTAAGTCCACTATACCTTTACGGCATATGCAGCTAAGGCTCCTGTTCAGCCGATCACCACAAACATCTGTGTACACTTTCAACCCAGTCCAGGGAAAGTTATAATTCAGTCATTCATTCTCTATACTGCTTAACCTGTACAGCGTCGCCGAAAAAAATCTCATGACAAATGAAAGTCTAGAGCACATAAAAAAATTGCAAACAAAGAACATCAGTGAGACCATGAGGGATGTGTGGTGGCTTATCAGTGTTGGTCGTTTGGCTGTGCAGCTGTGTTGTTAAATGGAATTGTAATGTTACGTCCAAAACAAATGTCCTGTTGAAAACTGTTATGATGATGAGACTATTGAACACTTACTAATACACTGTCACCACTCAGCTGAGATATGGCACAAGATGAATTCAATTGGATTGACTAGAAATATAGATGAAAAATCATTAATGTATGGAATTTTTATAGAACATTTCTCAAAAAAAGTTAAAAACTTTTAAACCTTAAACACTTTTTTTGGCTAATAATTTGCATAGCTAATAACAGAATATTAAGAACATGATGTAAAATGACATCACAACAGTGACAAATCTCTGCTGACACTGCTGCATGGAAATTATATTTATTTATTTATTTGTTATTATTATTATTATTATTATTATTATTATTATTAATAGTAGTAGTAGCAGTAGTAGTAGAATTGCCTTAGATTATTTTCCTTTACTGATATAACTAACCTAAATGTTAGAGCCTTAGAGACAAGTGAGTTAAGGAAACAGTCACTTACTAAACTCGGCCACAAGATGGCATTCAAAACATACATTTATTATAACCTCTTTAGACAAGGTAACACATCAGGTCAAGGGCTTTTCACATTTGTAAACTATGAGACAGCTGAGATCATTTCATTTATTGTAATAGGGTTACTAAATGGCTAGTTTCTTCTACATGCCACTCGGCACATTGGGCAACAGGTATAAATCCATTGTTTCTGTGCCAGTGATTTATAGGGTCAGGTTGCCAGCTTGACGCCCAACTGTATCTGAGCACTAAGGTGTTGGACTGCTGATCAGGACGTCGCCACTGTTGAACAAGGTTCTTCACCCCAAAGTGCTCAAATACAATAGGGTTGAGAGTTTGTAAATTATGATCTTGTAACGTAGGGCAAGTTTAGAATTCTTTTTTTTTTTTTTTTATTCTATTTATTTTATTATTAAAATGTAAAAAAAAAAAAAGTCTCTTATGTTTTCAGATTTTGCTTATAAATACACAGACTTTAACAATGACTGGATAAATCATACAAATGAGGAAACAGTTTCTTTAATTAATGACCAAGTCCAAAGACAAACAAAAACTTTTCAAAACTTTGAAACTGACCAAAATGTTGAGTGCGTAAAAAACCTACAAAAAAAAAAAAAACATTTAAATAAAACCTCTTTGAGAAAACATTCAAGACACATCCTCGCTGGTGGCTGTAAGAAGACTCCCAGTAAAAGCAGTAGTCAAATGAAGTTCCTTTGTTAAGACGACCAAGTGGCCCATGGATGCGAAGAGGATAAAACGCTTGAACATTTTCTTCTCGAATGTTATTAATCTAAAGTAGTGTGGGGAAAAAAAAAAGGTGTATAATGATCTTATCTGGTACATTATATGTGTAACTAAATCCAACTTTGAAAAACATGCTCTAGAATGATCTTTGACCTTTTAATTAATTATTTAAATCAAAAAGACAATAAACTAATCACTTAAAGACTCTGTTGTGGGACACACCTTCCTTATAAATGTACTCTTTAAAAGATAACAAATGCGAATGTTTATTAACAACTTCACATGACATTGTCTGAAAAGTGTACACACTTACTTCTTTACCTTTTCTTAATGAAATTAATATTATAAATTGTTGTAAATATTTTTGTAAATAAATATTTCCCAACTTTTATATTTTTTATTTGCTATTTGTAGCCTGCATCTTTTCAAGGGATGATAAATGGAAAGTCGTTTAAACAAGATACAGTATGTGTGGGTTTTAATGGGAAATAATAGTGAGGCTACAAAAAAAGAATTCTTATACAAAATCACAGATCATCACAGTTTAAATGCAATCAACAGCAGCAACAATCTAAAAGTTGCCTTCTAGATGGCAACTCTGTCCACTCTGTCATTTGGGGAAAATGTGAGAAATTGGTCAATATAACCAGAGAAATCACCACCATCAGCCTCACTGGAAAGAATAACACTGTAAGTACATTTAGTATTCACATGTATATTTGATCATTTTCATCAAATTTTGATTGTAGTTTGATGTCAAGTTTAATATGTCGACAAGAAATTAAAAATATGTGATAAACAGTACACAGTCACCTGCAACAGTCAATCA
Organism: Clarias gariepinus; assembly: GCF_024256425.1. Classification (NCBI taxonomy): domain Eukaryota; kingdom Metazoa; phylum Chordata; class Actinopteri; order Siluriformes; family Clariidae; genus Clarias; species Clarias gariepinus. The sequence continues at coordinate 19,875,330 of NC_071127.1, read as the reverse complement.
CTTTGCTACCTGAAGGTCCACCATGTGATCATAGGATGGAATAGTGAGGGACATTTCTTAGATGGGTGCTCACTAACTAAAAAACAAAGAAAACCTCCTCCCACACCTGACACACACACTCGCTCTCTCTTTTTAAATTTTTTCTTTTTTATTGAGAAAAGGCATATAATGATTATAAATGATTACAATGACAGTCACATTACATTTCAATATCCACAACGATAATTTGATTCAGAAAACAAATAGGTCGAAGGGTAATAATAAGAAATAATATTGACAAATATTATTATTATAATTAATAATAATAATAATAATAATAATAGTAATAAATAAATAAATAAATAAATAAATTTGCAAACGAAATTTAACAATTGTTATATTTCATAGAGTCCACATCTATAAGGAGAGTGCATCCCACATAACAGAATCCCCCAATGTTTTGTTTATAGTCCTTTGTTTTTTCAGATGTATTTGAATACTTTTAACAACTTTTTAACTAAACACAAATTGTTGATCAATGGTCATCCTAGAGCGTGTTTTCCAAAGTTTTGATTTTGTTACACATATTATATACCAGAAAACATCATGTTCTTTTTGATTGAATTTTTCATTAAAAATGCCATAAAACACTGATTTCATATTAATTTCAATTTTTACACCAATGTCACTTATTTTGTCCCACACTTCCTTAGAGCGATAACATTCGAGGAGGAAAAGTTTAAGCGTTTCAATCTCTTCACATCCTGGCATGGGACACGTGGTCGTCTTAACAAAACAGCTCCATTTGACTACTGCTCTTACTGGGAGTCTTCTTACAGCCACCAGCCAGGATGTGTCTCGAATGTTCTCAGAGAGGTTTTCATTTTGTAAGTTTTTTATGCATTCAGCATTTTGGTCGATTTCAAGGTTTTTAAATGCTTGTTTGTCCATGGATTTGGTCATTAATTAAAGTAAAGATTTTTTTATTAGAGTCATTTATCCAATCGATGTTTAAATCTCGATATTTATGTGTAAAATCCGAAAATATAAGTTTATAGTAGGGTACTGCAGTTCTGAGGCGGCCTTTTTTTTGTTTCCAATTGGTGATGTTTCCGATCCATTTCGCGTTTCTGTTGATCCCGCTCGAGATTATTTTAATAGCAGAGATTTTGGTTTTGATGCCGAAATCGATGGCACCTAATCCGCCTAGATCTCTGTTCTTAAATAACAATGTTCGTTTAGTGACTTCTCTGGTTGTGTCCCAGATGAAGTTGCAGCATATTTTGTTAAGTTTTTTTATCCATTTATCTGGTGGTGGAAAGATACATGTTAAAAACATTATTTTAGATAATATGAAGGTTTTGATAATATTAATTCGCACTTTGTACCTTAAGTTCCGCATTTTCCATTTATCTAATTCTTCCTTAATTACATTTTCTTTTTTAGCCCAATTATGTTCAACACATCCCTCGTTGTCAATGTAAACACCCAAAACTTTTAAGTGTTGAGTCTCTGGAATTTGGACATTACATTTCTTTGTAGGATTTCTGATCCAGACACATTCAGTTTTATTCATATTTAGTGACGCTCCCGAGACTTTTTCGTACGATTTAAAATGCTCGAGTATTATTTCTAGGTCATGTTTTGATTTAATAAAAACTGTAATGTCGTCTGCATAAGCAGATATTACAATTCTGTTCTCCCCTAATCTTACTCCTTCAAGTCGCTTGTCACTTTGAATTTTATGAATTAAGGGACTTATTGCCAGAACATAAAGGGCTGCACTCAGGGGACATCCTTGTTTAACACCTCTCCTTATTGTAAAAGACTCTGTCAGATGACCATTGACTTGACTTGCATATTAGATTGTGCATACAAACATTGAACCATTTATATATAACCAGGGCTGGACTGGGACAAAAAATCGGCCCGGGCATTTTGACTAGAGACCGGCCCACTAGGTATTATTGGCAAAGCCATAAAGCCTTTGAATGAAAACAAACGCTGTTCTGACAGCGATGTACACTGTCCTGTTGGTATATATGTATCAATCTAATAAACTTAAACCTACACCATCCTCCCTATTCTGGTATTCTAAACAGTACTTAGCGGAAAACAAAAGACTGCTTAGTCGAGTTAACCTCCTAAACTATCTACAACACATGATGGAAACCTGAAATTAAGACAGAAGACTAGAGGTGAGACATGATCATTAATGAGTATTAAAATGAATAAATTAGAGATTTAGTGATATTTTCATAAACTATTTATTTACCACATCAACAAACAGCATGGCAGCACAAAATATTTTTTTTAAACATGGCAACCTTTAAAAAGTGAAAGGAGACAGAGAAAGAAAGTTGAGAAAGAATAACACTTAATTGAATTTTTGATGCCATTTTACACACAGTACATGGCACAAGAACTGACAACACAACAAAACACAGAGATCACGATCGCTGGAGTGTCAGAGACCTGGGCTGCCACAACCAGCTAAATCGTAACACAAATGCACAGAAATTAATTATTTTTCTACAATAATTAAATAGATTCAACATCTTTCTTCGACATAATTTCAGACTGCACAGATGGTAAGCTTACTGGGCTTACAGAGACTTAATATTTTTAGACTTAATATTTACTATAAATGATAATGGATTTCTATACATTTAACATGAAATGACCACTTTGGTTGTAAGATTCAGATAATTATTTAAAAGCTAGACATTTAAGAAGAATGAGAATAAGAAAGAAAAGTATGTCTTTGTGCCCCCCTTTCCTTGTTAATGCCCTACCTGGCCCCCTGGCAAAACTTTGCTAGACCCGCCCCTGCACAGTTACCAGCTGTCAGCTATGTAGAAAAGGATCCTGGTGTTATTTGTCTCTCAGAAACAGTTCATAACTTCCCTTTAACTCATTCATGTCACCTAAAAGATAAACCTGTTTCTCCATCACCTGTTCAACTCTGATGATTCAATAAGGACATCTCCTGGTTTCACCTTTATGTTTCTCTCTCACATATCCAAACCGATCATGACTAGCAGCTTTTATGGCTGTGGCTCCAGCAAACAGCTGATAAACCGATCAGCTGATCAACAGGAGAAGGAGGGGGAGAGAATGAGAGAAGCCGAGGCAGCTGCAGCGTAAAGACACAGGATAACTCCAGCTTTGTGGGTTTTTTTTTTTTTTTTTGTTTGTTTTTTCATTCTAGCTAAAATACAGGACAAATCGCGTTCCTTTCCACCTCAATACGTAACGCGTAATATTTTCTCTGAATACGGGACGATTACATTTTTTACGTTTGGCAACCCATACTAACTAACCTTATCAATAATTCACTCTCAGTAACATCATAGCACCAGCATAGAAACTCTGTCATCATGCTAACTAGTACACAGTAGGAGTTATTGTAACTGACTGTAAAAAGTTAGCAAGCACAACGAAAATAAGCTACACCTACTTGGTTTATAAGTTTTTTTTAATGGTTTTACTTGGTTTTACTTAGGCTACCTCAGGTTCAGTTCTGCCACTTGGACCGGCGGCCGCCTCGGGTCTCTCCTCCTCCTGCCGCCTCGGGTCTCTCCTCCTCCTGCCGCCTCGGGTCTCTCCTCCTCCTGCCTCCCCTTTCCCTCTTCAACCTGCGGCTGCTGGCCTCCATCACTTGCTAATTTTACTGAAGTGGAAGCTCCACTATAGCCACCAAACAACTGTGATATTTTAGCACATTTGGCAGCATCTGCCTGAAGGGCTAGTTTCTTTTTGGCGCTAATTTTTTCGGCTCCTCCTGCTGCTTTGCGTTTTTTGTTCTCCATTTTTGTTCAGCAATGATATGTGATTGTTGAGCCGTTGCAAGGGGGCGGGTGCATCTGACCTCCTCGGCTGTAATTGGTCCAGCCCAGAGTCGATCATGACAAATTGGCCAATCCGCCACCTTTAATAGTTTATAACGTTACAAAAAAAAAAAAAATAAATATGGGCGGCCGGCCCACAAAAGACGAAAATCACCATCGGCCCACCGGGCAAATGCCCGGTATGCCCTATGGCCAGTCCAGCCATGTATATAACCATTATAAAGTGTTCAGAGAAATTATACATTCTTAAAACTTCCCATAAATATTTTCTAGATATAAGATCAAAAGTTTTTCTTTGATCCAAAGCCACCACGTAAAAACCGGCTTCGTGTTTCTCATACACAAGTTCTCTTAAGGTGTTTAAATTGTCCCACATGAGTCTACCTTTAATTGCACATGTTTGCTCTTTGGAAATAATTAAATCTAATATTTCAGTCATATGATTCATGATTATTTTTGCAAATATTTTATAGTCTACATTCATTAGAGTTAAGTGTCTCCAATTATTAATGTCTTGTGTGTCTCCATTTTTGTAAAGATAATATTCCATCATAAAAGAGTCATACATGAAACCTTTGTTAATGCCCTCATTGAAAGCCTTAGTTAACAGTTTAGATATGTCTAAAGAAAATGTGTTATAAAATTCTAGAGAAAGACCGTCTTTCCCTTGTGTTTTTTTTTTTTAATTTTATTGCTGAATTGCTGTGTTGACTTCGCTCTCTTCGACTTCTTGATCTATATTTTTTGAAAACGTAGTTATTTGACCTTGATCATTTAAGAAGGTTTTTAACAGGTTATCATCAATTTCGATTTCTTTGTACATATTTAAACATAGTTGACGGATTGTTTTCCTAATTTCTTCGGGTTGATTTACCACCGTTCCGTCTTCTGCCTTAATTAATCCTACACTCTAAAAAACGCTGGGTTGTTTTTTCTACCCAAGCGCCGGGTTGCCTCTGTTGGGTCATTTTTGGGGGGTATTTACAGAGAGTTGGGTAGTTTTTGTGTAACCCAGCTGCTGGGTTGAAGTTTGATTGGCTCCTCCCCCAAAGTTCACCGGTGGATTCAGCGGCTGTCAGTCAGAGCTTCGTGTCTCTCTTGAGCTCCCACACCGCTGATGACGGTTCATTTAAGGGAAAATGACGTTAAATACAAGGTCTGTATACACATGTTCACTCACCTAAGTCACATATGAATGAAATATTATTACTATATGTGAGATTTATTACTGGTACCGTGTTAAGGTTACACTCAAACTTTCAGGCTGGTCTGAGGTAAGATAATTTAGCTGACAATAGCTGCTATAGTTAGCCAAAGAACCCCACCTGTGTGTGAAAGAAACGGATAAGATGTCTGAGCTTTTTATCTCTCTGTAGAATGTTTGCAGGGTGACGAAACTGTAACTGTAGTATTAGCATGACGCTAGCATTTAGTTAACATTAGAACTTTATTAATCTCACTGTTTGAGACAATAAAATGCTGGAGTGTTACAAAACACTGACCCTCTCACAAATATACACACCTGCTAACCTCACGTTTTTCACTATTTACTCCTCGGTCAAAAGTCGCCCGCGTTTCTCCCGAGTTATAACAATATTTTACACCTTTCCCCCTTTGGCAAGTAGTATGTAAATATGACTGAACCAAAGTTGCTTGTGACTCAGAATTAACTATCAGTCAGCTGTACAGATAACTACTAGATGGAAGTATTAATATTTGAGTGATTGTAATGTGCCAGTATGACACCAGTTATGACAATGCATCTCCTCGGCAATTAGCTTAAAATCAACACAGACCACAAGATCAACTAGTCTGACAAAAAAAAAAAAAAAAAAAAAAAATATATATATATATATATATATATATATATATATATATATATATATATATGAGCTTTATCCCAAAAGCCATGCTTATTTTGCTTATTTTATTTTTGGTAGTAGCTGACTCCATGTTTTTGTTTCATGTTACCTATACCATAGCTTTGTCATTTTTTTATTTAATATAAATCCTATTACACATTAAATTGATTGTCTTATTTAGTTTAATCTTTGTTATTCAAACAATTTTTAACTTTTTTTGCTTTCCTTTCTAAGGTTGGCACCAACATGGTGGAATACCTCAAGCAGACTGAAGGGTCAAGGCCGTACCCCTACTGTACATCCTGACGTTGGGAGATAATGACCAGCGCTGCTCTCAGGCATTCGTCATTCTGGTGGAACAGGCTCTGGAGCAATGCACACTACTTTGGGTGGTTGACGTGTGCTTCAAGGCATTTTATATTTTTGACATTAACTATCCAAAGCAGTGTGCACCTGTATAGGACTTTTTGTAAGGTTGCTATGAAATAGCAAGGCCTACTTGAAAAGTCATAGACAGTGTTTGTACGTTAAAACGGAACCAGGGCTGGATAGTTTTGTTCTGCAATTTAACCCAGTTAAATTAAACCAGCATTTAGTTAGTCCAATAGTTACCCAGCAGCTGTTACCCAACCAATCTGGGTTGTTTTTAACCCAGCATTCTTTAGGGTGTATAAACTTAGATTATTTTCTTCTATTGTATAATGATATACTTTTGTTTGAATTTAAAAGTTCTTCTGTGTTTGTTCCTGCGTGCACCTGAATATTGAACAAGGTTTCATTATGATAAGATTCGATCTCTTTTTTAAGGTTATTTAAAGTGTTTTCTTCGATTTTATTTCGGTAGGCTTTTTTTTTAACTCAATATATTCATTCATGATACCATTATATTTATCATTTTTTCTTTGTTATACGTATGACTTTTATATTTTAAGAAGGCCTTTACTTGTTTTAACTTTCCATAGTTCACAATTATTTATTGTTAGTACATCTAGAGATTGTATTCTATTTATTTCGTTTTTTGTATCTAGGATGAAAGAAAAGCTTTTTAACATTTGCACATTTAACTTCCAATAACTAACTTTTGGAACATTTTTAAAATAAAGTCCACACATAACAGTTAGATGGTCTGAGTCAAATAACAATTTAGTCTTATAATACTTTACTCCAAAATTGTTGCTAATGTAGATTCTGTCAATTCGGGTTTTGCAGTTAACATCAAATCTTGTAAAAGTCAGTCTTCATTGGAAATAAAATTCTAAAAGTGTCCAGCATTGGTGTTCATTCATCATGGTTCTTAAGAAGGGCCCTTCTCTCCTAATTTTAAACAATTTATTTGAAATCCTATCATTTTCGTCAGTAATAGTGTTAAAGTCACCACAGATTACTATCGGGAAACCGTCACATAATAACATTTTAAGTTTTCTAAATAATTGGATTTTCCTAACCGTGTCTTGCGCTGTATACAGATTAATTATTTAAACTTTCCGACCACAATAAAAGACATCTATAAACATGAGTCTACCTGGATTAATTTCTCGGCTTTTAATAGTTTTAATCTTGTTTTTATAAAATAATATTGCTATACCGTCTGCCTTATTTTCCCCAATTGAAAAGAAGGAGTCCCACAATTCTTTTGTCTCTCTAACATCTGAAAACAATGTTAATCTAGTTTCTTGTATACATAAGATATCAAATTTTTCTTGACAAAGAGTTTTTAATTTTTTTAATCGATTAGCCTTGGATTGAATTTCTCTTACATTGCAGGTAGCGATTATCAAATCCAATGACATTTAATCCAATGGAGAAGAGGTCAGTGATCATTTACCCTTTTCTTTCTCATCTTGGATTTTTCGCTGTTTTCTTGATCTGGTGATGCAAAAATCCTCTTTTTAGTCTCTGTGTCGTTTTTTGCTGATTTGTTGTTCATTCCTAGATCTTGCCTCATGTCCAGTGTTGACGTTGACATCTCCGTCTCTTTTCCATGTTTTGTTACAGCGTTGTTGCCCTTAAGCTTGACCGCAGTCTCAGGTGTTTTACTTGGGTTGATTTTGGTTGCCTTGTCAGGTCTGTGTGTGTTCCTCTCCTGTGTTTCTCCTCCTGGCTGTGCATCCTGATGTCTTCCGGAAGCATCTGAGCGGTTGCTGTCGCTATCCGATAAGTCAGAGTCGCTGTCGCTGTCATCACCACTGGTGGAGCTGCTTTCAGAAGAGGAGGCTTCCTCGTCGTCGTGTCTTGTTTCTTCCCAGCTGTTTGCTACTTGATTTCCTTGCTTGGTTTTCTTTCCTGCTGTTGATTGAACCTGAGCGATTTGGACAGTGCTGGGTTCACCTGCCTGTTGTTGTCTTGATTTGAGTTTATTACTGTACGAGTTTGGGCACTAAAAGAAAGTGTGACCTTCTGTCTGACAAAGATTACACACTTTTTTTATTGGTACAGCCCTTGCCCTTGTGCCTGAAATTGCCATATGTGCATTGCATATGAAACAGCTTTGAGTCTGTCCAGGATAAGATATTTTTCCATTATAAGGGCCCATTGCAATAGAACTGGGAATTTTCATCAGAGAACCATCAGGATTTTTTTTTAGTTTAATTTTATATTTCCTAACTCCGTACCAAAAAACAAATTCATCAACAGGCTTGTAAACCCTCGCTCTCTCAACCTGTGTCCCTGAGCTGTGCTTTACACAGGCCAAAACAAGCTCCGTTTCATATCCCACACACAGCGCTCGGCCAGTGCTCACACATCGAGCTCACTGACAGGACTCGCCTTCAGTTCGGACCAGAGTTCTTACAGCGGTGCGACCTGTTTTTGTCCGGTTTTTACACACGACACGCACGAAATGCGCAGTCCCCCGGCTCGAGCTGCAGGCGCGCGGCGCACGTTTATGGCTACTGCGCGAGAGTGCGGCTGTCTAACTGACCGTGTCAGGCCTCGGAAGAAAGAGGAAAGGCCTTTCTCACTAAACGTGTGCTTGAACGCTTGAGATCTGCAGTCAGGACTCGGATATTCGCAGAGAAATGTCCGGAGAAAACACACTCGCTATCGTGTGACGGAAGCGCAGTCATTCAGCGACTGCCTGGTTGAGTCTATACCGTTCTCATGTGTGCTTTAAGATCAGAGGGGAGGGAGGTTCCAGTGTTTTACTGCGCGCTCAGCGTTACACTCGTTTATTTTACTTAGATCCCTGAGAGAGAGAGATGGCAGAAGTGGCTCCCGCGCCCGCCGCCGCGCCGGCCAAAGCGCCCAAGAAGAAAGCAGCTTCGCGGCCAAAGAAAGCCGGGCCTAGCGTCGGCGAGCTGATCGTCAAAGCGGTTTCCGCGTCCAAGGAAAGGAATGGCATCTCTCTTGCCGCCCTGAAGAAAGCTCTGACTGCCGGTGGATACGATGTGGAGAAGAACAAGTCCCGCGTTAGGCTCGCCGTCAACAATCTGGTGAAAAAAGCGGTCTTGGTTCAGACCAAAGGCACCGGCGCGTCTGGCTCTTTCAAGCTGAACAAGAAGCAGACCGAAGCCAAGAAAACCGCACCCAAAGCGAAGAAGCCGGCCGCCAAAAAGCCCGCAGCGGCGAAGAAGCCCAAGAAGGTAGCGGCCAAGAAACCTGCCGCCGCCAAGAAGTCTCCTAAGAAAGCGAAGAAGCCCGCCGCCGCCGCCAAGAAAGTCACCAAGAGCCCCAAGAAGGCGAAAAAGCCGGCGACCCCTAAAAAGGCAGCGAAGAGCCCCAAGAAGGCGAAGGCAGTCAAGCCCAAGACTGCCAAACCCAAAGCATCCAAAGCTGCCAAGCCTAAAGCGCCCAAGGCGAAAAAGGCAGCTCCTAAAAAGAAGTAAACATGTTAAGTTTATTTCTTACTTATTTTATCCCCAAACGGCTCTTTTAAGAGCCACCCACGTTGTCATTTAATGAGCAATAATTCACTTAAAAAAAAATGGAATCTAAGGAATCTTATGATTTTAAGATTTTGCCAAGTATACACTTTAGTCTGGTCGTGTAAAGAGTATATTGAAATGCATGTAAAACAGAAGTACAAAAAGCTTTTAATAATGCGTGTAAAATAAAAGCATCAAACCTCATCAACAGACGAGTTATCTTTTGATGAGACACGGGGCGGGGTTGGAGAGAAGTCGGAATTTGACGGTTTGTTAAATGATTGGTTGGTTTGTCACAACGATCGTAGCCAATGTTAATGCAGCAGTTTAGAATATATTAGAGAGTGCTAGAGGATGATCTCTTACATTACATTTGAACACGTTGACGTAGTGAATCATGTCTGGAAGAGGCAAGACCGGCGGAAAAGCCCGGGCTAAGGCCAAGACTCGTTCATCCAGAGCCGGTCTGCAGTTCCCCGTGGGCCGTGTCCACAGGCTCCTCCGTAAAGGGAACTACGCTGAGCGCGTTGGTGCCGGCGCTCCGGTCTATTTGGCCGCTGTGCTGGAGTATCTGACTGCTGAGATTCTGGAGTTGGCTGGTAACGCCGCCCGCGACAATAAGAAGACCCGTATCATTCCCCGGCACCTGCAGCTCGCTGTGCGTAACGATGAGGAGCTGAACAAACTGCTCGGCGGAGTGACCATCGCTCAGGGTGGTGTGCTGCCTAACATCCAGGCTGTGCTTCTGCCCAAGAAGACCGAGAAGCCGGCCAAGACCAAGTAATTTCATCTACTGCTGCGTTCGTTAGTACTTTAAAGGCTCTTTTAAGAGCCACTCATTTTTCTTTTAAAAGTGTTTTCCCCCTCCTCCCCTGATCAGTTCGCTAACACTTGAATGAATAGGAATTATAAATAATTTGCAATAAGTTGACAATGTATTTAACTACTAGCATCAGTAGTATGAAATTGCAGTAATATTATAATGGAACAAATGTTCTCCAGCCAGGGTTTAATTCTGTGCGACACTATTTGCTTGGCATGTGAGAGTTGTGTTAGGCAGACAGTACTATTTTGAGCTAGTGTTGTGCAGAATGGTTTTTCTGTAGACTTGCATGGAATTAACACATGGAAAGATTTAGTTCATTTTCTTGCTTCAAGTTCGATAAAGATTTTGTTTTAAAATGCAAGAAGCCGTTCGTTACAGGGTGATGTAACGCGTTGGAACCAATTACAGGCGGCGCTTTCAAGACGCCCAATCAGCGCAGCCGAGCGTTAGGCTGTAAATAGGCCGCGTTCTCTCGTGTCTCTCATTCTATTTTTCTTTGAAGAAGTACAGACAGCTTGTTAGCGATGGCAAGAACCAAGCAGACCGCGCGTAAATCCACCGGCGGTAAGGCGCCTAGGAAGCAGCTCGCCACTAAAGCCGCCCGCAAGAGCGCGCCGGCTACCGGCGGTGTGAAGAAGCCTCACCGTTACAGGCCCGGCACTGTGGCTCTGAGGGAGATTCGCCGTTACCAGAAGTCTACCGAGCTGCTCATCCGTAAGCTCCCGTTCCAGCGCCTGGTGAGAGAAATCGCTCAGGACTTTAAGACCGATCTGCGCTTTCAGAGCTCGGCTGTCATGGCCCTGCAGGAGGCGAGCGAGGCCTATCTCGTCGGTCTGTTCGAAGACACCAATCTGTGCGCTATTCACGCCAAGAGAGTGACCATCATGCCCAAGGACATTCAGCTGGCCCGCCGTATTCGCGGAGAGCGCGCTTAAACAATAAACTCCGGCTAATATACACAAAGGCTCTTTTAAGAGCCATCTCATTATTTCAGAAGAGGCAGCATGTTTTCCTATTTTACATAATAATAATATACTATATATATATATATATATATATATATATATATATATATATATATATATATATATATATATATATATAGTATATTGGTAAAAAAAAAAAATCCAGTAGGCAAATCTATAATAAACAATAGTCATTGGAACTTTGTGTATAGATTTATTTGGTGGTCTGATATTATACGTAATTATACTTAAAGGTGACCATGGATGCTGGGTGGAAACTGTAAATGCTTTTATTTAATTTTAAGGTTCATTTCTCTTCCGGGTATTAATAAAGCGTTTAAGGGTTCTTAACCCAGGTCCAGGAATTAAAAATTTCCTTAATTATTTTCTTTGCTGAATGCAGCCCAATAATTTGACACTCTGTCAATATAAAACAATAAAAAAGTCCACCCTTATTGTACAAAATATGGAATGTGTATAAACTTTTTGAGATCTTACTATGTTAAAAAATGGGTCAGCCTTGGACAAGAGCCTAAGCTGAAAAAAGCTAGCTCATCCAGTTTAAAATAACTGTTCAATACAAACACAGAGGTTTCTAGCAGGCCTATACATAAAATTCAAGGGAATTAGTCAACACAGGCTCCACTATATCGTGAAAGAAAATTACAGTTATAATTTACACAGTTTTTTTTTTTTTTATTTCCTTAACTTTTAGAGAAATTTGCTGCCCGAAATGGGACATAACATGTACCCAGTCCAAATCTTAAGTTAACTCACCTCGTAATTTAAATATTCAAGTAGTATTGGCTGTGGACAAAGGTGGGTAGAGTAGCCAAAAAAAATCTACTTAAGTAAGAGTAGCTGTACTTCGAAATAATGTTACTGTATAATAATATTGTTGGCATAACAATACTCAGCCAATTAAAACATACAGAAATGATAAAAAAAAAACTTTATTCTTCCAAAGCTATTCAAAGTTAACAAAGCGATCTGCATAAAACAGGTGAATACAAGTTATTTTGCTTAAAGATCAATAAAATACCTGGAGACCAACAGGGGCTTATCAGTCTCTTACTGATTCTTTTACATTATCATAAACTTTTTTTAAAAAACTATCAAAGATTTGACTTTTAAAGACTATTTTCCCCAATGTGTCAGTCACAAAAAAAACCTATGGCAACAACAGTATGTCTCTTTAAGTCCAATAATAATCGTTCGGATGGCTTTATAGGTGTACGTCCAATCCTTTGGAAATTCAATGTTAAGAGCAGAGATCTGCCCAAACATCACTCCTAAAGCTGCTGCCTAAACAAAACTAATTTGATTGCAGTTGCAGTAAGGCAAAGTTTAAAATAAATGTAATTGAATAGTTAGTAGTAAAGACGTAAAGACTATTTTTATAAAGCAGAAACAGCCTAAACTTATTTATTACACACATTTTATATATACTGTGTGTGTGTGTGTGTATATATATATATATATATATATATATATATATATATATATATATATATATATATATATATATATATATATAGTGAACACTTACTTACGTCCATTATTGAGTAGTTGTGCTGCTTTGCAATATGAGTGTCAGTTAGACAACATGTGTCAACTAGATGGCTCTTAAATGAAGCTTCATGAATTGAACCTTTTGGTGAAATTTTCAACTAGAAACTTCGACACCTAAATGCTCCTCGACACCGCACTTTTTTTTTCTTCATTTCATTATCAAATCGCAAATAGCAGGTTTTCCAAAATATTGATTTATTATATATAATGTACCAGATAACATCATTTAAATTAAAAAACGTTCATTTAAATTAAATTTTTTATTGAATATGCCATAAAACACTTCTCTTAAAATTAATATTAATATAAAATCAATGTCATTTGTTTTTTCCCACACTTTCTTAAAGCGATAACATTCGAGAAGAAAATGTTTGAGTGTTTCAAATTCCTCACATCCTGGCATGGGACACTTCTCATTGCAAAGAAACTCAGAGATGAGATTTCATGTTAACCTCTTCTTTGTCTCCTAGACATAAATGAGCCATCTTTAAGACTAAATAAGATTTGGGCGTTTTCTGCATTTTCTCAAAGGTGTTTTAAATGTGGCTCATTAGCTTTAAATCTCAGAGACAGTTTACATTTGTCTTGTGTTTAACTCACATATGCAGAAATTACCCGTATTTAAGCCTTGAATGCGATTTTAGCCGTTTTCTCAATCTTCTCAAATGTGTCTCCAATATGTCCCATTACCTTTAAATCTCAGTGATATATTTAAATATTTAATTATATTTAATTTATATTTAAATCTCAGTTCATATTTATCTTGTGTCTAAATTTAAGAAAAAATTTTATTAATTTTATTTAATTTTCTATTAAATATGCCATAAAACACTGATTTCATATTAATATCAAAATGATATTAATTAATATCAAAATGATATTAATTAATATCAAAATGATATTAATAGGAAATCAGTGTTTTATGGGACATTTAATAGAAAATTAAATCAAAATGAGTGATATTATCTGGTACATTATATGTGTAACTAAATCAAAACTTTGGAAAACACGCTCTAGGGTGACCATTGACCAACAATGTATGTCTAGTGAAAAAGTTGTTAAAAGTATTCGAATACATTTGAAAATGCAAAGGACTTTAAACAAAACATTGGGAAATTCTATTGCGTGGGACACACTCTCCTTGTTGACGTGGACTCTTTTTTTTTCGACATTTTCGAATGTTTTGTTTGTTTGTTTTTAACCCTTGCCCTATTTGTTTTCTGAATGAAATTAAATTTTTGCTATTTTAATGTATTTTGACTCTCATTAAAAATATCAATGTCTTTTCTCAATAAAAAAAGTAAATAAATGCTTGTTGGGTTTTTTGCTGGTACGAGGGTTTCATGCCAAAATCGTTACGAAATTGCCCCTATTTTGTGAATATGTACGTGTGTCAGGTCTCGCTGATGCTTATTTTCAGTTTGGATGAATAATGTATTCGGTATGAAATATATTTCATACCGAATACATAAATATACATAAATATATATACGCATTGTATATATATTTAAGGAAGAAAATAAAACTGCTCTGGATTCCGCTTTACTGGGGTATTTAAAACGTTCTATTACACGACCGTTGGTATTAGTCCCGCTCCTGGTCTCAATTAGGTCCTCTGGAGAAGAATAAACATGTGATCGTTGCGTTGTATTTTTTATTCTGTGATTTAGCTGTGTGAGACTAGTACGATGTCGGGAAGAGGCAAAGGCGGGAAAGGTCTCGGAAAGGGAGGCGCTAAGCGTCACCGTAAGGTCCTTCGCGATAACATCCAGGGAATCACCAAGCCCGCTATTCGCCGTCTGGCGCGCCGTGGCGGAGTGAAGCGTATTTCCGGTCTGATCTACGAGGAGACTCGCGGTGTGCTTAAGGTGTTTCTGGAGAATGTCATCCGCGATGCTGTCACCTACACCGAGCATGCTAAGAGAAAGACCGTCACCGCCATGGATGTGGTGTACGCTCTGAAACGCCAGGGACGCACCCTGTACGGCTTTGGCGGTTAAACGCTCCAACGGCTAACAATGCAAACACACAACGGCTCTTTTAAGAACCACCCACATCTCCAGCAAAAGAGTTTTACTCCTTTATGTGTGTAAAAGTGAAAAGTATTTTTAATGTAATAACACCTTTTAAAAGCTGCATAATATTTATATAAAACGTCTGCATATTAGATGTCCATTGGTTATATATTGGACGTAAAACAGTAGATTTCAGTCGGAAGATGATGTGATGGAGTCCTCAGTTTGGAGGAATGATTAGGAAACCTTTTTTTTTTTTTTAAGTCTTCGAATGCATTTAAAAAAACAAAAGACAAGCAAAGCATTAAAAGTTTGTAGTACACACTCTCCTTATAAATGTAGACTCTTAAAAGATAACGTTTGTTTACAAATTATATTTACATGATCGTGATCTACTTAATTTCGGGGTAAAAATAATAAATTAACCCGCGACTCTAAAACGGCGGGAAGGCTCACAAAGCACAGCGAAGCGTGGGGGGGGGGGGTTGACAGGAAAAGAATGGTGTGGTAGGAGGTCCCTCACGTGTAGAGTTTTTGAATATAGACCAATCAAAATCCGTTCTTGGCTTGTGCTTAATTACAATGTGACCTGTACATAGAGGGCCCTTGAGGCGGAGCTATTCATTCTTTTCAGCAGCACCATGCCTGAGCCAGCCAAGACCGCCCCCAAGAAGGGCTCGAAGAAAGCCGTGACCAAGACCGCCGGCAAAGGAGGTAAGAAGCGCAGAAAGTCCAGGAAGGAGAGCTACGCCATCTACGTGTACAAAGTCCTGAAGCAGGTTCACCCCGACACCGGCATTTCGTCCAAGGCGATGGGAATTATGAATTCGTTCGTTAACGACATCTTTGAGCGCATTGCCGGTGAGTCCTCTCGTCTGGCTCACTACAACAAACGCTCCACCATCACTTCCAGGGAGATCCAGACCGCCGTGCGCCTGTTGCTGCCCGGTGAGTTGGCCAAGCACGCCGTGTCCGAGGGCACCAAGGCCGTGACCAAATACACCAGCTCCAAGTAAAGCGCGTCACCGCCGCCTTCATCAACACAACGGCTCTTTTAAGAGCCACCCATGTTTTCTGTTAAAGAGCGATTTCATGAGAGATTTTCATATTTGTTCTCATAATCAAATTTAAAAAAAGGAGTGACTGCTTTTTATTTTTTCAATTGTGTGCACATAAAAGGAGGGAGGGATAATTTGGTCAGATCTGTGTTCTAAACATTGAATTCTAAAAGTTCTGGACGTACACCCATAAAGCCATCCAAACGATTATTATTGGACTTGAAAAGACGTACTCTCTCTCCCATGGGTTCTTTTTAAATGCTGGTATAGTTACTGGTCACAAGCTATGCTTTCTTTCACAGCAGGGCAAGTACTAATAATTATATAGTTAATATAGTATAGTTAATACTAACTATAGCAATAAATTCTGTGTTATGTATAGCAGAACATACCTTTAGTTTGAGGTTGCTTTTCTCCTTTTCCTTTTTTCAGCTCCAGAAAGAGAGTTAAATCAAATCAAATGAACGTGTATTTATATAGCACTTTCCAGCAACCTAAGTTGAACCATAGAAATGACAAAGCGGCAATAAAATTAGAAATAAACATACAAAAACTAAATGAAATAATAATTAAAAAAAAGGTACAATTAAAAAATAAAAATATATATAAAATATTAAAAGCCATTCTAAATAAGTGACTCTTTAGTTTTGCTTTAAATGTAGGGAAGTCTGTAATGTTACATACCTCAGGTGGAATATTGTTCCAGAGTTTAGGAACAGTCACACAAAGAAGCGATCACCCCATTGTTTTCATCTTGATCGAGGGACCACTAGCAGGTTTTGCTTAGCAAAATGTAAGGCATTACTTTGTTGATAAAAGCTTACTGTATCAGACAAGTAGAAAGGTGCCTTAATCCATTAAAAACAAACATCAAAAGTTTAAACTGAAATTGTACTGAAAGCCAGTGGAGGGAATACAGGATTGGTTTGATCATATTTACGAATATTAATCAGCATATGAGCCGCAGCATTCTGCACAAGTTGCAGATGATGTAGACGAGCTAGAGTAAGCCCAACATGAAGTGTGTTGCAGTAGTCTAGCCACGAACTAAGAAAAGCATGAATGGTTTCTCCAGGTCGCTCCGATTCAAAAAGGGTCTGACCTTTGCGAGGAGGCGAAGATAAAAAAAAAGCCTGCCCGGACAACAGAGTCAATGTGTTTTTGAAAGTTTAAACTGCTGTCTAAAGTCAGCCCCAAATTTTGACTGCTTGACTTAAATGAGGAACCAGAGAATCAAGACCAGCAGTGATAAAACCAGAAAAATTGTAGGTGCCAAACACAATACATTCTGTTTTACTCTCATTCACACAGCGAAAATTTTGTAACAGCCAAAGTTTGATGTCATGCAGACAATTGTGGATCGATTTAAGTGCATCAGATGAATTTGAGACAGCTGGCAAAAAGATTTGTAATTAATTTGCATACCGATAAAAAGAAACATTGTGCTTTGACATAATCAACCCTAATGGCAGCATGTACAAGGAAAATAAAACAGGGCTAAAAATAAAACCTTGTGGAAGACCAGAGGTCAAAGGGGCTGAGGAGGAAGAGAGATCACCGATTATGACAGAGAAAATCCTATTTGTTAAATATGACCTAAACCATTGTAATACTGTCTTGTAGCTATGACATTTCAAATTAAAAAAGCATCAATGTGCATCACATAGATTAAAAATTGCACCGTGTAAAATCATGAACAAGACAGACGACATCACAAATCAGTTAAAATCCATATTACCATGTAGATTAAAATATCTGGAACTTTATTTTTTACTTTTCTGTCACGCCTAATAAGCAATGCAACATAAATAAAAAACGATAAGGCAGATCTAAAATAGGGCATTTTAAGGATATTTTTGACTTTCTATGAAACATGAGCTATTTGAAGAGATATACTGTAGTGGAATCTGTGTGCAAGAAAACTATGATCACTACAGCACTCCAGTTCTCCCAGTATATCGCATGCGATGTTATACAAATTAGTATGTGGTTCTTCTGTGTATGTTTAAAATCTTTTATGCTTTATCTATAGTGTTCAGGCCCGTAGCCAGGGGGGGTTCGGGTGGTTCGAACGACCCACCCCCCACTGCCAAAGGTCCAGAATTTTTTGTTATTATTATTATTATTTTTTTTTTAGACGGATTAAAATCGTTGGCCATTATTTAAAATAACACTTTATTACAAAACAATTTACAAAAAAACCCGCGACATGTTACAAGTCTGCGCAGCAACTGACGTTTTTTAAATCTGTGAGGCGGGATCCAGCGGTGTATAATATGGGTCGAAAAAGAGCAGGAGAGACGGAAGAGAAAGCAGGCAGCAGCATCATTATCACAGAATATTGAACATATTGTAGCATTTTTAACGGCTAAGAATGAACTTGGAGAGGCGAGTGAGCTTCTTCACTGCCTATTGCAAATTGCTGTGAGTATTTTATTCAGCTGGGTACATAAATAAGCACTTTTTTTTTTTTTTTTTTTTTTTTCCAAGTCAACAATCTACAAGACAAACTTCTAACACACACACACACACACACAACCTGGCCGAAGCCACTAACCCAAACACCTATCCCCAACAGGGTGAACACATAACAACCCCTCCCGCAAAGCATGATGGTTCCTAATCGAAACCCCGCCCACGCCACAATATGTTCAAAAAGACTGCCAAACAGAGTCTGTTACTACCTCAAGATCAAATTGCTAACGCTAGTTAAGTGGTAGCTAATCGTCAACCCCACATCACACACAGAATAGTTCTCTTGTGCCTTTTCTTGAGCAGTCTGAATGGCTATGACAAGTCTGTAACATCTTAAATAAACATTAACAGACAGTAGCCTATCTGATGGATCTGTGAATTTATGTTAAATAATGTTAATCTATCAAAAAAAGAAAAGAAAGAACGACGAGTTCAATGCGTAAACAAACCTGCTTGACCATGCATAGTATTAGGATTTATTAACATTTTATTTTGAATTAATACATTATTATATTAAATTAGTAAATTTATTAAATTATTCTATTAACCATAGGCGATGCTGTCTGGTGTCTATACGCGGTGTAGACAGCATTCGAATGAAGTTTATCATGAATAATTGTTAAATAAAGCATAAAATAAAATAGGCCCACAAAAAAATATTTTTTATTCATCCCACAGTCTTGTAAGTACATTAACTGATCGTCTTTTCCCCGTAATATTTGTATATTATTATTATGAGATAATTATTGGTAATATTTTTCAAAAGCATGCACATTATGATACCAGCAGACAAGCTAATCTAGCACATGTCACTAAAATGCAGTATTTAAACCTTAAAATGAGATACAAAATGAGTAAATATCAAATACAAAATACTGAGAAAAAAGGTCCCCCCCCTGCACTAGGCTGGCTACGGGCCTGGTGTTGTTTGTATTTATTATTGTTTTCAGCAATTTGTTATGTATTTATTATACAGAGCTATCCTATTTATTTAATATGGTGGATAATTTTTTTTAACTCACTGTTGTTGTAAATTGTGTCATATTTAATGGGTTCATGTTAATGTTGCGAGGACAATGACATGTTTGTGTTCACGTTCTATTGTGGTGAGAAGAAAGTGCTTTTAATAACGGAGGACTTTAAAATCCACTTCAAGCAGCACAGACACATTCAAATCAAGCACATAGCACCTGTGACTGTTGTAATTTTTCCTATTTTAACGAATGTGGTAGGATCTCCAGTCAACACAGTCTTTGGACTGTGGTAGAAAACTGAAATACCCAGAGAAAGCCCACCAAGCACAGGAAGCTCCATGTACACAGATCCCAAGGCAGGAATCAAACATAGACCCTGGTGGTGCAAGGCCGTGTCACCGTTTAGAAGACTAGACACATTCAAATCATGCATATACCAGTATGCAGCAGCTTAATACTAACATTACAACAGCACATGCTCATCAAAATCTTTTAAAATGATTTAATCGAAATAAGATCATTCTGTTTGGTAATGAAAATAAATTGTCTAATTATATGCCACAACAATCTTATTATAAAAAGTTATTATGTACAGGGAAACATAACTACCATGCCATATGTTGAGGAAAAGAGACGGTTTATGAAAAGGTTTATCACAAAACACAAAACAAGTCTTAATATCAAATGCATGTTTGCTTTTAATGGTTATGGATATTTTAAAGAAGACGTAGATTTTATTTAAATTACGTGCAACTTTAAGTGCAAAATGAAAGTTTGTAATTATAAACTGTATAATTGCTCATCCAAATTTTATCTAATGTCTTCTGTGACATTTTTTTTTTCTTATTTCTTTCTTTGTAAATGATGGCAGTGAAAGAGATTAACTGGTCAGATTCTAGTTACATTTGAGGTTTGTAATGAAGCACTGACTTTATAATTTGTATCTATTCAAAGGTTGCCATGTTTTGATTTTACATTAAATATTATGAATGAACCAGACAGCGTTAAGAAAGACGGAACTTGCAAATGCAAAGTGAATGCAAATTATGCAAATTAAACATGGCACTAAATTCTTTTAATAATGTTTATTTTGACATGGGTTAACTTATCAATAGCATGCCATAATAGACAAATATATAAATGAAATCACCAAACTGTCGCTAAAATGTTTATGTAACCTGTAGTGACAGTGAAACAAACCGAGTATACAATCATAGTTGATTGACAAACAGCTGACAGCACTCTTCACCAGCTTCAGAAACAATGTGAAGCATGTCAGTGGTTGGGGTTGTATAGCAACGGCGAATCTCCCTCAGAGCCACAGTGCCGGGCCTGTAACAGTGAGGCTTCTTCACACCGCCGGTAGCCGGCGCGCTTTTACGAGCAGCTTTGGTGGCGAGACGCAGCCTATTTATAGCCTAACGAAATATCGTATTTATATTACACGTTCTCTCGCGCTCCTTTTGAACCGCTGCGAAAGCCTCGTTTTATCTAGAGGGGATCTACAGTATACACACATATTTCGTTACTTGGATTACCAGCTCTGTATCTACAAAATCACACTTGGTCTGTGCTTCTGTTAATAACCAGAGATTTGGTAGCGGAAATGCGTTGGGGGGGTTGGGGGGGGGACTGCACTGTTATAGCAAAAATGGGTGGCTCTTAAAACAGCCTTTGGGTACTAACGAACGCAGCAGTAGGTGAAATTACTTGGGCAGAAGCACAGCCTGAATGTTGAGCAACACACCACCCTGAGCGATAGTCACTCTGCCGAGCAGTTTGTTCAACTCCTCATCATTACGCACAGCGAGCTGCAGGTGACGAGGAATGATACGGGTCTTCTTGTTGTCGCGGGCGGCATTACCAGCCAACTCCAGAATCAAAATAATCGAAATAATAGCAGGGCAACTTTTAAAATTGTAAATATGTTCATACATTGTATGTGTTAAGCATTATATTCGTAAAAATGAGCAAGTCTTGATTTACGAGTATGTGTTAAAATAGTTGAGATATCAACCTCATTGTTGCTGAAACAGAGACTCTGCTTTTTTTTCTATAATCTGGCATATACGTAATTCATCCCATAACCCATATGTCCCTTATTTTTCTACCCATCTCGAGGCATCTGGAGATTGTGCCAGCTAGAAGGCCAACCCTGCATGGATCCTGAGGCATCCAGAGAAAGACCAGCTGTACCTGGATTCTGTTTTATGATGGTTGGAGCTACACATGCTGCTCTTTTGCTCCCAGTGATCCAGACCGAATCTGCCCTCTGCACCTGCTGAATCATCATTGTGCTGAACTGGACTTCATGTTAATTTAAATAACTTCTGTTATATTGAACTTTCAGCTGCATAACACACATGATGTTCTATAATTTCTATCCATTATCACTCAGATGAGGATGGGTTCCCTGTTGAGTCTGGTTCCTCTTAAGGTTCCTTCCCATTGCCATCTCTGGGAGATTTTCCTTGCCACTGTCGCCTTCACTCTTGACTTGTTCATCAGGGACAGTCTCATTATTATCTAGACATATTTTTCTCACACATACACACTTCCATAATTTTTCTTTTCATTTTTGTAAAGCTGCTTTGAGACAGTGACCATTGTTAAAAGCACTATATAAATATTGAATTAAATTGAGTACAGAGTATTGTGTAGTACGCATGCACTTCTTGTTTTGACGCCGAGCGTCATGTGATCACATCTGAGCCAATAAATTTTCTCTTGCGCGCGCTACAGAATTGTGGGTAATCGTCTTCCCTGCTGGGTCTTAGTGCGCGTCTCTCACTGGTGTAATCAACATCCGTGCACACGTGTACTGTTTACTATAACACCGTGACCACGTGTGTGCACATAAAACATATTTTATTTTCTGTTTATTATAACACACCTGTGTACGTGCATGTAAAGCAAAAGAAAGTGGAATTAGAGAGATTAAATATCCATTTTCCCTCCATTAGCCTGCACTGCCCCTTGTGTGTGCACATGGGTTATTAGACTATATTATTGGATATATAGAGTTGTGGAACGAATAATCTGAGTTTCCATTATTTATTATGGGGAAACTATGATATACGAGCATGTGAGTTCCACTGTACTTAGAAGGATAAAACTCAGCTAATTGACTTGTAGTGTGAAAACAAATCATTAGCAACAGTCTGATAGGTGTGGAAACCTCTTTACATAGAAAATGGTAATCATACGCTAGATTTAATTATATCCCATGGTATAGATGTCTCTAATATAGAGATTTTACCTCAAAGTGATGATATCACAGATCATCACCTCCTGATATATACTCTACCCTTAGAACAGATTAGCTGTGTCTCCCCACGTTATCGATTTGTTAGACATATGAATTCGACTACTAAAGACAGATTCACGAGTAATCTGACGGATCTATCCCAATTACTTATTAGACCCCTAAATGCAGACGATCTAGATGAAGTGACTACTGTAGCAGCATGGGTACTATTTTTACCAGTACATTAGACACTGTTGCTCCCATCAGATTAAAAAAAGTCAGAGATAAAACACTTGCTCCTTGGTACAATAGCCATACTCGCGCCCTAAAGAGAGCAACCCGTAACCTCGAGCGAAAATGGAGAAAAACTAAATTAGAAGTTTTTCGAATTGCGTTTGAAGACAGTATGTGCAGCTACTGTATAGACAGGCTCTAAAAACTGCTAGGACCGAGCATCTTAGCCAACTGAGAGCAAGAAACCAAAACAATCCCAAGTTTTTATTTAGAACAGCGGCTCTCCTAACAAAACCTAAGATGCCTGCAGAGAGTACTCCACAACATTGTAGTAGTGAAGATTTTATGGACTTCTTTAATGAAAAAAATCAATAGCATAAGGAAGAAAATAACCGAGGTTCAACCTCTAATAGCATCTCATGATCTAGTTCAGCCTAAAGTTTCACATTTAGTTTTTCAGTGCTTTACAGGTGTAGGACAGGAAGAGGTTTATAAACTTATCACCTCAGCTAATTCAACAACGTGCCTGTTAGACCCAATCCCAACCAGATTTTTGAAAGAAGTGATGCATACGGTTGGAGAGCCACTTTTAAACATTATTAATTCTTCATTATATCTAGGTCACGTCCCTAAACCTTTCAAGTTGGCAGTTATTAAGCCGCTTCTTAAAAAAATCTAATTTGGATGCAAATGTAATAACAAATTATAGACCGATTTCAAACCTCCCCTTTAAATAAAAAATATTAGAAAAAGTAGTATCAGCTCAAATATGCACATTCTTGCAGGAAAACAACATCCTTGAAGAATTTCAGTCAGGTTTTAGGCCCCATCATAGTACAGAAACTGCACTAGTTAAGATTGCTTGTTTTTAGCTTCGGACCAAGGCTGCATCTCAATACTAGTCTTACTTGATCTTAGTGCTGCATTCGACAATAGGGTTAGATCATAATATTCATAATAGATCATAATATTCTCATAGATCGCTTACAAAATCACATAGGTATTCCGGGACAGGCATTAAAATGGTTTAGATCATACCTGTCTGATCGATACTATTTTGTAGATCTAAATGGAGAACTGTCTGGTGTAATGTCAGTGAAATATGGGGTCCCACAAGGGTCAGTTTTAGGATCTCTCCTGTTCTCAATATACATGCTTCCCTTGGGTAACATCATTAGAAGACATGGGATTAGTTTCCATTGTTATGCGGATGATACCCAATTATATATCTCAACAAAACCAGACGAAATGCCTAAGTTGTCTAGATTAACCGAGTGTGTCCAGGAC
Organism: Clarias gariepinus; assembly: GCF_024256425.1. Taxonomy (NCBI): domain Eukaryota; kingdom Metazoa; phylum Chordata; class Actinopteri; order Siluriformes; family Clariidae; genus Clarias; species Clarias gariepinus. The sequence continues at coordinate 19,851,122 of NC_071127.1, read as the reverse complement.
ATAAAATGTTGGATGACCAATAACTTTCTTTTACTAAACTCAAACAAGACAGAGATATTACTCCTCGGCCCAAAAACCAGCACACAACAGCTTTCACAATTCAGCCTGCGTTTAGAAGGATGTACAGTACTGTTACTACTAGCTCAACAGTAAAAGACCTGGGCGTAATATTAGATAGTAACTTGTCCTTTGAAAATCATATTTCCAATATCACAAAAACAGCCTTTTTCCATCTTAGAAATATCGCCAAACTTAGGAGCATCTTATGCGTATTTGATGCAGAAAAGCTAGTTCATGCATTCATGACCTCCAGACTGGACTATTGTAATGCATTACTAGGTGGTTGTCCTGCGTTGTCAAGGCATTGGACTACGGTTCTGAAGATCCCAGGTTCAAACCCCACAACCACCAAGCTGCCACTGTTGGGCCCTTGAGCAATGCCCTTAACCCTCAACTGCTCAGATGTGTAATGAGATAAAAATGTAAGTCGCTCTGGATAAGAGCGTCTGCCAAACGCCCAAATGTAAATGTAAACAGGCTTCAGTTAGTCCAAAATTCAGCCGCCAGGGTTCTCACTAGATCCAGAAAATATGATCATATAACCCCAATATTATCATCCCTGCACTGGCTACCTGTTCAGTTAAGAATTAATTACAAAATAGTATTACTTACATACAAGGCTTTAAATGGTTTAGCTCCCACATACCTAACCAGTCTTTTGATACGCTATAATCCACCACGAAATTCCCAGAATTTCAAAATCTACAAAAGGGGGTAGGGCTTTTTTCATATTTAGCTCCAAAACTTTGGAATAGCCTTCCAGACAGTGTTCGGGGCTCAGACACAGTTTCTCAGTTTAAAGGTAGACTCAAGACGCATCTCTTTAATCTGGCATACGCGTAACTCATCCCATAACTTCATACTTCAGTACATCTATCCTGAATGGCAACTACGCTAATTCTCTCCATCTGTTCTGTACTTTTCTACCCATCCTGAGGCATCTGGAGATTGTAGAAGCTTCAGTAGACAAAGACCAACCCTGCGAGGATCCTGAGGCATCCAGAGAAGGACCAGCTCCAGCTGAATTCTGCCTTAATATGGTTGGAGCTACACATCCTGCTCCTGTGCTCCCAGTGATCCAGATCCCATCTGCCCTCTGCACCTACTGACTCATCCCTATGTTGAACTGGACTTCATGTTAATTTAAAGAATTTCTGTTATATTGTACTTTTAAGCTGCATAACACACATGGTGTTATATCATCTCTATCTGTTATCACCCAAATGAGGATGGGTTCCCTGTTGAGTCTGGTCCCACTCAAGGTTTCTTCCTATTGCCATCTCAGGGAGTTTTTCCTTGCCACTGTCACCGTCACCCTTGGCTTGCTCATCAGAGAAAGTTCATCCATACATCTCATTATTATCTAGACACATTTTTTTCACACATACACAATTTATTATTATTATTATTATTATTATTATTATTATTATTTATTTATATATATATTTTTTATGAATTTCTTTCAAATGAACGACCTGCTAAATAACCATTACCCTGAAAGAAGTTTTTTTTTTTGTTAAGTGTCCTATAAAAATTCCAGATATTATTATTTTTTCATTCATGTTTATGGTCAATTCAACTGAATTCCTCTTGTGCTGTATCTCAGCTGAGCAGTGACGGTGTATTAGTAGGTTTTCAAATGTTAGAACATAACTCCATTTGACAACACAGCGTACAGCTAGACGACCAACACTGATGAGTCACTTCACATTCCTCATGGTCTCACTGATATCCTTTTGATGTTTGTGTTTGATAATTCCTCTTTTTTTCTGTCATAGATATATTTATAAATTACTTTACTTTATGTATTTCCCCAATTTATGTTTAATTTTTCAGATTTTAAGATAAAATCACCAAATATATATTTATGAAATGTGATTGTATGTCTCTTTTTATTCCATGTATTTATGTCTCCTATCCAATTTGCTTGTCTGTTTATTGCTTGTAAGATCTTTTTTCAGATGGAAAGTAGTTTGTAGTTTGTTGCTGCTGTCGATTGCATTTAAACTGTGATGATCTGTGATTTTGTATAAAAGTTCTCTTTTTGTAGCCTCCCTATTATTTCCACACAAAACCCCACACATATCTTGATTTAACGACATTTCCATTTGTCATCCATTGGAAAGATGCAGGCTACAAATAGCAATTAAAAAGTATAAAAGTTAGGAAAGAGTTATTTACAAAAGTATTTACCATAATCATTTCATTAAGAAAAGGTTCAGAAGTAAGTGACACTTTTCAGAAAATGTCATGTGAAGTTGTTAATGAAACATTCACATTTGTTATCTTTTAAAGAGTCTACATTTATGAGGAAAGTTTGTCCCACAACAGAGTCTTTAAATGATTATTTTATTGTCTTTTTGATTTAATGAATATTTTTTTTATGCCATGCTTCTAAAAATTGTTTCACTAGACCCAAATTTTTGGTTATTGGTCATTCTAGAGCGTGTTTTCCAAAGTTGGATTTAGTTACACATTTAATGTACCAGATAAGATCATGTTAATTTTGATAAAATTTTCCATTAAATATGCCATAAAATACTGATTTTATATTAATATTCATTTTTATTATCTACTTCTTTTATTCTTTTATAAGTGTTCAATAGTCTCATCATCAGAACAGTTTTTTTTTTTTTTTTTTTGGTCTGTGTCATTGTTTACCTTTACACAAATTATGTATGATTTATTTGGTATAAAATATAATCGCTTATTTTATATATTTTGTATTTTGTATTACTTTTCCTTGTACCATCATTACCGGAGAAAACGTATAAAAAAATTGTATTACTCAACGGGTGGTATTAGTCCCACCCCCTCGCCTGGTCTCTAGTAGGTCCTCTGGAGCCGAATAAATGAGTAATGGCTGTAAGCTGTGTTTCATTCAGCCGGTTAGTTTCACGAAAACAGTACGATGTCAGGAAGAGGCAAAGGCGGGAAAGGACTTGGGAAGGGAGGCGCTAAGCGTCACCGTAAGGTTCTTCGCGATAACATCCAGGGAATTACTAAGCCCGCTATTCGCCGTCTGGCGCGTCGTGGTGGGGTGAAGCGTATTTCCGGCCTGATCTACGAGGAGACTCGCGGTGTTCTCAAGGTATTTCTGGAGAACGTCATCCGCGATGCCGTCACCTACACCGAGCATGCTAAGAGGAAGACCGTCACCGCCATGGATGTGGTGTACGCGCTGAAACGCCAGGGACGCACTCTGTACGGCTTCGGCGGTTAAACACTCCAACGGCTAACAACATGAACACAACGGCTCTTTTAAGAGCCACCCATATTTTCAGTTGAAGAGTTGTTACTCCTGTATGTGTGTAAAAGTGAAGTATCTACAATTTAGCAAACGCCATTTAAAAGCTGCATAATCTTTATATACTCGGCAAAAAAAAAAATTCTGATTTTCAACTGTTTTTACTCTCAGTAAACTTAATGTGTAAATATTTGTATGAACACTAAAAGAGTCAACGCCATAAGACATAAACTAAAAATGTTTCCCAATGTGTCCCTGAATGAAGGGAGGCTCAAAATAAAAAATACCAGTCAGTATCTGGTGTGGCCACCAGCTGCTTGAAGTACTGCAGTGCATCTCCTCATGGACTGCCTATTGCGGACAGTCTGGGCACTTATGGAGGGATTGTGTGTTCCTGGTGTGACTCGGGCAGTTGTTGTGGCCATCCTGTACCTGTCACGCAGGTGTGATATTCGGATGTACCGATCCTGTGCGGGTGTTGTTACACGTGGTCTTCCACTGCGAGGATGATCGGCTGTCCTTCCTGTCTCCCTGTAGCGCCGTCTTAGGCGTCTCACGGTGCGGACATGGCGATTTATCGCCCTAGCCACATCAGCGGTCCTCATGCCTCCCTGCAGCATGTCTAATGCACGTTGACGCAGATGAGCAGGGATCCTGGGCATCTTTCTTTGGGTGTTTTTCACAGTCGGTAGACAAGTCTCTTTAGTGTCCTGCGTTTTTACAACTGTGACCTTAAATGCCTACTTTCTGTAAGCTGTTAAGGTCTTAACGACCATTCCACAGGTGCATGTTAATTAATTGATTATGGTTAATTGAACATGCATGGAAAACATTGTTTAAACCCTTTACAATGCAGATCTGTAAAGTTATTTGGATTTTTACAGTCCTGAAAAAGGGACATTTCTTTTTTTGCTGAGTATATAAAACTTGTATGTAGTGGATGAGCGAATTAGATGTTTATCAGTTAAATATTTAAAGTAAATTGTTTTACTTTGTTAGTCAGAAGCCTATGTGTTGGAGTCCTCAGCTTGTAAGGGAAAAAAATTTAAAAGCCTCTGAACATGGAACTCCAAAGTGTTCAAAATTAAATAGGACATGATGAAATAAATAACTATGAATAAATAAGACACATATGTGTCATATGAGAATGATATTGTGAAATAATGGAACTCATTTTTGAAAAAAAAAATGCTTATTATTGTGAAATATATTGCTCTCTGCTATATAAATGTATTTATGAAATAATATTTATTTCATAATTAGACTTTTCAGCAGAATGTACGGTGGCCCTGAAGTGCAAAACAAATTAACAAATCTGAAACAAAAAAACAAAACCCAAAACAAAATAACAAATTCAAAACCAAATTAACAAACCCGAAAACAAAATAACAAAACCCAAAACTAATTTGCTATTTTGTTTTGTGTTTTGTTGTTTTGTTTTTGGTTTTGTTATTTTGTTTTGGGTTTTGTTGTTTTGTTTTCGATTTTGTTGTTTTGTTTTTGTCATTTTGTTTTCGGATTTGTTAATTTGGTTTTGAATTTGTTAATTTGTTTTCCGTTTTGTTAATTTGTATTGCACTTCTCGCCAGATATAAACCGGAAAAGGTAGGTATAGTTGGCGAATGAAATTCTTATCGCTGATTGGACGAGACATCTGTCTCTCAAGATATACAGGAAGTACTGTAGTAGCGGTAGATTCGTGTGTGTGTGTGTATGAATGTGCAAACATGTACTGTCCTTATTGTGGTTTTAAATATGGCGTTCTGCCAAATTTTTGCAGTTCTTGTGGAAAAAATATTTCGCTTTTAAAAGAGACACAGCAGAAAATGACTACTCTGGAGTCAACGGATGTTAGAGGTATTAGCATAGGCTACATGTGGCTAGGTTATACTATTTTTTAGTCCTTAGCTCTGTTTGTATGTAGCACGATGGTCCTGGATGAACCTTGTCTCATTTTACTGTGTACTGCTATAGTTAATATGACAATAAAAGTTTCCTGATTTGACTAAATATGCATAGCATAGATTTAACGTGTCTTCTACAGTGTGGGCCATACTTTTCCGTACATAAGAAAAATAAATATTAAAAAAAATAACAAAAAAAAAAACGATTTATTCACATAATATGCTCTACATGGTTACCATTGTAATATGTTTCACCCACTGTTTATTTCATGATTTTTGTTAAATTTTGTTTCAACCATGCGACTTCTACCTAGCCATCAGTATGATTTCAATTCGTTGCTATTTTGTCAAACGCATATTTTTAGGCTATCTGAAACATAAAATAAACATGTATGGAAAGTTATGGCCCACACTATATTTACAATAATTGGAAATAGTGTATATATATATATATATATATATATATATATATGAGAGAGAGAGAGAAAGTTTGTGAGCAAAGTTGATTATTACAGTAGATTCTCTTCTCACATAGGTAGGGGCGTAGACTCATCTGCGCCCGCTTTAAATCAGTTTTTGGAATACCGAAAACTAAAATCTATGGAAAGAACAAATTTTTCATTGGGCAAGAAAAGAGGAAGCAAACAAGAGCACCAGAAAGTACAGGTACAGTATGTATAATAAATATATAAGGATACTCACACAATTGTGAATAGCAAATTTACTAAGTTGTTGATCCTTTTTTTTTTCTTTTACAGATTAATGTTGGTATGATGTGTCTACAGAGTGGTTGCTTAAAACCACAACGAGGAAAAACACTCCCATTACTCATTGATCCACAAGTAAATGCAAATGATATCCTTATGATAGCTGAAAAAAAAAAAAAGACTTTAACAAAGACATGGAGGAAGGACCCTACGTACTTCTCTACCCAGATGGCTCCAATGTCATTAACATTCCAGGGACAGCAAGGCCCTTTACACTGAAAGACTACAGAACAGAAATTGGAAAGACATATTCAGGAGTAAACTTGTTTATTTGCAGAAAGAAGGACTTTGAAAGTTAGTTTTATACAATTTATGTACTTTTTCTCTTAAGTTTTTATGTTAAGTGTAGTAACATGGTTTGTTCTGTGTCTAGGAGAAGAGGTTCTCAGTTCAGAATCAGAAACAGAAGTTGTCATAAGAACTTGGAATACTGAGGTATCTGACCTGGCAGATACACTGGTAAAATAAGATTAATGAATTAAATAGATTTTTAATTGTTAAAAATATATACTGTATATTTGTATAAACTAATTATTATGAGTGCTTATTCAGCCAACAAGACCCAGGCATACAAGCACACCAGAAGAACGTATTAATAATAAAATGTAAGTTGTTTTTTAATCTTGTCATGTTATGTTCATTATTAAAACAGAACAAATGGGATACTGTATATCAGTGCTTAAGTGTGATAAACATCTGATTAAATCTGTTTTTTTTTTTCTATCTTTAGTGATGTGGAACCATCGCCAGGAAGTGTTGTAGGGGTTAGTGTTATCAGTAGTTTGAACTTAGTAGTCTGACTAACATTACCTGTGTATGATCCTTGTATCCTACCTCGTCATATCTTGTGGTGCCTTTTTGATACACTGTAGATACAGTTTAATATAAAATTACATCTGTTGATAAGGCTTGATTTTTGGGTTTAAGATAATGCTCTCAGATTCAGAGGATGACCGTCCAGGTATTTCAGACCACGTTGCAAAAGAAAACCAATGTTACAGGTTTGTTTGTTTTATTATTTTTTTATTATGTATTTGGGGTGATAAATTCATGCATTTCTTTTTAAATATGTTCCTTTTTTGTTAGAGAATACATGGACATGTATGCACCTGTGATTACTGAAGAGGATGATGAGCTTGTAGCCACAGCACAATGTCTTGACCTCCCAGAGCCAATAGAGTAAGCTACAAAAAAATGCTGGTTTTCCAAATACAAAACCTACATTACACTGATTACATAGATTTAACATTCACGGTTTTCATTCTTTAGGGTACAAGGCAGTTTACCAGCTCCTGACATTATTTCAAATCTGGCTCTTGCCATTGATCGAAAAAGTGTCAGCAGATTTAACATCATGAGATCCAATGTGTGGGATGGGGCAGTCAGAGGATTTAAACGTGTCTCATACTCAGAATTCACTGACATGTTTGTTAAGTTCTCTGATGATGCTGGCACATTTGAAGAAGGTCTTGATACAGGTGGACCAAGACGTGAACTTCTTACTTTGCTGATGAGCTGCCTACAGTATCGCCCCATTTTTGATGGACCTCCCAATAGACCGTTACCTGGTATACAATTCAGTTGGTATGTATTTAACATAAAGTTTATTTATTAAGTCATACAGTATTTGTAACAAACCTATTCAGTGTGTGATTTGGCTTTACTTTCTATGACAGCTGTTAGGGAGGATGAGTATTTCTTGGCAGGAAAAATGATTGCTGTGTCAATAGTTCATGGAGGACCAGGGCCACATTTTTTTTCACAAGACCTGGTAAACCACATTGTAAACCAAACCACTTTCACCTAACACCTAACACGACTTCATCCACAGCAAAGCCACAGTCCCTTGATCCTGACCTGTAAGAAGGTGCATTTAGCAGACATTTATATTGTTACTTTGGACACAAATGGCTTCAGTTTATCATACCCATCCACATGCCACAGATAGTTTGGTCCCATGGAGTGATAAGAACGTCGCACAAATCTACGACGTGTTCTTTGCTCTGTCCCGCGTGGGATAAGTTCTTGCAGCAACCGCATAACATTATTACGTTTAACACGCAACTTGTTTTTGCTGAAAAAACACACAACGTGTTTTTGCTGAAGCGCTAACCACATTGTCCGTTAACCGAACAACTGTCCTGGTCCACGCAACTCTGCTCTTATGGCATTCCTGACATCGTTTAAACTGAAATAATTTTGTCTTCGAAACATACCTGCATTCTTCAGTTGTGTTTTTAGAGTTCGCAAACTAATCTTTATACCGTGATATTCCATCAGCATTTCTAAAATCACGGCATACGAGTGTCCGTCCTCAAAGTAACTTCGAATAAGTTTGAACTTTGAAAACTTTCCTTGCTTTCTACTGGAAAAGTTTATTATTTTCTTAGTTTTGCAGACCGAAAAAAATGGTTTAAAGTGAAGCAGAACACACAAGAAACAAAGATAATGAAACAAGTTCCTACTTCCTGTATATCTTGAGTGACAGGTGGCTCGTCCAATCGGCGATAAGAATTTCATTCGCCAACTATACCTACCTTTTCCGGTTTATATCTGGCCGAGAAGTGCAATACAAATAAACAAAACGGAAAACAAATTAACAAATTCAAAACCAAATTAACAAATCCGAAAACAAAATGACAAAAACAAAAACAAAACAACAAAATCGAAAACAAAACAAAATAACAAAAACAAAACACCAAAACCCAAAACAAAATAGCAAATTAGTTTTGGGTTTTGTTATTTTGCTTTCGGGTTTGTTAATTTGGTTTTGAATTTGTTATTTTGTTTTGGGTTTAGTTTTTTTGTTTCAGATTTGTTAATTTGTTTTGCACTTCAGGGCCACCGTAAGAATGACTGTCAATCAAGAGCGATAGGGCGGAGCCAGCTGTGTGATTGGTTGCTTTTTTATTCAGACGCAAGTATTAGCTCAGTGGTTTTTAAACATTTTCTGTCATTCCCCAATTAAGGGGGTGGACGAATTTTCAAGCCCCACTTGTCAACAAAATGATAACGAAAACGGCCAAGTGTACTATTTATTGATAAATCTATTTCTAAATCAATAAAATTAAATGAACACCAAGTTCAAAACAGATAAAATACACGTGCTATTGTTATAACAGACTTACTTTGTCACTTATCTAGAGCTTTCTTTTAAAGAAGTCGAGTGGCTTATTAACGTGACTGCGTATTTTGTCTCTAAGTGTCTTCTTACTTTGTTGGGTCTCGTGCTGTCTGCTGCCAGCGGTTTAAGACACAAAACACACACAGGTCTCTCCTCTGCCCTCACCATCCCCACCATCCCCACCATGAATCCAAGCGCAACATAGGCTTCATCATGTTTACCTTTCTGCTGGATTTTTTGTTGATTAGGCTGATGATGCTGAATCACCTGCTTTTTGGGGTCCATGTAACAAATGTATCCATTGACATTATTATGCTCACTACATACAGTACGCTACTTATAGTATTATATATATTATAATAAAAATCGTTTCCTGTCATTTTTCACCACAAACAATATTTATTTAGTGTAATTTGTGATAAATAATTTGTTATTTGTACATTGACAAACCCCAGCAAAATAAATGTGCCATAAAATAATCATTTTGGGGATTTGTATTAATCGTCTCGACAGCTGTCGCGTGCCTAGGGTTAATTATAATAGTAATAATATATTTAATAATAATAAACCTTTGAATGTATGTCCTAATATAATATTTGATAGAGATTATGTAGGGGGGCAATCCGTGGCAGAGGGGCATTTTAGCGCATAACACCTCTTTGTGTCCGCGGTAAAGTTAGTTTGATATTCGCAACTCCGAATTCAACAGCTGCGTAAATAAACTGTTAATTAAATCATACCTTAAATTATACATGTTTAAAAGCATAAACACCATTATTCTCTACGGCGCACACTCTAAAAAATAAAACTGTGCTGTACTTTTTTTGGTGAAACATTTTTACACTTAAAAATATTGAGTAAATATAAAAAAAATATAAAAATCATGTAAAATATACTTCATGAATTGAGTACAAGTCAGTAAAAAAAAATTAAGTAGACCTGAATAACTATATTTAGTACAATGATGTACAAAATTAAGTAAATGTAATGAAAATCAGAAGTTAATGCAAAGTGAAAATGAGTAAAATAATTGAGTAGATATAATTGAAATGGAAGGTAGAAGATACTGAAAATTATACTATTATTTAACAAACAAATGTGCTACATTTACTAAAAATTTTTACTGAATGAAAAAAAAACAATACACATATTACCATTTTAATTAAACATTTATTTGCCAAATTTGACAAGACATGAAGTCTAAACTCAACCTAGTTTACATGCAAATGACATGTAACAAAATCATAAACAGACAGCTGGATTTATCTTATTAGTAAACAGTTTCAGAAACAATACTTCTGCCACAAGTATTATACAGTTAACATGTGGAAAGTAGACTTTTGTATTAGAATCTAATGAGTCACATTTTACATCTGAAAGATTGCACACCTTCACACTTCAGTTTCCTGCAAACTGTGGGATCCATACAAATGTGTGTGCAGACCTTCTCAGGTCTTAAAGAAGCAATGACAGTCTAAATGAACACAGGACACTAAATATCCATGACCAACAGTACCATGCTTCACTCCATAATGATCGAAATTCCTTTTGATGATGCGACAAATGCACACAGTTTACACCGCCATCCCATAATGCTGGCACCTAAAAAAGGAACAATAGTATACAAGTAAGTACAAGTGTGACTGTTAATATAAAGTCTACCAGACTGGTAAAATAGTACTTCCGTTCAAATACATACTTTTTGGACTAATATACATCATCACACTGATTTACGAGTGGTGTTTAAGTCAAAGCGGGGCTTGTGATAAAAATTCTCTAAAATGAAGACGTAAAACTAATTTGATTTTACGTAGCCCATTGCTGGTAAAATTCCGGTGAACATTCCAGTGGAATGCTTTTACACAAAACGGACTGCTTTGATCACCAAAGGCATTTTGCTCTTACAGAACAATGCACAACCTCATACATAGAAAAAAATAGAGAGAGAAATAAAGGTGGTGTTCTGTTATTCTGCACAATCAATGGTCCCGCTTTGACTTGAACATCCCTTGTACATGTTTTTGTCCCTTGTATAAAAATGATACCCAACTTTATTTATGCATGACTATCAACTATATCAATTTTTTACTTTGGTTAATGGAAAATCTAGTATACTTGAGTGGAAAACTTGTATAGTCTAGACTTATTATAGGTAAAGTGAAATATTTCAAGCCTTGTTTTAATTTCTATCTTTGATTCAATGGTTACACATGTAATATTTCTGTAACATTTAAAAAGTTGACATTTACCTCCTGTTTTATCTCCATTCAACTTCTCTTCATTAGTGGTGTTGGTGCTGTGAAAGAGATATAGAAAATATATAACATGTTTTACACAAACACACAAAATCAATCAGTTTTAGTTTCTTTTACTTACATATCAGAACATACATAACAGTGTAAATATAAATATTTAAATTTCATATTACTTTCTCCCAATTCTGAGAGAAATGTTGTATTTTCACTAAATCTTTATATTTCATAGCTTTAGTTACTAGTACAGTACTTAGCACATTTATTTTATAACATCTGCCGCTGCGTGCTCAGTGTTTAATCATGTTAAAAATACTCATATACAGTAACGGATAAAACAGTGCCCGAGTCCGGACACTACACCTCATTTCTGCTGTTTAAACTGGATTTGGTCCGCGTTTCCTCCTTAAAGTGTCGGAGTGACCGAGCAGACTCGCGGTTCAGTGAGTGAGGTGGACCGTTACACATGCGGTAATTATTTGAACATGCTAGTTTTATATCCTCGCCACAATGGCGGTAGGCTGCACAAAATCACCGCATTTGGCGGGAGAAATTCAAATATTGCGGCCCAACCGCCGCCGGTTACACCGAGAAACCCAAAGGAAACCTGGAGGAAACCTGGACATGCACGTGCTGCTGCTCGGTGTTAAATCTCTCCTTTTACACCAGATTTTAAGTGTCTGTATTAAACGCGCTTTAGCTGAGCAGTTTGGTGGTTGGAACAAACAAGCTAAATCACTATGAACCCCAGGACTGGCCTGTTGCTAGCTATCGTTAGCTCTGGAGCTCGGCTGTGACAGGATTCAGAACAGTAACTTACACCCTATAAAGTTGTGTGTGCAGGCAGACAGTGTCATTATTACAGTAACTTGTGTTAGCTGTTTACTCACCAGGATTTGTAAGGAATGTTCCAGAATGTTCCAGGTGCTTCCCACTCATAAAGCAGGTCACACTTTAGATTTAATAATATTATTCGGATTAAGTATAAGAAATTTATTCACAATTCCACTATCTGAAGTTATCTCAGATCACTATCTTGTCTCAATTCAAGTGTGTCACAGTAATAATGTACACACAGCGCCGCGCTACCGTATGAAACGTACATTCACATCAACTACCAAACAGAGTTTTATCAGTAATCTCCCAGAGTTCCCAACTTCGATTAGATCACCGTCTGACCCCACAGAACTCGATCAGGCGACTGAATATTTAGAGTCAACATTTCGCTATACCTTAGATAATGTAGCTCCAGTTAAAAGAAAAATTATTAGAGATAAGAAACTTGCTCCCTGGTGTAACGATCACACGCGCACTTTAAAACAGACCGCTCGGAAATTAGAACGTAAATGGCGTCAAACTAAATTACTAGTATTTCAAATAGCATGGAATGAGAGCATCCTGAACTATAGAAAAGCTCTTAGTGTAGTTAGATCAACATATCTCTCCACTCTTATAGAAAATAACAAAAATAATCCTAGATTCTCATTTAATGCTGTAGCCAAATTAACCAGAAATAAGACCACTGCAGAAATCTCCACAACAACATCATGCAATAGTGAGAACTTTTTTAATAATAAAATTGTAAATATTAGGCATAAAATTGAGGTTTTGAAACCGAACAATGTAATTGATGCAGATGTTATTCTAGCCATGTCAGCTCAGAACCTAGATTACTTTACTCCCCTTGAAGAGAATGAACTAATTTCACTCATCTCTTCTTCAAATTCATCAACCTGTATATTAGATCCTGTACCGACACATTTTCTTAAACAGATAGTACCAGCAATAACAGAACCCCTGTTGAGAATAATTAATTCTTCTGGTTATGTTCCAAAATCTTTTAAATTAGCAGTTATCAAACCAATAATTAAGAAACCTGACCTCGACCCCTGTCAGCTGTCCAGTTACAGGCCAATATCAAACCTCCCCTTTATCTCTAAAATTCTGGAAAAGATAGTAGCGGAGCAGCTATGCTCATATATACATAGAAATGGCATACATGAACTGTATCAGTCAGGATTTAGGCCTCCTCACAGTACAGAGACAGCACTCGTTAAAGTAGTAAATGACATTCTATTGGCCTCTGATCAGGGTTGTGTAACTATGCTTGTATTACTTGACCTCAGTGCAGCTTTTGACACCGTTGATCATACTATTCTTCTTCACAGATTAGAAAATGTAGTAGGAATTAAGGGTACAGCCCTCTCCTGGCTCAGATCCTATCTGACCCATCGTTATCAGTATGTAGACTTGCATGTTCTCTAGTGGAGTTTGGCGTTCCGCAGGGTTCAGTTTTAGGTCCACTGCTTTTTTCCCTTGACATGCTTCCTCTGGGCAACATAATCCGTAAGCATGGTATTAGTTTTCATTGTTATGCTGACGATACACAGTTATATGTCTCAGCAAAACCTGATGAGAAAAAACAGCTTACTAAAGTTGAGCAATGTGTGCAGGACATAAGAAATTGGATGCTAATTAACTTCCTTCTGCTAAATCCGGATAAGACAGAAGTTCTAGTCATAGGACCGCATACAGCTAGGAGTAAAATTTTAGATCACACCGTAACTTTAGATGGCCTTTCTGTTCCATCAAATGCAACAGTGAAAGACCTTGGTGTGATCATTGATTCCAGCCTTTCATTTGAAGCACATGTAGATAATATTACCAGGATAGCATTCTTTCACCTCAGAAATATTGCCAGGATAAGAAATTTATTGTCGCTAAACGACGCAGAAAAACTAGTTCATGCTTTTATCACCTCTAGGTTGGACTATTGTAATGCCTTACTGTCTGGTTGTTCAGCTAGATGCATAAATAAGCTTCAGCTAGTCCAGAATGCAGCAGCGAGAGTCCTCACTAGAACCAGAAGATATGAGCACATCACCCCTATCTTATCTTCACTCCATTGGCTCCCTGTGAAATTTCGCATTGATTTTAAAATACTACTCTTGACATATAAAGCATTAAATGGTCTCGCGCCGCAGTACCTGAGCGAACTGCTAGTGTCTTACGATCCGCCACGCCTACTTCGATCAAAGGATGCAGGCTGCTTGTCAGTACCGCGTATTATGAAAAATACAGCTGGGGGCAGAGCTTTTTCTTACAAAGCCCCAAAATTATGGAATAGTTTTCCAAATAGTGTTCGGGACTCAGACAAAGTCTCAGTGTTTAAGTCCAGGCTAAAAACCTATTTATTTAGCCAAGCATTTTTATAAATAAATTTGCCATAGGTAAAGGAGCAGATCTGGGGGACTCATGGACGTAGAGTATTATGGTGAACTGGTATGTTTGGATGCTGTCTTCCTCACTCTCATTGATCACTCAGGTTTGCTGACGGTGAGGTGATTGTTTGCTTTACATGTCAGGAAGCCCTCATGTCTGTGTTTCCTTCTGGCTCTCCCTTTTAGTTATGCTGTCATAGTTAGTCCTGCCGGAGTCTCTGCTTGCACTCTACAGTTAATATACATTCACATTATACATTGTGTGGCTGTGACCATACCTAACTGCCATCTCTCCTCTTCTTCTCTCCCCCCCCCTCTTTCTCTTTCTTCTCTCCTCCTGTCTCCCCCTTCACTCTTTCTCTCTCTCTGTCGAGTTACACATGTCGTTCCTGAGCTGCCAGTGATCCAGACTCCCTCTGCCCTCCGGACCTGTCTGACCCATCCTGGTGCCCCGCTTCTGGCTGAAGATCTCGTCACATGGATGCCCCGTGTGTCTCTCTGGGATGCGTCTGGTGTCTGGGGATGATTCTCTCTACCTAGAAGACGGTTCTGGCCTTGACTGGTGTTGGCAACTGTTTCTCTGGGGACTTGACAGTTCGATAGTTCATGACTGGAACTTCTTACAAGTCTACCTGGGTCTTCAATAACTACCTGGACTCCATATTAACATCAATTAACATCAGCTATCATAGCTGAACTGCCTCCCACCCTACACACTGTATAAATGCAGATCATTTACTGCTTTCTGTTTCACCCAAATGAGGATGGGTTCCCTGTTGAGTCTGGTTCCTCTCAAGATTTCTTCCTATTACCATCTCAAGGAGTTTTTCCTTGCCGCTGTCGCCCTTGGCTTGCTCACCAGGGACAAACTGACCATTTTGATTTATACAAATTCACATTTCATACAAACTTAAATAATTTTTTTGACTGTGTACAGCTGCTTTGCGGCAATGAAAATTGCTAAAAGCGCTATACAAATAAAATTGAATTGAATTGAATTGAATTCATGTTCATTCTCACATCTTCACAGCCTTCTTGTCTCTGATGTTACACCAGACTTCCCATAAGCACTTGCACAGGGCAATTTACTTAATTATTTAAGTTTTTGTTGTTAAACATAAAAAATATTGAGTTGGAATAAGTGATAATTGTAGTTCTTAAAACTAATCAGTACAGTTACTCCATTACCATATATTTTGATTGAAATGTATCAAAAAATATGAAAAGCATGTTAAAAATATAATTAAGTTAGTCAAATGCTGATTTTTACTAGTGAAGTAAACTTAAATTATAGTGTAAATTTAAGACAAAATTAATAGTTGTTTTTTTAGGCATTTATTTTGATTTGTCTAACTCAAACAATCATGTATGTGACTTTTAGAGATTTTTTTAAGGTAACATAACCTTTTTATAACTGTGAAATTTACAAGGCCACAAATTCATTTTTTTAGAGTGCAATGGATGATTTAGGGATCATCACTAAATGCCGCACACCAACAAAAAGCGTAGAACGATATTGATCTTCCCTTTTGTTCAGCGCCTGAAGGATCAAAAAGCTACTCTGTTGCCACACTGGAAACTAGAAATGCCAGAGTAGTACTGCCTGATAAAATATTAATTATTAAAAAAAATAAAGAAACATCAGCATACACATTGGAGTAAATGAAATTACATATATAATACCGAATGTTTCCTTATATATTGTTCCTCTGCAATTAACATGCCGATGTTAAACCGTTATTGTTGCACTATGGTTCCACTTTTTCTGTGATGTTATTTTAATTTACTTGTATTAATGATCCATTTCTTTGCGTGTGATTGTTTAGTTTCGAGTGCCCGATCTTTATTGTCAATAAAGAAACGCATGAATTAGAATAGGTACTTTCCTATTATTTTCCACTAATTCCCTCCTGTTTATTGCGCCCCACCTGTCATGTCTGTATTCCCCACTAGTGGGGCGCGCCCCACACTTTGAGAACCACTGTATTAGCTCATCAAGTATCGATTTAGGTCTAATGGTGCAATACGTATTCTATGCAGTAGGTGGCAGAACAGTGTCTACTGGTAAATTATCCCTCCCTATCTAGAGAGATGAATGAGGCCATTCTTAAAAAAATGGATGAGGCCTCAGGTGCTATGCTGGGCCTTTTGGAACGAATGGTTAAGGTTATGGAGAAAAACCAAACAACACACAGTTTGCTAAAAAAATTTTTTTAATTGTTTGCACTGTTGCATTTCAATAAAACACTACAGATGTATTGGTCCTGCCTGCTGAAGTAGTCCATTAATGCAACTCTTACATCAGCTCCTTCTGGATGTCCATGCTCAGGTACTGCCTGAAGAGGAGGCTGTAGATTGACATGCATGGCACGAAGATCCTCACTAAAGTTGTCACCATGCTCCTCACATATATTGTTCAGCACACAGCAGGCCAACACCATCTTCTTTGTAAGGTCAAGTTTACAATCATTCCTTTTCATCAGACATCTCCAACGTTCTTTTAACCTCCCGAAGCTCATTTCCACAACTGACCTTGCACTGATTATTCTGTAATTATACTTTTGTTGTTGAATTGATAATCTGCAAGTGTCTGAAAACAGCTTCATTAGCCAGTTTTGCAGAGGATAGGCAGGGTCACCGATTAAGCAATGACCAACATCACAGCCACAGATGTTAACTTTGTTTTGGCTTAGCAGGTCACCATCATGAACACTACCAGGAAATCCAACACAAATGTCCCAAAATTGTCTTCTTTTTAATCACAACAGCTTGTAAAACAACTGAATGCCATCCTTTGCAGTTAATCACCTGGGTACTCTTCCGGTGCAATTATAGGTATGTGACTTCCATCTATTGCCCCCACACACTGTGGCACTCTCCAGCGACTTTAAATTTTTTTTGCCATTTCCACAAACTTGGCTGGATCTGGAAATTTAATGTGTTGAGGCAGAAGTACTCTAATCACAGCATCACAAAAGTCCTGCACACAATTACATATGGTGGATATGCCTACTCCAAAAAGGTGCCTCACTGTTCTATACTCGCCGCCGGTTGCCAGCTTCCAAATGGCAATAGCAACTCGTTTTATTAACGGTACACACAGGCGATAGGTAGTGTTTCTTTTCCCCGTTGTACTCAGCTGGCAACAAATGTATTCAAATGACTCCTGCGAGACTCTAAAATTTTCAATTAACTGCGCCGGGCTGAAATCAGGAACAATTATATCCCACAACTGCTGTGTTCGTGGCAACATCCACATCACTGGCGATTTAGTGTGCACACAAATTTTTGTGGCGATCTGAAAATTGAAATGTTAAATTGTTTTATTTACTGCATAATTTACGTGTTAAAAAAGAAAAACAACAACAGTATAGTTAGATAGCATTACCATTAGCATTTGAGCTAATGCTAGTCTGGGTTAAAAATAAAAAACACATTTACAGTTAATATACATTCACATTACGTTATACTGTGACCAGACCTAACTGCCATCTCTCCTCTTCTTCTCTTTCTCCCCCTCTTTCACTTTCCTCTCTCCTCCTGTCTCCCCCTTTCACTCTTTCCCTCTCTCTGTCGAGCTACACATGTCGTTCCTGAGCTGCCAGTGATCCAGACTCCCTCTGCCCTCCGGACCTGTCTGACCCATCCTGGTGCCCCACTTCTGGTTGAAGATCTCGTCACATGAATGCCCCGTGTGTCTCTTTGGGATGCGTCTGCTGTCTGGGAATGATTCTCTCTACCTAGAAGATGGTTCTGGCCTCGACTGGTGTTGGATACTGTTTCTCTGGTGACTTGACAGTTCGATAGTTAAGGACTGGAACAGGCCCGTAGCCAGCCTAGTGCAAGGGGGGGGTTCTTTTTTTTAAAAAGTGGACCTTTTTTCTCAGTATTTTGTATTTGATATTTACTCATTTTGTATTTCATTTTAAGGTTTAAATACTGCATTTTAGTGACATGTGCTAGATTAGCTTGTCTGCTGGTATCATAATGTGCATGCTTTTGAAAAATATTACCAATAATTATCTCATAATAATAATATACAAATATTACGGGGAAAAGATGATCAGTTAATGTACTTACAAGACTGTGGGATGAATAAAAAATATTTTTTTGTGGGCCTATTTTATTTTATGCTTTATTTAACAATTATTCATGATAAACTTCATACGAATGCTGTCTACACCGCGTATAGACACCAGACAGCATCGCCTATGGTTAATAGAATAATTTAATAAATTTACTAATTTAATATAATAATGTATTAATTCAAAATAAAATGTTAATAAATCCTAATACTATGCATGGTCAAGCAGGTTTGTTTACGCATTGAACTCGTCGTTCTTTCTTTTCTTTTTTTGATAGATTAACATTATTTTACATAAATTCACAGGTCCATCAGATAGGCTACTGTCTGTTAATGTTTATTTAAGATGTTACAAACTTGTCATAGCCATTTAGACTGCTCAAGAAAAGGCACAAGAGAACTATTCTGTGTGTGATGTGGGGTTGACGATTAGCTACCACTTAACTAGCGTTAGCAATTTGATCTTGAGGTAGTAACAGACTCTGTTTGGCAGTCTTTTTGAACATATTGTGGCGTGGGCGGGGTTTCGATTAGGAACCATCATGCTTTGCGGGAGGGGTTGTTATGTGTTCACCCTGTTGGGGATAGGTGTTTGGGTTAGTGGCTTCGGCCAGGTTGTGTGTGTGTGTGTGTGTTAGAAGTTTGTCTTGTAGATTGTTGACTTGAAAAAAAAAAAAAAAAAAAAAAAAAAAAAAGTGCTGATTTATGTACCCAGCTGAATAAAATACTCACAGCAATTTGCACTAGGCAGTGAAGAAGCTCACTCGCCTCTTCAAGTTCATTCTTAGCGGTTAAAAATGCTACAATATGTTCAATATTCTGCGATAATGACGCTGCTCCCTGCTTTCTCTTCCGTCTCTCCTGCTCTTTTTCGACCCATATTATACACCGCTGGATCCCGCCTCACAGATTTAAAAAACGTCAGTTGCTGCGCAGACTTGTAACATGTCGCGGGGTTTTTTGTAAATTGTTTTGTAATAAAGTGTTATTTTAAATAATGGCCAACGATTTTAATCCGTCTAAAAAACAAAATAATAATAATAATAATAATAACAAAAAATTCTGGACCTTTGGCAGTGGGGGGTGGGTCGTTCGAACCACCCGAACCCCCCCTGGCTACGGGCCTGTGGAACTTCTGGAACTGGGGGCATAACAGGTGTCAGAACTTACTAGCACATTATCGTTGTCTGTCGATCTCTTTCAGTGGTTATAACACGTCGAATAAGCTGCCTTTGGATACTGAAATACATTTTCATAGTTTGGAGAATAACCAGTAAACTGACTTTGGCCATGGTCGTTTCTGTTAAGTGGGCGTGGCCTGTGACGTATTATCATGCAGCTCCTTCTGTGCTCCTGTCGAGTGGAAATTAGATAAAAGTGTCCCTATAAAGACAATATTTCAGCTAGTCAGGGGGGATCATCTTGATGCAGTCAGTGTAAGATATACCACTCATCAGTGTAAGCTGCTAGTACAGCCGGGTCAGTGATGATGAACCAGAGCCTGCTGACCAACACCTCTCCCCTGATCAACCTGAGTAAAAATTATGCCAATCAAACAGGTAATCTGGAATAAAATCAGTAGCAGCATCAGCTCATGCTAGTAATTATTATTGTAGTTAATATTAATAAAAAAATAATATTTTCTCAGCCTTATTTTATGTTAATATTTTCTACAATAATAATTAAAATGAGTAACTAGTTTACTAGCTCGAGCTAATGCTGCCTCTGATTGGCCTGAGGGGAAAGGTGTTGGTCAACCCTGAGGCTGCTGGATCCAGACTCGCTGTCCCTGATGTAATATTAGAGCTGTCAGAGTCTGCGGAACTGCAATTTCCCCTCACGTCAAAGGCATAATCTGATAATTTGAAGAATTTCACAGCATCTGCTTTTAAAGCTTTTTCTTCTTGTTGTGTAAATATTCAGCTCCACCTTTTCTTTTTTTTCAATTAAAAGTGAAAGGGGGCGTGGTTTCAGAACACGTAATAAAATAGGATTGCAATATATTCACATGCACACAAACTGTGCCGCTTTGGGCCGGATAGCCGGGGGCGGGGGGAGAGCTGAGAGTCAACATTAGCGTTCAGCACGAAACATTTATCAGCCTTTTTCAGCGTCACAAAATTATAATACAAAACATAAAGTAAAGAAAAGGGTAAAACAATAGAGCGTTTCGGGGAGAAGCAGCACACCTGAGCTCCTGCTCTGTTTTCTCTTCCTCACGCGCGCACACATCTTCTCAGTACACACGTGCAGCGTGTGGCGCCCATATGATCAACACATTCATCTATCTGCGTAAAAGAGAGATGCAATATTATGCTTTCCGTAATTTTTTTAATAAATTTACATACTGACTGGGCCGGCCACATTGACCAGCGGCCCACTGGGAGAACGCCCGGTGCTCCAGATGGTCAGTCCGCCACTGCCGAGCACGTTATTGCTAGCTGTAGCGGTCCGCGGAGCAGGTATCCAGGGAAACTAATCGATGTTAAAGGATCAGCCAGTAGGCGCGCAGGTCCAAACCACTGGCACTGATTGACAAACGACTCATTTTGCTGAAAAGTCGCATTATGAAAAAAATAGGCCATCATGAAAAACAGGATTTTAAAATAAAAACTGACTATAAAAACAGCTGGAATTAAATAAAGTGCCTCTGTAATAATCTCTGTTATTGGGAAAAAAATAATGACCATGAAATATTATTTCATAATAATAAGTAAATTTATATAGCAGAGAGCAATATATTTCACAATAATAAGCTTTTTAAAAAATATTTTCCATTATTTCACAATATCATTTTCATATTACATATCTGTGTCTTATTTATTCACAGAGTTATTTATTTCATCATGACCTATTTATTAATTTAATTTTGAACACTTTGAAGTTCCATATCTGAATGCATTTAAAACACCAAAAGACAAATGAACAAAGCATTTAGTGTGCAAAGCATAGAGTATGTACCATATCTGGTACACACTCTACTTATAAATGTAGACTCTTTTAAGAGACAACGTTTGTTTACAAATTATATTAACATGATCTTTTTTGATGGTTGAACGCGTGATCTACTTAATTTCTGGATAAAATAATTGTAAAAATAATAAATTAACCCACGACTTTAAAACGGCGGGAAGGCTCACAAAGCGAAGCGGAGGGGGAGGAGTAACAGGAAAAAAAATAGTGTGGTAGGAGGTCCCTCACGTGTAGAGTTTTTGAATACAGACCAATCAAAATCTGTTCCTGGCTTGTTCCTAATTACAATTTGACCTGTACATAGAGGGCCCTCGAGTCGGAGCTATTCATTCTTTTTTTAGTTTCGTTGTGAAACAGCAGCACCATGCCTGAGCCAGCCAAGACCGCCCCCAAGAAGGGCTCGAAGAAAGCCGTGACTAAGACCGCCGGCAAAGGAGGTAAGAAGCGCAGAAAGTCCAGGAAGGAGAGCTACGCCATCTACGTGTACAAAGTCCTGAAGCAGGTTCACCCCGACACGGGCATTTCGTCCAAAGCGATGGGAATCATGAATTCGTTCGTTAACGACATCTTCGAGCGCATTGCCGGTGAGTCCTCTCGTCTGGCTCACTACAACAAACGCTCCACAATCACTTCCAGGGAGATCCAGACCGCCGTGCGCCTGTTGCTGCCCGGTGAGTTGGCCAAGCACGCCGTGTCCGAGGGCACCAAGGCCGTGACTAAATACACCAGCTCCAAGTAAAGCGCGTCACCGCCGCCATCAACACAACGGCTCTTTTAAGAGCCACCCATGTTTTCTAACAAAGCGATTTCCCTGCCCCATCTGCGGAAGAAAAGTTGTCACTTATTTTCAACTTGCTGTTATGATAAAACGTTCAAAGCGATTTTATAGCAGCACATCGTAATCAGTGAAACTACAATTTTTAGTGTTTGAACAACAATCACATGTAGTTAGACGGCACAGTGGGAGAAAATGCTCTTTTCAGCTGGCATTATATACAAAGCTTGCAAAAGAATAGCTTCATACTGCAGTGTCTTCTCGATCTGACAAAACATTAAATTCAGCGGTTTGATTGAATGTTGCAATATTGCCATATATTATAATTTCTAAATAAAAAAGTGTCATTACGATGAAACAGTTGCTCAGTACTCGAGTAGTCTTTTCACCAAATACTTTTTACTCTTAATTGTAATATTTTGGATGACTACTTTTTACTTTTACTTGAGTAATATTATTTTGAAGTGCAGCTACTCTTAAGTAGATTTTTTGGCTACTCATATTTTAATTACAAGTTGAGTCAACATAAGATTTGGACTGGGTACATGTTATGTCCCATTTTGGCCAGCAAATTTCTCTAAAAGTTGAATAAACTTAAAGCTGTGCAAATTGTTACTTATAATTGTAACGTTTTTACGTTGAGGTGGCCTGTTTTTCACGATGTAGTGGACCCTGTGTTGACCCTTTTTCTAAAACTAATTTCCTTACATTTTATGTAAAACCAACTGCTAGAAACCTGGGTGTTTTATTGGACACCCAGTGATTTTAAGCTGGATAAGCAAATTAACTCTGTTGTCAAAGCTAGCTTTTTAAAGCTTAGGCTCTTGTCCAAGGCCAACCCATTTTTAACAAAGTAAGATCTCGAAAGGTTTATACACACTTCCATATTTTATACAATGATGGTGGACTTTTTATTGTTTTATATTGACGAAGTGTAAAATTATGACCCTGCATCAAGGAAATGTTTAAGTTTTAATTCCTGGACCTGGGTTAGGACCCCTTCAACGCATTATTAAAATCCGGAAGAGCTTTAAAATTAAATAAAAATACAAGCATTTACAATTTCCGTCCAGCATCTTCCCTGACGGCATGGCCATATTCCAGGACTCTGAGTATGAAAGACTGGTTCTGGGAGTATGAGGATTCCAGCACGGAGTGTCTCAATACTAACATACAACAGCACTGAATGCCTCAAAATGTATTATTTAAATGATTTAATTGAAGTAAGGTCATTCTGTTTGGTGATGGAGGGAGAAGTCTAATTATATATGCTACGATAGTACTATTAAAATAGTTATCATGTACAGAGAAACTTAACTATCATATAAGTTTTAAAGGACAAGTGTCTTAAATATTCGTAACTTTAGCATACTTCATTATTACTACTTGCTTAAAATAATCTCAAGCCTTATCTACCGCATTTGTAAACTAAAATATTAACCCAAGTAATGTAATATCACACTTATATTTCAGTAAGGTTTATAACAAAGCGCGTCTTGAAAAGCAAACATGCATTTAATGTTGTCATGTTTAAGACATAATTTAAATAAAGTCTGTGTAATATCAGACCACCAAACCAATCTATACACAAGCTTTAAATAACTAATCGTTTATTATAAACCTGACTTACTTTTTCCACTTATTGTCAAACATTCTATAGATACATGACCTATTGTGCAAGCATGGCATGCAGTCAATTTGTGTACAAAAATGTATATAAAAAAAAAAAAAAAAAAAACTAAGAAAACATGCCGACTTTTTTAGAAACAATGAAGTGGCTCTTAAAAGAGCCTTTGTGTAGATTCGACGGAGTTTGATGCTTAAGCGCGCTCTCCACGAATACGGCGGGCCAGCTGAATGTCCTTGGGCATGATGGTCACTCTCTTGGCGTGAATAGCGCACAGATTGGTGTCTTCGAACAGACCGACGAGATAGGCCTCGCTCGCCTCCTGCAGGGCCATGACAGCCGAGCTCTGAAAGCGCAAATCGGTTTTGAAGTCCTGGGCGATTTCTCTCACCAGGCGCTGGAACGGCAGCTTACGGATGAGCAGCTCGGTAGACTTCTGGTAACGGCGAATCTCCCTCAGAGCCACAGTGCCGGGCCTGTAGCGGTGAGGCTTCTTCACACCGCCGGTAGCCGGCGCGCTCTTACGGGCAGCTTTGGTGGCGAGCTGCTTCCTAGGCGCCTTACCGCCGGTGGATTTACGCGCGGTCTGCTTGGTTCTTGCCATCGCTAATAAGCTGTCTATACTTCTTCAAAGAAAAATAGAATGAGAGACACGAGAGAACGCGGCCTATTTACAGCCTAACGCTCGGCTGCGCTGATTGGGCGTTTCGAAAGCGCCGCCTGTGATTGGTTCCAACGTGTTACGTCACTCCGTAACGTAACGAGGCTTCACTTTTATTGGCTCCTCTTCTTTTCCCACCGACTCGGTTTGAAACTTATTACCTTAACGAAAAACTGTATATTTACAGTGAGGGCAGTTTTAAGTAAAACATCACATGAAAATGAACTAAATCTTTACATGTATTCATTCCATAAACGTCTCCAGAAAAACATTTCTGAGTGTACAGCACTGTAGCTCAAAATATTACTGTCTGCCGAACACAACTCTCACATGGCCAGTATATAGTGTCGCACACAATTGAACCCGGACTCTTCCCTGACTGGAGAATATTGATTTCACTCTGAAAATACTATTCTGATCTCATATTCTTTAACATATTCCTGCTCAACTAAAAAGAAAAAAACTTTCACATATTTATTTTGACTAAACGATTTAATTAGAATTAATGATGCTAGTAGTTACACACATTATATAGAAGAGATCTCCAACAAACAGTTATCATTCTGTCAGGTAATCTCTTATTACAAAATATTTATAATTCATTATTCATATATTACGTGTTATTACAAGTGTTTGTGAACTGATGAGGAAAAGACGCACTTTTAAAGGAAAATGGGTGGCTCTTAAAAGAGCCTTTGGATACTGAAACGCAGCAGTGAATGAAATTACTTGGTCTTGGCCGGCTTCTCGGTCTTCTTGGGCAGAAGCACAGCCTGGATGTTGGGCAGCACACCACCCTGAGCGATGGTCACCCCGCCGAGCAATTTGTTCAGCTCCTCATCGTTACGCACGGCGAGCTGCAGGTGCCGGGGGATGATACGGGTCTTCTTGTTGTCGCGGGCGGCGTTACCAGCCAATTCCAGGATCTCAGCAGTCAGATACTCCAGCACAGCGGCCAAGTAGACCGGAGCACCGGCACCAACACGCTCAGCGTAGTTACCTTTACGGAGGAGCCTGTGGACTCGGCCCACGGGGAACTGCAGTCCGGCTCTGGATGAGCGAGTCTTGGCCTTGGCACGGGTTTTTCCTCCGGTCTTACCTCTTCCAGACATGTTTCACTATGTTAACGTATTCAAAGAAAACCGAAAATGTAAGCGATCATACCCTCGCGCTCTTTAATATAGTCTAAACTGCTGCATCCTCATTGGCTACATTAGTTGTGACAAACCAGCCAATCACCATCACGCCGTCTAATTTCGACTTCTCTCCAACCCCGTCCCCTGTCTCATCAAAAGATAACAAATAGATGAGTTTTTATGCTTTCATTTTACACGCATTATTAAAAAACCTTATGGTTTACATGCATTTCAATATACTCTTTACACGAACAGACTAAAGTGTATATTTTAACAAAAACCTAAAATCATAGGGTTTTAGGATAGGACAACATAGGATAGGACAACATTTTTATTGTAAACTTAAGACTTGGTAAGGCTTAAAACAAAATTATATACATGTTTACAAAAAATGTTTACAAAAATATAACATTTCCCTTGACTTAAGTAAGAAGCTTATTTTTAAGAACTTTTTAACTTTTTGGAGACATTCTCTCACAGTCCAGCTATAAGAACAGATTCTTAAAAGTCTCACATGTGTACTTGAGCTCTTTGGGCTAGGCAAGACCCAGTGCATACGTCACGCCAGCATGCAGCAAGCCCTGTAAGCATTGCCCAGACCAGTCAGAACTTTTACCCCCTTCAGTTTTGAGAGTGCCACAGTGTGTGGGGGCAATAGATGGCAGTCACATACCTATAATTGACCCGGAAGAGTACCCAGGTGATTACCCGCAAAGGCTGGCATTCAGTTGTTTTACAAGCTGTTGTGAATGGATGGAAAAGGACAATTTTGGGACATTTGTGTTGGATTTCCTGGTAGTGTTCACACTGTAAAAAAAAATGCTGTAAAAAAACGGTAATCTACTGGCAGCTGTTGTTGCCAGCATTGCACTGTTAAAAAACAGTGGGTTACTGTTATTAAAATTAACAGCAAGATACTGTTTTGTTAGCTACAGCATACAACTGTTATTTAGCAGTATATAGCTGTTAATATACATTTTAATCACAGCCCAATTATTCTAAATTGCAAATGCTATTATACCCTGCATTTTATATTTGTGGAAAACAAAATAAATAATGCCAACTTACTGTTTTAGTATTTCTTTATTTCCATTTAACATTATATTAATTGTTAAGCTGTTTGTTGTGCCAAAAAGAAATGTGAAAAATGCAAGCCATCATATTTTTGAGTGCATAAACTATGGTGCAACAAATAAGCACCCATAACATGGAGAAATACAAAGATGGCTTAAGAAAACAAACACAATTTCAAAATGCCTCAACTTGACATTAAATAATAAACAAGCTTCAAATCAAGCTTCCGAAAAAAAATAATGAAAATAAATAAATCAACACAAGGCTTTATCAAACACAAGCCCTTTCTGGATATAAAAAGTGGAATACAAAAAAAATAACAGTATATACAAACCACTGTAAAACAAAAAACATTTTAAATAAAGTGCCACTCAAAGTCCATCAATCTTTTTAAAAGATTTGACACTTTCAAATTGACTGTCATGGTCTTCTTTTGAACAGTTTTCCCAGTCTTTTTAGATGTCACTTTTCCTTTTGCAGCCTTGTTCCCTTTTTCCGGATTTATTCCAACAAATCGTCTAAAAAAATAATAAGGGAAGACTTTCTGTCATCAAACTTAAAAGTCTTAAAACTTTAATAATAAAACAAGATTTAAAAGATTTACACAGTACTGTAAAGCTTGTTATTTAATACATTAGCTAATGTTATGAAGTGTTACCAAACTTACAGCTTAAACCTTTAAAGACCCAGAAACTTTAACTTTACTTTTTAAAATACTATTATTACCATATTATTGTAAGATAAAAAATAAATTTACCTTTGAAGGAATTCCAATGTGGATGCTTCCTCTTGATATTGCAGGTTAAAGATGTAATACAGTGAAAACAAAGCAGCAAGTCCAGACAGAAAGGTTGGTTGCACACCCTCACAGATTATTCTGCCCTCCAAGCTGATCATCCATTGTTTCATCCACTGCCCTTGAGTATCACTTGGACCTTAAAGGAGTGTACAGATTATGTTATAATCCTTGGAGAGCTAACATAGCTAACAAATTATGCAAGCCCTGACAAAATCATATAATATTCATATCTTCCCAGACAACTAACCTTGCAGTTTGAATAAAAGCGAACTCTTACCTGTTAGCAACACGATGGAAAATGTAATGCAGTATGGAAGTTCCGCAGCTCCGTGTCGCGCCAGATTTTTGTTTTCTGTGTGTAGCCTAAACACACTTTCGGCATCCGTCCGTGGCACCCAGCTACGATGGTCTCTGTTTTAATTGATCCGTTACCCACATGTTTTTATAATGTTATTTTTAGAAATACTTTAGAATTAATTATAAAAAACCTGAATTGAGCAAGTCTTCCCACAATGCACTGTAAAAAACGGCAACCTACTGATATTTCATTAAAACAGCATTCTTCTTTTAAATTTCTATGTAAATTTACAGATTTTTTTTACAGTGCATGATGCAAGGGTCATATGTATGGGAAAGGCTGAGTGATGTTAACTTTGTTTAGGCTTAGCAGGTCACCATCTGTGGTTGTGATGTTGGTCATTACTTAATCGGTGACCCTGCCTACCCTCTGCAAACTTGGCTAATGAAGCCATTTTCAGACACTGGCAGATTATCAATTCAACAGCAGAAGTATAATTACAGAATAATCAGTGCAAGGTCGGTCGTGGAAATGAATTTCGGTATGTTAAAAGGACGTTGGAGATGTCTGATGAAAAGGAATGATTGTCAACTTGGCCTTACAAAGAAGATGGTGTTGGCCTGCTGTGTGCTGCACAATATATGTGAGTAGCATTCTGACAACTTTAGTAAGGATCTTCGTGCCATGCATGTCAATCTACAGCCTCCTCTTAAGGCAGTACCTGAATGTGGACATCCAGAAGGCGCTGATGTAAGAGTTGCATTAATGGACTTCAAACAGGCAGGACCAATAAATTTGTAGTGTTTTATTGAAGTGCAACAGTGCAAACAATTGAAGAACAAGTAAAGTGCAAACATTTTTTGGAACATTAAACTGTGATTACAATAAAAATAAATGAAATGAAAAAAAAAAAAACTTTAACAATGTGTTGTCTAATTTCTTTCCATAACTGTAACCATTCGCTCCAAAAGGCCCAGCATAGCACCTGAGGCCTCATCCATTTTTTTAAGAATTGCCTCGTTCATTTCTTTACTTTGTGTAGAAATTGCTCATCCGATCGTTCCAAATTGGCAAGTAGTTCCTCATTATCCCTTTCTCTCGTCTTTCTCTTAGCTGTGTAATGACACACAAATAAAAGTTTTATACTAATTGTCATTACTGAGAAACTGGCAACAAAACAGTACTTACCTTTTCTCGTGGTTCTGTAGAAAGCTTCACTTAAAGGTGAAGATGCACTGCATTCTTCCTGATCTTTAGGGCTTCCCACACATGATGTACTTGAGTCTAAGTATCAACAGTACAGAAAACATCAGTTTTATATTTTCGGCTTGTTCAATTTTGTACACAGTAACAACACATTAATGCCTTCCTTTAAAGGTTTTACATCTTGGATAGCGCTTCTTTCAACAGACTGTGTTGTAAACCCACCCATACATACAACAATATGACTCATTGAGCAACAAGTTAAAGCATCATATTAGTAATTAAAGTATGGCTGCACAAACACGTAAACGTATGTAGCAACTGAGATTTTTTTTACACTAACATAGAAAGTAAACAAGTAACTTAGCTTACCAAGATCCGATGTGGAAGGGGAGACGATTTCCTAAAGCATTGCTGTTAGTTGGTTCGATGGTCTGTGCCCCAGCACCGAATCCATCACATCATAAAAATAATCTTTTGCTCCTCCACCGCTGCCACTTTTACAGAGCCCCTTCTTTTTGTTCTTGTATTCTTTCTTCAGTTTTTTTTAGCTTGTTCACAATTTGGTCAGTTGTTCGCGTGAATCCTGCGACTATCAGTTCTTCCCATATTTCCTCATACACTTTTTTTTTCTTAAAGCACTTTCTAATTTCTCCTAAATCTTTGCAGATGTCCAAATAGCTAAAAGCGCGTTAGTTTCGTTTAGTTAGTTTTCTGCTGAAGAAAAGCCCCTTTAAAACAGCTGTCAGGAACAAGAACATCTTCCCAGAGATAGGGGTATCTGTGACAGTGACAACAATCAACTAAAGACTTAACAAAAGAGCAAATACAGAGGTTTTGTCACAGGATGTAAACATAAAAAATAGTAAGGCTATTTTATTAAAGCTATTGATAAAATTTAATTAAAGCTATTGATTGTGCTTTAAGCTATTAAATGTTAAGCAGAACCTTTCATTCCAAATCCATTGTGGTGGTGTCCAGAGCCAAAATTATCTGTCCAAATTCGTCTGATCCTAACTGTGAATATCATCATACAGTCCAGTTTGATTACAAAATCCCTGACACTGCATATACAGTAGGCAAACAGAATCCTCGTTGAATAATACCTTGAGTAGGACTGTCTGCAAACCATGGTTTATTTTTCAAGCAAAATGACTTCTATTCAGGAAAAAAAACATGACTGTCCATAATTCTTTATGTTCATGGCTTCGAGGTGTGCCTTGGAACTTAAGTAAGTAAAAAGCACAAAATAACAGCTGTTTATTGGGTTTTGGCAAATCTGCCATCCAAGTTGATCTGCATTAACATCAATACCCCTAGTTTTACTTTAAAATCTATACAGCATTCTTCATGAACCTTTTCCTGTATTACATCATTATACATTTTTGTGAAAAGGCACAGAATGTCTGTCGTTATCACATTGTATTGTACTGTATGTATGGTGTATATAAATACCTGTTGATAAGAGACAGTCAGAGACTGCATCCACCTGTAAAAAATAAATAAATATACAATTCTGTTTATACATTCAAATTACAGTCACTGACAGTATAAAAATCTAAAACAGGGAACTTATCAGAAGTAACTCAGTCAAATGTTAAAGACTTTATGACAAAAGATATTTAGAACATGTTAGATTCAAATACAGTACCAGTCAAAAGTTCACATTTAGGTAAATGTGTCCAAACTTTTGACTGTTACTGTACATCATGTAGACATTTTAGAAAACTTGTCATGTTGGCAAAAATCAGTCAGATAAGTTTCCACTTGTGGCATCCAACACACAATACAAGAATAGCACCTATGCAAATTACTACCGAGAGGTCTGGAGTGGCTAATATTACTTGTAACTAACATTAACTTACGACACCCGGATACACAGAGTGATAGACCTGCTCTTTGGTGATTATCGCTGGTTTCAAATCACTAAAACACGATAACATTTACCTAACGTTATTTAAACAACGTTAGCTTATATTTTATCTACCTTGTCATACACTGTAGGGTGGCGTGTTTTTTCCACCCACATCATGTCTTCTCTTTCTTCCCACCTGACAGGCCGCCGGTGAACTTGAGGCCCGCATGTCATTCATTATTTTGTCGGTGCTAACAGCACCTTTGACTTGGTTAGCATGCTAACAGGTGCCCGGCTTTAAGAGACCTGACTTGCTGTATAGATTCTCGTCCAATGAGAAAGAGGATTTGCATGTTCAAACGGATACATGCAAACGATTGGTTAAAAAAAGGAAAAACTTCGGCACGTTGAGATGGGAATATTAGTTTTTTATTATTATTTAAAAAGTTGTCATTAAAATTTAGTCATTAAATAAAACGTCATCAATGAAAACTTATTCTCAACAAATTAACACAGATTTATTTACGTTTATTTGCCCTGTAATGTGCATTTTGTGGTCTTTCATGTGGCAACTTTACTAATAATACTTAGACATGGGGTAAGGAAAAGAGATGCAAGGCTGCCACAACAAAATAGGTAAAATATAGAAGGGGGCATTAGTGTCATGTTTTATGCGGATAGTTTTAAATTAGAAGGGTATAAGTTATTAGCAGTTTTATAAAGTTAGACGGCCTTCCTCAGTCCTATCCTCGACCTGAAGAAAATTAAAATGTCCGTCACCTTAAAACACACAAACTGAATGCAAAGACTTTGTTTTTCACAGATTTAGGACCAGTAAATTAACCTAACTTTAGCATTAACATGACTTCAGTTATTTAAAGATACTTTAAGCACTTGTTAACTATATTAGCTTTGGCAGCTCATGTGCAATGCATTTAACTAATGTTAGTCTGTCAAATTGCATTAACACCAACATTGCTACTAGACATTTATTCATTAAAAATGAGACAAAACATCTTACCTTGGGGTCTTTATTTGAAATGTGGCAAAGCAATCCAAAAGCTCCTGCTTGGTCGATGTCCATGTGGCGCGATTCAGGCGGAAGTGGATGTTGATTAAAATTATACTGTCTTTTAAGTGAAATCCACCCTTTTTTTTTGAGACTTTAATTTTTCTCACTTAATTTCTACTAAAATTGGGTGAAATAAATGAAATGTTAATCAAAATTTGCTGAATTAAGCTTAATGTTGTTTAAAACCTGCTGCACTCTTTTTAATAGTGTAAAGGTTAACCAAATTTTTTATTAAATATTACTTCACCCCAGTCCCACTTTTTACAGTGCAGATAGGATAATGAAATTCCATAAGAGCTCTGTCTGTGTGATTAGTTTGTGTGACATTAGATCAGGGCTGGGACTAAAGTTAAACTAGTTTATTATTTTTAACACAATGTTATCACTTTATTCTAACGGGAGACAGGTAGAGGGGTACTTGGTGTAGCATCAGGTAAGGGAAAAGTGGACAAGGAGACTTGGTGGTGGAATGAGGAAGTCCAGGAGTGTATACAGGGAAAGAGGCTAGCTAAGAAGAAGTGGGAAACTGAGAGGACTGAAGAGAGTAGACAGGAGTACAAGGAGATGCAGCGTAAGGTGAAGGTAGAGGTGGCAAAGGCCAAACAAAAAGCATAAGGACTTGTATGCTGGGCTGTACAGTAAGGAGGGAGAGGTGGATTTGTACAGGTTGGCGAGGATAGAGATGGAAGATAGAAGATAGAGATGGAAATGTACTGACAGATGCCAGGAGGGTGATGGGAAGATGGAAGGAGTACTTTGAGGAGTTGATGAATGAGGAAAACGAAAGAGAACAAAGTGTAGAAGACATGACTGTTGTGGAACAGGAAGTAGAAAATATTAGTAAAAGTGAGGTGAGAAGGGCGTTGAACAGGATGAAGAGTGGAAAGGCTGTTGGTCCTGATAAAATACCTGTGGAGGTATGGAAATGCTTAGGAGAGGTGTCAGTAGAGTTTCTGACTAGTTTGTTTAACAAGATCTTGGAGAGTAAGAGGATTCCAGAGGAATAAAGGGGAACTGTATTGGTGCCGATTTTTAAGAACATAGGAGATGTGCAGAGCTGTGGCAATTACAGAGGCATAAAGCTAATGAGCCATACAATGAAGCTGTGGGAAAGAGTAGTGGAAGCTAGGTTAAGGTCAGAGGTGAGCATTTGTAAGCAGCAATATGGTTTCATGTCTAAAAAGATTACATTAGATGCAGTATTTGCTTTGAGGATGCTGGTGGAGAAGTACAGAGAAGGTAATTAAGAGTTGCATTGTGTCTTTGTAGATTTAGAGAAAGCGTACGACAGGGTGCCAAGAGAGGACCTGTGGTGTTGTATGAGTAAGTCTGGAGTGGCAGAGAAGTATGTTAGAGTGGTGCAGAACTTGTATGAGAGCTGTAAGACCATGGTGAGATGTGCTGTAGGTGTGACAGCAGAGGTCAAGGTGGATGTGATTCTGCATTAAGAATCGGCTCTGAGCCCCTTTTTGTTTGCTCTGGTAATGGACAGGATGACAGGTGAGGTAAGACAGGAGTCTCTATGGACTATGATGTTTGCATATGACATTGTGCTTTGTAGCGAGAGCAGGGAACAGGTGGAGGAAAATTTGGAGAGGTGGAGGTATGCTCTGGAAAGCAGAGGAATGAAGGTTAGCCGCAGCAAGACGGAATACATGTATGTAAATGAGAGGTACTCAAAAGGGCGGTGAGGCTACAGGGAGCAGAGGTAAAGAAAAGACAGGAGGCAGAGCTAGAGGTAGCAGAGCTGAAGATGTTGAGGTTCTCTTTCGGAGTGACAAGGATGGATAGGATTGAGAATAGGTTCATCAGAGGGACAACCCATGTTAGATGTTTTGGAAATAAAGTCAGAGAGGCCAGATTGAGGTGGTTTGGACATGTTCAGAGGAGAGATGGTGAATATATTGGTAAAAGGATGCTGAGCTTGGAACTGCCAGGCAGGAGATCTAGAGGAAGACCAAAGAGGAGATTTATGGATGCAGTGAGAGAGGACATGAACTTAGTTGCTGTGAGAGAAGAGGATGCAGAGAATAGGGTTAGATGAAGGCAGATGATTTGCTGTGGCGACCCCTGAAAGGGAACAGCCGAAAGACATGTAATGTAATATTACATTAGAACATAAATTTATAGGTTTATTATTATTAACTATAATATTACTATTATAATAAACCCTCGGCACGAGACAGCCGTCAAGACCATTAATACAAATTCTTGTATAATGTTTATTTTGTAACACATTTATTTTTCAGGGGTTTGTCATAAATATGCAAATAAATAATTATATATAATAAAAATAAATATTTTTTATAATAATAAATTGGACGAAACTAATTTTATTATAACAAACAATATAAAAGTATACATGTTGTATTTGAAAAAATATTAATATTTCTATTTTTTCATATACAACATATTCATTTTCATATTGCTTTTTTAATTTTATTGCCTCATGTGATTTGTAATTTGTAAACCATTACCTTATGAATTTATGTTCTAATATAATATTTGACAGCGATTATGTAGGGGGTGCAATCTATGGCAGGGGGCATTTTAGCGCATAACACGTGTTACAAAAAAAGAATTTAGCCGCTCTTTTGTTTTTTTTTGCATTTGCATCAATTTTCGCATTTCTTCTGTCGATGCATATCGCCTTTAAACCAACGCATGAATGCGCAATAATTATAGACAACTCAATCCATCTATACTAATCATCAACAACAGGTGTGCTGTTGTGTATATATTGTATATATTGTATATATTGGTTTGGGTGCACCTTGTTTGTTTGTTTGTTGGTTTGTTTTGTTTAATACACTTTGGTTTGGTTTAAATCTAGTTTTTGTGTCGCGTCTTTACTTATCTTGCCTCGATTGCACAATACCGGAAGTGTTGTTTAAAAACCTGTATTTTGATTCTCGACCCCGTAGCATAGTAACTAGTGGGTTAATTAAATCCAAACGTTACAAAGCAATATAAAAATAAATATGTTGTATATAAAAAATAGAAATATTAATATTTTTTCGATTACATGTATACTTTTATATTGTTTAGTTTATAATAAAATTAGCTTCGTCCAATTTATCATTATGAAAATATTTAATTTTATTATATATAATTATTTATTTGAATATTCATGACAAACCCCTGAAAAATAAAGGTGTCATAAAATAAACATTATACAAGAATTTGTATTAATGGTCTTGGCGACTGTCTCGTGCCTAGGGTTTATCATCATAATAATATAATATTTGATAATAATAAACCTATGAATTTATCTTCTAATATAATATTTGATAGCGATTTTGTGCAAAATACTTATCTTATCTTAGCGCGTCAGTCGTGCTCTTTAACCAATCAGATGTGACCTCGCCATTTCAACCAATCATAACCCGGCAGGAGCGCAGCCTTAATTCTGAATTAATCAAGAAATGGACTGAACAAGTTTACGTTAAGGCTCTATGCAACAATGCAAAGATTTTTTTCCAATATAAAGAATATTGCCAAACAAAATAAAAACAAAATACATGCATATAACTGCATAGGAATTACAATGGTAAAACAGCATATGGGATATTTAATTACATATGCAAATAATTTGACAGTAATTACAACTGCACAACATCAGTAACCATAAATTTGGTGAGAGAACCAGTCAAAGGAATGAAGGCTGGTTCCAGGAATGTAGAGGTAAAAGAATTTTGCTCATGACATCTGAAGGAACAGCGAATTAAGAATCACCCTCGAGGATTACTCCAACATCAGAACAGTCATTGCTGGAAGTCCATGTGGCAAGATATAGTAGATCCCCATTGTTGTGCCCCATGTGGCCTTCAGTGTGTTGATATCAGTCATGTCCTGATTAAATTAAAAGAATTCATTTAGGAGTGTGTTATATTTTTTCGCTTTTTATTATGCAGCTGTGTAGGAATGTTTGTATAACTTTGACTTGGCTAAGTTAATTAGGATTTAGGCTAGTTTTTTACATAAAAACAGATTTTTTATCTTTTTTTTAAATCTAGCACTTCTTACTTTGCATCTACCTCAACGAGAGTTCTTTTATGACACACTCCATAATAGCATCTATGGCATCCTCAAGCAGTACAACAAAGAAAAGAACAAGGGAAATTTTCAGTAGCACTAGGGAAAAAATCAGCAGGGACAGAAAAGCAATGCATTTAGGGACAGATCTCAAATCTCACAATCTCTTCAGTGTGTTAAGACAGATCCTGACCTGGATGGCTGCCCACCTTGAAGATGTCCACAACCTACTGCTCCTGGCTGCTCTCATACAGCTCTGCAATGCATGCAGAAACACCAGTTCTGACCTCACCTGTGTCATCGTATATCTGAGAAACAGAAGAAACCGAAACTGGACAATCGACTCAGCAGTGAGCGCCTGAACGATGAGGAACCGCTCAACTCTGAAAAATGCTCATGGTTGAACTGGCGGGGTCAGATGGAAGGAAAAACCCTCATGCACAGACCATTTAGCTGGAGAACTGGAGCAGGTCAACAAATAGCTGTCAGCCCCAAGACAGGCTGGAGGACATACATTGGAGACATTAGAAATTTAGACCAACTTCACATAAACTCAGAGGACTGCTTATGTCTAAACTGGGAACTGACTTCCGCAAAACTCAGGCAACTGGTCTGAAGACAAGCACATGATGTAAAATCCTGTTTGGAATAATCAACATAATCAGGAGTATATGACATGGATCACAATCTTGATTGAAACCTGACAGATGCCTTCACAGCGTGAATGGACATGACAAACATATCTGCTTAAGGTTGAGGAAGCACATCAAATATAAATAGGTGGAAATAAATATACAAACAACAAATATAAATAGGTGGAGGTAAATAGAGGTACTTTTTGTTGGACAGGACTGCATTATCTAACTGCTTAATTACAGTATATCTTCTCTTTGTTAATCTGTTTTTTTTTTTTCTATTAGGATGTAACTAATATGGACTTGTACAGTAAAACACCAGTGTGAGTTCTCAAGAAAAACCTCAGCTCAACCCATCCAGAGTGGACATCATCTTGGAAGGAAGTGTGGTGATGGATAAACTGGCCAACATGCCCCAGGCCTTCGGTGTCCTTTTTGGACTGATGTATGCTCTGCACCTGGACTATGATTAAACCTCTGTTTAAATAATAAAGAAAAAAAGGTTTATAAGACATGACTTGTTCTTGAATTTCATGTTTGAAGTTTAAATAAAACAGGAATAATAATTTAAACGCTCTAATTTAAGTTTAATAGAAATAAAAAAATTCTCACTTTAACCTAAGATATTAAGTGGTGTGATTGGGTAAAGCAATTGATATTACAAACGATTTTAAGTTAAGTCAACTTAGCATTTAAGTTAAACTTACTTAAGTTTTCATTAAACATTACTTAATTTTTTAAGGCAACCAGTTTCCTCAAATTTTTAAGTAAACTCAACTTGTCTGGGCTTACAGTGTGAGTAAATGCTACGATGATGGACAAATATATGCCAGTAAATACATTACACTGTATGTCACATATCTATTTTTTTTAAGATAAGCTCGGATGTGTAGTTAATGTACAGATAAGCAGTGTGCACATGAGAAAATGTAACACAAGTGTCACACTAATGTCCCTTAATTAGAGTAGGCACACCCCTTGTGTTATTGGTTAAAAGAGAGAATGAGTAAAGAAAAATATATATTCAATTTATTTGTATAGCGCTTTTAGCAATTTTCATTGCCGCAAAGCAGCTTTACACAGTCAAAAGAATTATTTAAGTTTGTATGAAATGTGAATTTGTATGAATCAAAATGGTCAGTTTGTCCCTGGTGAGCAAGCCGAGGGCGACAGTGGCAAGGAAAAACTCCCTGAGATGACAATAGGAAGAAACCTTGAGAGGAACCAGACTCAACAGGGAACCCATCCTCATTTGGGTGAAACAGAAAGCAGTAAATGATCTGCATTTATACAGTGTGTAGGGTGGGAGGCAGTTCAGCTATAATAGCTGATGTTAATTGATGTTAATATGGAGTCCAGGTAGTTATTGAAGACCCAGGTAGACTTGTAAGAAGTTCCAGTCATGAACTATCGAACTGTCAAGTCCCCAGAGAAACAGTTGCCAACACCAGTCAAGGCCAGAACCATTTTCTAGGTAGAGAGAATCATTCCCAGACACCAGACGCATCCCAGAGAGACACACGGGGCATCCATGTGACGAGATCTTCAGCCAGAAGCGGGGCACCAGGATGGGTCAGACAGGTCCGGAGGGCAGAGGGAGTCTGGATCACTGGCAGCTCAGGAACAACATGTG
This sequence comes from Clarias gariepinus, assembly GCF_024256425.1. Lineage (NCBI taxonomy): Eukaryota > Metazoa > Chordata > Actinopteri > Siluriformes > Clariidae > Clarias > Clarias gariepinus. Next base: position 19,812,687 of record NC_071127.1, on the reverse strand, counting down.
TAGCTCGACAGAGAGAGAGAGAAAGAGTGAAAGAGGGAGACAGGAGGAGAGAGGAAAAAGAAAGAGGGGGGGAAAGAGAAGAAGAGGAGAGATGGCAGTTAGGTATGGTCACAGTCACACAGTGTATAATGTGAATGTATATTAACTGTAGAGTGCAAGCAGAGACTCCGGCAGGACTAACTATGACAGCATAACTAAAAGGGAGAGCCAGAAGGAAACACAAACATGAGGGCTTCCTGACATGTAAAGCAAACAATCACCTCACCGTCAGCAAACCTGAGTGATCAATGAGAGTGAGGAGAGTATATTGGGCTTTTGAGTGACATGTGGTATGAATGAGAGTGATTGAAAATGAACCTCTTATCTGACATTACAGCCACAGAGAAACAAAGGCTGATGCAATGATGTTAAATTATGTGGTAAAGTATAAAAGAACAGTATACTGTACAGTCAGGGGTCTGGTGGTCAGTAACAGAGTATATACAGTACCTACAGTCACAGGACCTGGCCAGGCAGAAAATTAGGTTATCAGCATGTAAAGCCTTTTCTTTTTTGAGAAATCTCACATTTGACTTTTATTTTAAGCTATTGCATTTTGTTAAAATAGATTTTTGAATACATAAAAAGTTATTTAAAAATGTCAAACTGGCCAGATATCAAATTACTTAAAAAAAAAACAAACATTTGGTGTAAAAACATAAGACTAATTTAAAAAAAAAAAACGTTTGTTGTTTCCCCAAAACTTTTAGCTGTCACAAAAATAATGGAAAAACAAGAGGGTGGCATAGCAGGCAATCGATGGTAATCTGGTCACATGCAAGTTGCAAGCTTAGACGATTGTTGGGTAAAATCTGGTTCTTATTGCTCAAATCTTGGATGTTTCTTGTTGACAAAACCAGCAGTATGGTGTGAGATGGTAATGCCGGTGGTTAGTCTACTCATTCCCGTCTTTTTCGGCCTCGGGAGCGCCTGATTTGTCAGTTGATGCATCGGCTGCCTTGCTGTCCTTGCCGTCCTGGGGCTTGGTGGTCTGCGGCTGTCTGCGATGGTTATTAAAGTTGCGACAGTAGCGGCGCTGCCGGGATTCCTGATTCTGACCAGCCTCTCCCTGGTTCTCCTTATTCTCCTCCCCTTCCCGTACAGGCCTGGGTAGAGGTGGTCCCCTTGGCTTGAACCTTGGTCTGTAGCCTCTGTAGTAGTTCTGCCTCACTGGTTTATTGCCCTGGTCTTGGCCACTTTGGTTCTCCTCACCTTCCCCACCCTCAGTACCTGGATGTTTTTATAACGTCGTCCTGGGTGTTATTGGTTAAAAGAGAGAATGAGTAAAGAAAAAATATATATTGGGCCTTTGAGTGACATGTGGTATGAATGAGAGTGATTGAGAATGAACCTCTTATCTGACATTACATTACAGCCACAGAGAAACAAGTGCTGATGCAACGATGTTAAATTGTGTGGTAAAGTATAAAAGAACAGTATACAGTAACAGGGTATATACAGTAAAGGTGTATATACAGTATTATAGTACCTACAGTCACAAGACCTGGCCAGGCAGAAAATTAAGTTATCAGCATGCAAAGCTTTTTTTTTTTTTTTTTTAATGACAATTAAAATGTTTATCATTACTCACAAAAAAGTATGGGCTAATGGCAAGCATGATGTAGGTTTAATTAAGCAAATTGAACTGAAGTCCTACAAACTTCATACAGTATCCCCTCCTACCTGAGTCCTTAGCTATAATAATTCCAGTGTTAAATTCTTTATTGAAAGCTGTTGTCATGGTACACACCAGCAACTCCTTAATTGTCCAGCAGAACAAGGTCATAAAGCAAGCCATATTAAAGCTACAATTTGCACATACAAGTCAAGTCTTTAGGTCAAATTGTTTTAGGACAAGATAAAACTTTGGATCCAAGTACAGTAGTAGTCCAAAATCTTCTAAAATAAATGAGAAAAAATGATGCCAAAGCAGAAATGTAAAAGGTGTTTTTACTACAGAAAAGTTATTTTGATCTATACATTCCTCGAGGCCCCCAGTGAGCTATACACTCATGGGAAGCAAGAATATTCTTTCACTGAATTAAATTTGGCATTATATTTGGCATTTGGCACTATTTCAATATTGGGCATTCCAAATTCTAAAAGGCCTTTTACAAAAACTGTTGATGAAAAAAATGGTTGCTGATGAAAAGAATGGTTGCACAGTTTCAGTCTGGCTACAGAAGCATAAAAAGAGAGAAAAAGTATGACATCTGTATCTCACTCTCAGCCAAATCAGATCCTGTAGCAGCAGGATCACCCATGTGCTTATGTGCAGTACCCAAAACTGAGAAGGCAGGTGTAGAATAAAGATATAAAGTGGGTTACAATAATTTGATATTTCTAGTTCATGCAGTTTCAGTATCTTTTATACAGAAAAGGATCACACTTATTTGCAACAGAGTGGTTAAAGTACAATGCTGAATTATAAACATCATTGTGAAAAGATGTATAGTTCTAACCCTGTAACTCTTTTTCTACAGAAGGCAACGGAGAACACCACTGCTACCTTGCCTACTGTTAAACAACTGTGTTCCCCTAGGATTAATCCATGGTAATTGCAACTACAGAATTGGAAACAAAATTATTTTGGATGGATCAGCATTTTGTGATATAGAAACAGGTGCTAACAGGAGGAGTTTGCCGTGGTTATAGCACATGAAATTTTAAAACTGTAAATGCAATGCTTACACTAAAAAATTAGAGTTTAATAAAAAAAGAAAAAAAAAGGTGCAGCAGCAAAGGCCGTGGCCAAACGTCCCCTTTCCTATAACCATAACATATGTGTCTGATGCTCTCACCCCCACAGCTAACCTTGACGAGCTGCAGAGCACAGCCACTCCAGAAGAGAAAACACTCTGAAGAAAAGCGGGATGTGTTTTCACAGAAGTGGTTTGGTAGGACCCTAATCATAAGCCATGTCTACCTAAAAAGCTATTTCCCTTCAATTCTACGTTGACACACGGGTAAGGACCATGTGTCAAAAGAGGGAATGGGCGATAGTATGTGCATTTGTGTTACTAATAATATGCTGTACTGTAGGTAAAGGAATTAAGATGAAGCCAGGGCACACAAAAAGTAAAAGGACATTGTGAAGATGAAATTTTGTGTTATTGTGCAAATCTCTCTGCCATTTTATTTTAAGTACAGGCCCGCAGAAAGTGGTCCTAAAACCACAAACAGAAGTCAAGGTAGTGGAAACAGAGATGTGGATACACATGCCAGCCAGCGTTCCAGAACCTAAGAGAAAACAACACAGAGGTCAACAAGGGTGAGCAGTGACGTGCTAGTAACCTCTCCTGTAAACCCCGACAGACTCTTACCTGAACCCAAGTTCATGGGTTAGAAGAACCAACTAGAGTGACAGGAACAATGCAAAATCACGACTCTCCACTTAAACTCATCGCAACAATAAGTACTGTACACTACATTAGAGGAGAACACTTGAGGAAATTGTAAGGTGCCAAAGTATCTGTAGGGTTTTAACGTAATAATGACAATGAATAGCTTCCGGCATTCTTCATCATTATTATGTAGGGTTTACATAATAAAGACAACGAATGACGGTTGCATTGTCCACCAATAAATGTAGACATTTTAATGTGGGCACAATGCCAACGCGTCCTTCATCATTAATAAGTAATGTTTAGCTCTGGGTCAGAGTTGTATCGAATCTTTAACGATTTGGGTTAATTTGATTAACTGAATCAAAATTTATAACGTACACTTTATCGACTACCCGTCCAGCGTTTAGCACAATTTAGTGTATCTTACCAGTTCTGGTTATCACATGGCCAACGGCTATAACACAAAATCTAGTATTTAGCAATTATGAGCAAGGTAACGCAATCTGGGCAAATGTTTAGACTTTAAAATACAGTACATGACCAAGACAACAGTTCTTTATAAAGAAAGGAGAATTTATTTGACTAATCTACGATACATGAAACTACGCTACTTAAACGCACACACACACACATACACATACAAACAGTTTGGCAAATTAAAATGGGAATCACGGCGTTGCTGATTGGTTGGTGCGCTGTTGTAGAGATGACGTCAGTCGGGAAAGCCCCTCGGTGAGGCATGAAGTCTCGTTAAGAGTTCTTAAGCGGAGAGCGGATGACGCCAGCAGCGGTGGCGCAGCGCCCGCAAGGGCGAAGCCTGAGCTGTTTGGAAGATGTTGTAGGTTGCAGTTGTGATGATAACTTCTCTTCTTCTCTAAACTTACTGTAGACTTCCTTAGGAAGTCCCTTCGGGGTCAGTCCGTCCCACGGGTGATTGGCCCAATCGGATGTGGTTGCGAGACTTCGCCACGCCTCATGTGGTTCCTCCTTTCGTGCATAAATGAGCCAGGTGTTTCGGCTGTCACGTGTGACCCATCCGGTTGGAGTTTTTAATACTTTATAAAAAGTAATTTTGCATGAGCTCTGTTCATGCTACCAATGCCATGTTCACCAACATTCTTGAAATAAACCAGCTTGAGATTGACACCAAACATTACATATCTTACCCACTCATTCCTTCCTTTATCTAATAAAAGGGTTTGTAAATGCTGATTACACCTTTAAAGTTATGCAAAATAATCAAACATATACACAGGAATAAAAGGAACTGAGTAAATATATGTAAATACGTTTTGCCCTACTGGCACACTTTAAAGATGTTTAAAATAGTATCCATGCCGCATGCCTTTGTTCATGGAATGGCATGTCTTCCGGAGGTTAAGAGAGTGTCCAGGTGTGATGAGTCGTCCATACCCCCCCCCCCCCCCCCAGCTCGGGGTGAAGCTGTAAAACTATTTTCTTTGTTTACCGGATCGCCGATTTACACCTTCGGTTTCGGGGTCTACTTCAAAGCATCTGGCCTTATGGAGTTTCTTAGTTTTACAGATGTCCCCCCTTAAGATAGCGAACCAGATAAGGTTATCAGGATGGTGCCATCCATGCTGGGGAGAGGGGGTTTAGGAATGTGATCCATTGACTGTTCTCTCTATGGGAGCCCTGTAATTCGCTACAAATCAGTAGCACAGAGTAATATATGGTGACATGTAAAAGTAGCAGCAACTAGAGTTAAAAGTAATTGTTGTAACTAATGACAGGATAGAAGACTGTTTTGGAAGACAGAGAATATCAATGACTGAGATTATTCACACTACAGACATTGAATTATCTGGACTGACACCAACAACACCCCAAAGCAATCTGGGTAATTTAAACTAGAACAATGGGAAGAGACAGCATAATAAAAAAGTATCATTTCAATCTCAGGAGGTGTGTAGAGAACTGGGAATGTCCTCTATCATTAGACATTGCTGATTATATAACAGACATACACAACCCCTTGTGTTGGATATGCCATGTCATGTCCTTGAGCTGGGTAGCACTGCCCCTTAATAATGTCACAGAAGCAAATGCAGACAATATGTCTTGTATTATACTAATAACCACCATGGCCGTCCTGCAGATACTGACATACTAAAAACAAACAGAGAGGCCAAACTCAGCAGTCCTTGGGTGTAATTATACCAATAATCTAGTTTTGATGCCCCAGGAAGTTATTGCATACATTAAAACAAACTTTAATGAGTGTACTGTACAAACAGTGGTGTTCAAAATAATAGCAGTGTGTTGAAAAAAGTGAGTAATGCTCCATATCCATATAATAACTTTTAATTTAAATCACATAAATGCATTGGACACCCTGCACATTCTATTCTGGATCACAACATAAAGAAAAATTTGCTAAATGTATTATAAGTTTAATGTAAGTGAAGAAAAACAAATATTAGCCTGTTAAAAAAAATGGCAGTCATCACTCCTCTTTATAAAGTGATAAATTTACCAGTTAAACAAAAATGCTTGAAGTTTAATCTTTCTTGTGCATCTCTGAACTAATATTTAGTTGTATAACCATGGTTTCTGAGAACTGCTTCACATCTGTGACAATGCCACAATTCCTCTGCATTTCTTGGTTTTGACCCAGAAACAGCATTTTTAATGTCAGCCCACAAGTTTTTCTATTGGATTAGGGTCTGGGGATTGGGCACTGGGCATTGGACACTCCATAACGTCAATCTTGTTGGTCTGGAACCAAGATGCTGCTCGGTTACTGGTGTGTCTGGAGTCGTTGTCTTGTTGAAACACCCATTTCAAGGGCATTTCCTCTTTGGCATAAGGCAACATGACCTCTTTAAGTATTCTGATGTACCCAAATTGATCCATGATCCCTGAAATGTGATAAATAGGCCCAACACCATAGTACAAGAAGCATCCCTGTATCATGATGCTTGTGCCTCCATGCTTCACTGTCTTCACAGTGTACTGTGGCTTGAATTCAGTGTTTAGGGGTCGACAGACAAACTGTCTGCAGCCTCTAGACCCAAAAAAAAAACCAATCTTGCTTTCATCAGTTCACAAAATATTGCACCATTTCTCTTTAAGCCAGTCAATGTGTTTTCTGGCGAACTGTAACCTTTTCAACACATGTCTTTTTTTTTCAACAATGGAACTTTGTGGGGGCTTCTTGCTGATAGCTTGACTTCACATAGCCATCTTCTAATAGTAACAGTACTAATGGGTAACTTTTTTCTAGTTTCCTCCTGTAGCTCTGCTTCACCTTTTTCACCGCCTTTCGGACGTTATATGACGCAGCCTTGTACGGTTCCATGTTCCCCGACCCAAGTCCCGTGTTGTAGCCAACAGTGCGAAAGAGTCGCGGATGGTTTTATTCACCCACAGCTTCTGGTTAGGAAACGTTCTAATAGTCTTTTTCTCCACGGTATCATCCGCTAGTTTCCCTATAAATCCCACAACCGCTTCCGTAAACATGCTGACATCATCGGAGCTGTTTCTGAACATGTCTCAGTCTGCGTCATCAAGTGCGTCCTGTAACATGGCCTCCGATTTGTCCATCCAGCGCGCAACTACCCTCTAAACCAGAACTTCCTGTTTCAGCCTTTGTTTGTATTTTGGCATGGTCGGATTTACCAAACGGAGGGCGAGATTGTGTCTTGTAGACATCCTTGACCGTAGTGTAGCAGTGGTCCAGTGTCCTTTTGCCCCTGGTGGGGCAGATGATATGCTGATAAAAGTTCGGCACTTCGCATTTGAGGTTGACACTATTAAAGTCCCCCGCCACAATGAGCGCAGCGTCCCGGTGTTGTGTTTGTTGTTGTGTAAGTGCCTTATGCAGCATAAGGCAGTGTCCGTGTCCGCTTGAGGTGGAATATAAACGGCGCTGATTATGACCGATGTGAACTCCCGAGGTAGATAAAAAGGACAACACATGATGGACAGTAGTTCCAGGTTGGGTGTGCAGGAGCGTGTAAGAGGAACAACACTCGTGCTGTTGCACCAGCTGCTTTTCACCATTAAACACATGCTGCCTCCCCTTCACTTCCCCGAGTCCTGTGTCTTGTCCATGCGGTGAACCGAGAAGAACTCGGCCGGCTGGATGGCGTGGTCCATCAGCGCTGGGTTCAGCCATGTCTCAGTGAAGCAGAGGAGGTTGCAGTCCCGAATGTCTCTCTGGAACTTTATCCTGGCCCTGAGGTCATCGAGCTTGTTTTCCAGTGTCTGGACGTTGGCGAGCAATATGTAAGCTACATAAAGAAATCACAGATCTCCAATCACCATCCTCTTTTTCCAATAACACAACCCTTATTCAGACCTTCAAACAAAATAACAGAAGCTCTCTGATCTCCTGGAATCCAAAGTGCAAGGTGCTCTTTTAAGAGCTTACTTTCAAGACGCCAATCGCATGCATGCACCTTTCAAATACATTTTTAATTTAGAAAAGAAAAAGGGGCTAAGCCACTTAATACACAATTTGCGCTCTGAAAATAAAAGTATTTTATCAAACGACATCAATATTCATATGGGATCTGCACATTTTTATGAAAAGCTATCTTCAGAAAACTGAGATCGAGCAAGTTTTCTTGGAAAATCTGCCCCAGATTTCCCAAAACGCTGAACTTGAAGGGCCACTAACTTTAGAAGAACTCCACAAAGCTCTGTAGTAGCAACATGAGCAATGGTAAAGCCCCAGGGCATAGGTGGACTTCCAGTTGAGTTTTACGAGTCCTTCTGGAAGACTTTGGGGGCGGACATCTTAGAAGTCCTAACTTCTAAGTTCTAAATGAAAGTCTAACTGAAGTATCCCTTTAGTTAGACTGTCTTAGTGGATGCTTACTGTTGGGAATGCTTTATGCTATAGTAATAGAACGTCTCGGGTTACTTTGCTGTAACCCTGTTCCCTGAAAAGGCGGGAACGAGATGCTGCGTGAAAACGCTATGGGAACATCTTGTCATGTTGCCGGTTGTGAAGCATGTGTGTACCAAACACGCCAAATTTTTGGCTCTTATAACCTCGGTCAGGTGACGTCATCTGATAAGACGCACCTGCAGGTTATAAATAGGAGTGAACCGGAAACATTCCTCAGATTGATTTGTCTGAACGGACGTCCGGTCACATAGGCAGTGGGGCATTGGGACGCAGCATCTCGCTGCGTGAAAACGCTATGGGAACGAGAGTGCCAACGCCGCCGCACTGCAAGTGTCTGGACTCCAAGGTTGTGTAGGCCAAGAAGGTCTCAGAACTATGTCTGGGTAGCTGACTCGAGGACCCGTGGGCCCGGAGTAGCATGAACATCCAAACTATAAATGTAATAAATGTGTGCGGAGAGGACAACCCTCCGTGTCACACACTTGCTGCAGGGGAATACCTCTTGCTAGTGCAATAGATGAGGCGATCCCCCTGGTTGAATGAGCCCTGATTCCTAGAGGCGAAGTGAGCCCACGCGCCTCATAGGAGAGGGCAATAGCCCAGTGTAGTGGGGGCCACCCCCCGTTGCGGCCCCAGACCATGTAAAAGCTGCTTTGACTTACGCCACTAGCTGATGCGGTGGACGTAAATCTGAAGAGCACGTACTGGACAAAGTAAATGAAGTCTTTCCTGCTCCGAAGCTGTAAAGGCGGAGGACAGAAGGCTTCAAAACAATAGGATGTATATTGGCAAATGTGTGCGGAGAGGACCAACCCTCCGCATCACAGACTTGCTGCAAAGGAATACATCTTGCTAGTGCAATTGATGAGGCGATTCCCCTGGTTGAATGAACCCTGATTCCTAGAGGCGAAGTGAACCCACGCGCCTCATAGGAGAGGGCAATAGCATCTTTCACGCAGCTTGTGGCTTCAAAACATGTAAAAGCTGCTCTGACTTACGCCACTGGCTAATGCGGTGGATGTAAATCTGAAGAGCACATACTGGACACAGTAAGTGATGTCTCTCCTGCTCCGAAGCTGTAAAGGCGGAGGACAGAAGGCTTCAAAACTATAAGATGCTTGTTGGCAAATGTCTGCGGAGAGGACCAACCCTCCGCGTCACATACTTGCTGCAAGGGAATACCTCTTGCTAATGCAATTTATGAGGCGATTCCCCTGGTTGAATGAGCCCTGATTCCTAGAGGCGAAGTGAGCCCACAGAGAGTAGTAAAGGGGACATTTGCTGATCTTGCGAGGCAAAGAGGTCCACCTACGCTACATGAAATTTTCCCAGAATGTAAATCGCCCTGAGGGACAGAAATCAGGTGCGCTAGCTATTTAGCGGCGCGAGCACAGTCTGCCCTGGTGATTAATATATGAGACTGCCATAGTGTTGTCCACCCGCACTAGGACATGGTAGTCTCAACTGCTGGAGGATGTGCTTTAGGGCCTGAAATAGAGCCATGATTTTGAGGCAATTGATGTGCCGCGCAAAAAGATGGCCTCTCCAGCTCCCTTGGGCTGGACGGTCATTTAAGACCGCACCCCAGCCCATGAGGGAAGCGTCTGTCGTTAGCATCTGCGACGACAAGACGAACTTAGAGTGGGACTCAGAGTCAGAAACCGGGGTCTGAACCACATAGGAAGGGTACGAAGCACCTGGCGCGTAGCCCTTATTGGGGATTGGCCCTAGAGTAAAATCCCCTGGTTCTTAGCCACAACTGAAATGCTCTCATGTGCAGAAGGTCCAAAGGTGTCACTGTGGATACAGCTGCCATGAGAGCTAAGATCTCTGAAAGTGATGGTCACTTTCTGGTCTAGCTTGATTTCCTTGACGGTGTTGAGAATGGATTCGACACGAGCGGGAGACAGCTGTGCCCGCTTACGCTCAAATTCCATGTGACACCCAAAAATGTTGTCCTCTAAACAGGAAAGAGCATGCTTTCATGGCATTGGATCTCAATCCTAGGAAACAAAGATTAGCTAGAACGACATGCTGATGTCGAAGCGCTAGCTACTGAGACTGGGCCAGCCAGTCATGTAATTCAATACGGATGCTCAGAACTACATCCATGTATTTTGTGTATGTGCGGGTGAAAAAGCTAGACCAAATGGAAGGACCTGATACTGGTAAGCTTCGCCCCCAAAAGCGAACCTCAGGAACCTCCTGTGTTGTGGCAATATTTCCATTGATTTATTTTTAGATAGCGGTAAAGCCCCCAAAATCTAAAAAATTTGACGCAGCCCCCCGTTCCTCTTGCACTTTCCGGTTTCATGGAAGTGGAGACCACGCCATTGAAACGCGGAGGGGGATGTGAGAACTGAATCCTGTAGTTTCTCTGTACAGTGCTTAGTGCCCAAGGAGATATACTTGGCAGTAGCTTCCACGCTGCCAGTTTCTCAGAAAGGGGCAAAGCTCAGCGGCTTGCTTAAATGGGGGGATGTTAGATGTTCGGCATCCTGAAACACGGCAGGAAAAACCCGAAGAACTAACATTTTATTGAAGACTGGAGTTGCCCGAAACACCAGTGGTGGCGGAGCAAGAACACCAACCTCCTGGGGGTGCCAGGGAGAACACTTTATTCTTTAAAAGGAATTCTGCGTGCCTCTCCCCATTGGGGGGCCACCCCCCACGGTCCTGGGCATATGAACCTCAGGGCTTCTTTGTGAAGACAATATGCCAGTCTGACCTCTTTTGAGGCGGATTGCGTGACGCACCCCAATCTTGCGAGGGGGTGCCCAGCTCAAAAACACTCTCCTTGTGTGTTTCATGCCTCGCAACAGTCAGACCCGGTCGAGACTGGGTGGCCGACAGTCCCGACTCTTGAGCAAGGCGGGGAAGGAATTTCCAGAAGGCTTGTTATATAACTTCACCTCATGAACCTAGTGGCGACCGAGTTAACGACATCGCCAAGTAGGCCGGGAGGCGAGATGGGGCATCGAGGAGGAATACACGATCCTTCTCCTTAATGCCCCTGAGATTCAACCACAAGTGCCTCTCCGCGGAGACCATAGCAGCCATAAAACGGCCGATAGCACAAGCCGTCTGCTTTGTTGCACGAAGAGACAAGTCTGTGGCCCGGCGTAAATCCAATACGCCCTACCTTGAAGAGCCCCGCCAGTACTCAAGTCTCTCAGCAGGTCAGCCTGGTAGGCGTGCAAAACCGCCATGGTGTGCAATGCGCCAACCTGACCTGCTGCCTGAAAAGCTTTTCCCTCCAGGGAAGATAAAAAGTCTACACAGCTTGAAAGGAAATAATAGCTTTTCAGGAAGGATGATGTCCCAGAAGAAAGATAGCCTGGAAGCGTCTCTTCTATCTGGGTGTCATCATATAACTCCGCGTTTCTACCTCAATTATATTTAAATAAATAAATAAGTTGATAGCAGGAAAACACGGGATGAATACAGCTTACTCCATGAAAGGGTTAACTCATATGGAGATTGCTAAGAAAAGGGGAGAGAGCGTCGTTGAGGCTCCGCCCCCGGCCACCCGACAGAACCTGCCGTTTTTTTATTTTTATTTTTATTTTTAAGTGCTTAGAGGCTATTACCATCTCCGCGGAAGCAAGAGAGGATGTTTATCCTTGCCCATTCACAAGAAGCAAGCGCGGGCTTGCGAGCGGACAGAGGGATTTCCCGATCCGATGAGAACGCGAAAGAAAGGAGTTTTAAATCCGTCTCTCACTGCTCTGCCGGATGCACGAGTTTAAGCCCCAGGAATGCGCGGCGGCTCGGAATGCGAGGCGCGCGCGTAGCACTTATGTTACGTCCCCAGGTCTAGGGTCCCCAGGGCGTAATAAATAATAAAATCTTAAACAACCAACTTGGTCTTTGTTTTCTTTTATTTTTTTTACACACACACACCGGAAGCTCTTGGCTTCAGGGTTGGGCCAAGGCCAAAACAATAAACAAAAACCCTGCCCTATCTCCTTCCAGAAACTAACTAAACTACAAAGAAAACTAAACCAAAAACACAGGGCTAAACTGACTCCCTAACTAAACATTCAAAACAGGAGAAAACGGGTCTAACTAAAATGGCACCCAACCCCTACTGCTTCCATAAAAGAAATACATATACTAACAAAAATATAACTATTTACACTATTTACAACACTTAACAAGTAACATAACACAAAGAGACCAAAACACACACCACACAAGCTCACAAACACAGGCGCGATCCAACAGCTCTATTTTCACAACATAAACAAGCACAAGCAACATCTCCCAAATAGCGCGCGCTTCCGGCTTTCCTCCGTGACTTTAAAAAGACGCGCAGGTCCAACAGCAGCCAATCCTGGCGCACGTCACGCACGTCCAATCAGGGCGAGGCCACCTGCAGGAAAGGGAGAGCGAGAGAGAAAAAGAGAGAAAAAGAGCGCGCATGCACGCCGCCACCAGCATCCGCGCCTCTACGCCTACATGCCACACACACACTGGCATGTAACACCCCCACCCATAAAAGTCAAAAATCCTATTTTGACTAAAAACATACGGAACGACAACTAAAAAACTATTGTTCACGACCTAGACAATGCGTCCGCTAAAACATTTTCTGTACCCTTTTTATGCCTTATGTCGAGGTTAAAACTTTGGACAATTAGTGACCACTGCATCAGCCTCTGATTTGAATTCGCCATTCGGAGCAGGAAGACTAAGGGATTGTGGTCTGTATAGACTACGACAGGTAGGGAACTACCTCCGACATAGACTTCAAAATGCTGAAGGGCGAGGAGTAATGCTAAGGCCTCCTTCTCAATAGTGCTATAATGCAGTTGTGCTTTTAAAAATTTTTTTGAGAAGTAGCACACAGGATGGTCAATTTCTGCCTCGGCTTCTTGTAATAAAACCGCACCTGCGCCTAATGCGCTTGCATCCACCTCTAACTTAAATGGTTTAGAGAAGTCAGGGGCGGACAGAACTGGCGCACTACATCTAAGATCTTTGGCAGCATTAAAAGCATTATCACATTCGACACTCCAAGTGAAGGTTTTGGATTCACTCAGTGAGTCTGTTAAAGGGCATACAACAGAGGAAAATTTTTTGCAGAATGCACGGTAATACCCAATCATTCCCAGAAAGCGGCGCAGCTCCCTTTTTGACTTGGGAATGGAAAAATTCCTGATTGCTCCCACTTTGGCGCTAACAGGACGCACCTGGCCCTGGCCAACCTGCTTACCCAAGTAAGTGACCACAGCTTTCCCGAATTCACATTTTTTTAAATTTACCGTTAACAACGCTTTGTCTAAACGAGCAAATACCGTGCGTGGCAAGTTTATGTGGGCACTCCACGAATTTGAATAAACGACCACGTCGTCCAGATATGCTTCGCAATTTTTCACGCCAGATAAAACTTTGTGCATTAACCTTTGGAAGGTAGCTGGAGCGTTTCGCATACCAAAGGCCATAACGGTATATTGCAAGAAATTATCTGGTGTTACGAACACGGAGATATCCGAAGCACGCTGCGTAAGTGGCACCTGCCAATAACCTTTTAACAAATCCAATTTTGTTACAAAGGACGAGGCACCAACACGGTCAACACAGTCTTCCATTCTAGGCAACGGAAAACAATCTGCTTTGGTGACACTATTCACCTTTCTGTAATCCGTACAAAATCTAAAAGAAGCATCGGGTTTCAGCACCAACAAACACGATGAGCTCCACGGGCTCGAACTGGGAATGGCTAAACCATGCTTAAGCAGGTACTCTACCTCTCCTCTCATCACTTCTCTCTTCTGGGGATTAACACGATAAGGATGTTGTTTTATCGGCAACGGGTGTGTAAGTTCGACATCATGGAATAGCACATGGGTTTGTCTGGGAATGTCTGAAAAGAGAGAAGAGAACTCATAAATCAGAGAAATCACATCTGTTCTTTGGGAGGATGAGAGGTAGGACAAATGTTCCTTTAAACTTTCAAGTATGTCAGAATTAGACAGTTTATTGGTAGACATATTGTCATGTTTATCTAAACCATCATTTTCAGACTCAACTTCAAGAAATGGAGAAACAGTTGCCACAGATGACATTTTTACATCAAGCTCCACAGACGTCGCTCTATTCAAGTAACGTTTTAACATATTCACATGACACACACGAGTTTTTTTCCTACGCTCAGGAGTGCGAATTTGGTAAATAACTTCACTCAACTTCCTTTCCACTACATAGGGTCCAGAAAACCTGGATGTTAATGATGACCCTGGAAGAGGAAGGAGGACCAACACTAAATCTCCTGGCTGAAAATTCCGTGAAACAGTCTTTATGTCAAAACGTTTCTTCATTTCTACTTGCTTTGAAGACAAATTTGCTTTTGCCATTTCCCACACACGATTTAAATTTTTACGCATTTGAGCCACATAAAAAAAGGGTTTTTTCTTTGTCAATAAAAACTGTTCTTTTAAAAGTTTCAGAGGTCCACATACCGTATGTCCAAAGACTAGCTCGGCTGGGCTGAAGCCCAGAGATTCCTGGACCGTCTCACGGACTGCAAACATCAACATAGGCAGCCCTTCCTCCCAGTCCTTTCCCGTTTCCACACAGAAAGCACGGAGCATGGACTTGAGAGTTTGGTGAAATCTTTCAAGCATACCTTGTGATTCAGGATGGAAGGCACTTGAAAGCTGGTGCTTAACAGCTAGTTCACGAAACACCTGAGTAAAAAGCTTAGAGGCAAAATTAGACCCTTGGTCTGTTTGGATAATTTTTGGTAATCCAAATAGTGAAAAGAATTTAATCATTTCTTTTGCCACTAATTTAGCTTTTATACTGCGCAACGGGATAGCTTCCGGAAAACGAGTGGTAGCACACATAAGAGTAAGTATGTATTGATGACCTGATTTAGACCTTGGTAATGGTCCCACACAGTCTATAACTATATGTTCAAATGGTTCTCCCATTACAGGGATTGGATGTAAAGGGGCAAGAGGAATGACCTGATTTGGTTTACCCGTCAGCTGACAAACATGGCATGACCGGCAGTGAGCACTAACATCAGCTTTTAAACCAGGCCAAAAAAACGATCTTAAAATATGATCATAGGTCTTTCTAATCCCTAAATGGCCAGATAGAACATGGTCATGAGCAAGTTTTAATATTTGTGAACGATAATTCAACGGAACAACAATTTGTTGAACACTATCAACATTTTTCCACTGTCTCATCAACACATCGTTATCAAGATAAAACATCACATTTTCATTAGGAACCACTAGCTTATCAGAAATAGCTTTAAAACATTTAACTAATGTTGAATCAGCCTTCTGCGCCGCCGCTAATTGTGAGCGTCCCATCTGTAATGGTAAAACGTCATGGTTAGGTAAAATTGGTTCAACAGACAGTTTTTCCGTCATAGGTGTAGATTGCATAAAAGAATCAGACAAATCCACTATATCATCAAATTTTCGTGCCTGTGCACGTGTAACTACACATGATGAAAATACAGCAGGAAATTGAGAAGCGAGGTCACTTTTCACATCTGTTATGGGGGTATCTACAACAATTGTGGAAAAACAACACCACCAGCTAGGTCATTTCCTAAAATAATCTGTACTCCGTCAACAGGGAGTTCAGCACAAATTCCGACACACACTTCCCCCTTTACGATGTCAATTTGAAGGTAGACAGTATGGGGCGGAACTTTAACACAGCTTGCTCCTATACCCCGCAAAATTACATCAGCCCCCGTGTACGTTTTCTGTGACAAAGGTAGTGTGCCAGCTAGCATCAAGCTTTGGGCTGCACCTGTATCCCGCAGAACAGACACTGACCTGGGAATTCCTTCCGCGCTGTCTGCCACCCATCCCTGCAACATGAAGGGTTTATATGCCGCTATTGTTGGATCAGGTAAAACATGTTCTCTTTGTCTTTTAATAAAACCTACACTCTTAGATTTCGCTGATGCATTTTTTTTCTTTTTCCAGGCTTCGCAGTCTGAAATAAGATGATCTTCACTGAGGCAATAAAAACAGACTCTACCTCCCCCTGTGCGATACTGAGAACTTCTAAAAACTCCTCCCCTTGCCGGTCTCACACTACCAGCTGAAGGTTTCACCTGCCCTTCAACCCCACGGACAGCAAATTTATCAGTTCTCAACGTGGGAGTAAAAACTGTTCGGTGTGTTAAAACGAACTCGTCAGCCAGCACAGCGGCTGCTGACAGAGATGTGACTTTTTGTTCGTTTAAGTGAATGACTACATTTTCAAATATACAGTTTTTAAAGTCTTCTAGTAAGATTAACTCTTTTAAGGCTTCAAAGGTAGTAGTTTTAGTTGCCGCACACCACTTTTCAAAAAGAGCTTGCTTTTCTCGGGCAAATTCAACAAAAGTTTGTTTGTCTGTCTTCTTATGGGCTCTAAATTTTTGTCTATATGCCTCCGGTACTAGCTCATAAGCACGAAGAACAGTTTGTTTAACCACGTCGTAATCTAGACTTTGTTCTATCGGCAACGCTGAACAAACGTCTTGCGCTTTGCCGGTTAGCTTACATTGTAAAAGTAGAGCCCACATCGCTCTTGGCCACTGAAAAGTAGCTGCAACACGTTCAAAGGCTATAAAATAGCTATCCACTTCGGTTTCTCTAAACGGAGGGACTAAATTAATATGTTTGCTCACGTCAAAATTCGGCAAAGAAATAGTTACTGGGGCAGAAACGACACTAGAAGAGACCGGCGCAGGCCCCGTAGGTAACTGAGCAAATGAAGGAGAAGCAGGGGAACTCTCTAACGCGCTCTCAGCCCGGTGAAGCCGGCTGTGATCTCGCTGAAAACGCTCCCTCTCTATCTTAAGCTCTAGCTCCCTTAAACGAAGCCTTTTTGCCTCAGTTTCTTCTCGTTTAATTTCCAATTCTATTTCTTTTGCTTTTAAATTTAATAGTTGGTCCGAATTTGTAAATAATGACATGGGAGGTGGTGCAGTTAATTGGTACCTGGAAGTTGTGGGTGAGTGTGGCGTAGATGGTGGCTTCACGTCGACTTCCGTCGGCGTTGAAGAGCTCCTATCATCAGCATCCCTTCCAGACTCCTCAGGCAGAATCTGCTGTTTAACCAATTGTTTATATAATATTTTTTTCACCTCCGTTTTTGAGACATTACGTGGCACGTCAACACCAAAAAATTCTGCTATTTTAAACAAATCGTCTTTACGACAGCGATTAAACTGCTCCGTGCTAGGGGATAGCGTAAAGGCAATTAGATCAACTGTACAAGTAAGCTAAAGAAGGCAGGCAAACAAACTATTGTATTATTTGCAATCGCTGAGCCCTCACTTTAATAATGAGCCACCCACTTTATTAATTCGCAAGGGATGAACTTGCAACGGACGAGCCCCCACTTTGTTACGTCCCCAGGTCTAGGGTCCCAGGGCGTAATAAATAATAAAATCTTAAACAACCAACTTGGTCTTTGTTTTCTTTTATTTTTTTTACACACACACACCGGAAGCTCTTGGCTTCAGGGTTGGGCCAAGGCCAAAACAATAAACAAAAACCCTGCCCTATCTCCTCCCAGAAACTAACTAAACTACAAAGAAAACTAAACCAAAAACACAGGGCTAAACTGACTCCCTAACTAAACATTCAAAACAGGAGAAAACGGGTCTAACTAAAATGGCACCCAACCCCTACTGCTTCCATAAAAGAAATACATATACTAACAAAAATATAACTATTTACACTATTTACAACACTTAACAAGTAACATAACACAAAGAGACCAAAACACACACCACACAAGCTCACAAACACAGGCGCGATCCAACAGCTCTATTTTCACAACATAAACAAGCACAAGCAACATCTTCCAAATAGCGCGCGCTTCCGGCTTTCCTCCGTGACTTTAAAAAGACGCGCAGGTCCAACAGCAGCCAATCCTGGTGCACGTCACGCACGTCCAATCAGGGCGAGGCCACCTGCAGGAAAGGGAGAGCGAGAGAGAAAAAGAGAGAAAAAGAGCGCGCATGCACGCCGCCACCAGCATCCGCGCCTCTACACCTACATGCCACACACACACTGGCATGTAACACTTAATCGAAGCAGTTAAGTGTAGAGATCGCCCTCCGATATGGATTATACACACGGAGGGACATCTCGTTTAAACTCTGCCATTATCGGTGAGTTAAACACTTATTTTTGCTGGTTAGACACACAAGCTCACAACTAGGTGAAGACAAGAATCTGAGGAATGTTTCCGGTTCACTTCTATTTATAACCTGCAGGTGCGTCCTATCAGATGACGTCACCTGACCGAGGTTATAAAAGCCAAAAATTTGGCGTGTTTGGTACACACATGCTTCACAACCGGCAACATGACAAGATGTTCCCATAGCGTTTTCACGCAGCATCGAGTGTAGCCTTTGAAAGGGAACCCTTGCTCTCACAAGCTACGAACTGAACTTAGTGGAATCATGATTTCTGAAAAGAAACTCTGTCTGCATATGCTAATGACATCATTTTAATGCTAAACAAGCAAAACTCTGTGTAATAATCAAGGTACTAAAAGATAAAAAAAAAAACTTATTTAGCAAAAATAAACAAAGCAGGACAGAAGGTGAAGCACGATTGATCGGAAATTGGTTTGAAAACGTACCCACGCTGCCAGAAAGACTTTTATGGACAAGAGTGGGAATCAAATACCTAGGAGTCTACCTAGGTGACAACTCTTTTACACAAAAAAACTGGAAGGGATTGCTTGAAAAAAAAGGCCGGCTGGACAAGTAGAAATAGCTGACTCCAAAAATGTCCTATAGGGGAAATATACACATTATAAACAACCTAGTGACCTTTTCATTGTGACACAAAGTGACATGTGTGGACCCTCTGGTGGAAGTTATAGCAAAAATTCAGACGATTTTTGTACACTTTTTCTGGGACAAACTACACTGGCTGCCAAGAAGCATTTTTTTATCTACCCAAAGATGAAGGGGGAAAAGGTTCAGCCCACCTTCAGAGCAGAATTGGCGCCTTTTGTTCAGAGTTTTTACGGAAATTCCTGGGAAGCTTATCTTGTTTTAGCTGGAATGAAATAACAGAGATTTTAAGGACGCTGGAAAACCTAAAAATGGACCCGCAACATTTTGAGAATTTTAAAGTACACAGGATTTTTGAGGATTTGGGGGAAATATGACATTGCTTTGTCATTAAACAGAATCATCTGCTACATTTCTACAACCTTTTAATTTTTTTCTTCTCAGTGGCCATTGTAGCAGTATAGTTACTAAAGAACAGTCACGACACTAGGACATAAAATAAAAAAATAAAAAACCTCTTCCCTATGCGCACACACATGTCATGATGCTTTCGTAAACAGTACATGTGCACAGTTCAAGGATCTTGAATTATCTTACATGATACATGATAAAACGTCTGAGTAGCCTTTCAGAAGGTCTAATTTTGTGACATACCTTGCCTGACCTATACGGTCAACACAATTTCTCATCCTGTCATGCACACTCGGAACGCGACCGGCACTAGGACCCGGAAGTTAAGCGGTCGCAAACCAGGAAGTATAAAAGAGGTAAACAAACCATAGCACCTCGCTCAGTCATTGAGTTTCGCCGATGCCACGTCGGAATCCTTCACCTAACTGTCAGTACTTACCTTTTTGGTTTCAATTCCTGATCGAGTGTGTATTTATAGGACGCGGGTTAGAGAGTCCTTAGACTAAAAGCGTGATTATCCTGCCTACTCGTGTTCATCCGCGTTTGGGTTTACCATTCACGCTACAAAGGGCTAACCGCTAAAGCTATGTCTTCTGGTCATCTCAGGTTAGTTCTTGACACATCCTAGGAAGAGGAAATTAACGAACCTTGGTAACAGAGTTAACTTTACGATAATCTGTGCAAAATCGATAACTATTATCAGATTTTGGAACCAAAAGACAGGGAGAGCACCATGGACTACAACTGGAAATGGCTAGCTGATTTCTAAGCAAATAATCAGTCTCCTGCTTCATTATAGCACGTTTGGTTGGATTATCTCAGTAGGCATTTTGTTTAATAGGTGTTATGTGTCATGTTCAATGATGGTTGTGCGCGAGGGTGTGTCTGAAAAGAGTGCGGGGTGATTCCTTGTGAGCCTAATCATGTCTTCCTAGGCGGAAGCTGGACAAGTTTGCACTCAAGTTACTTAGCCACACAGAGTTTTACAAACTCGCACAAGGGACAGATGCTCCTGCATCTTCTTTAAATTTACGTACAACAGCCTTCTTATCGAATCTCCTCTTCATCTTGGCCTGGGAGGAGGTGAGCAAATGATGAGCTAACTTGCATGCTGTGTGCAGGCGTTTCCGAACCAAGCTAAAAACTAATTTAAAATGTTTCTAGGTAGAGGACTGACCGAAGTAGGAGACAACAGTTTCACCTGAAGCACTTTTAAAGGACCTCAAACAGAATGACCAAAAACCAACACTGCTGGGCTAAATCCAAGAGACTAAATCCAAGAGACTCTCTACGGTATCCCGTATTGCAAATAGTAGGAATGGAACCACTTTGTCCCAGTCCTTTCTATGCTGCAAGCAATATGTGCGAAGCATCTATTTTAGTGTTTGGTGGTATCTTTCTAATACAACTTGTGATTCTGGGTAAAAGACACCTTTTATATAGCTTTATATTAAGCTCTTCCAATGCTCTTTTAAACAGGGCTGACATAAAATTGGAACCACAGTCAGACTGGACGTACTTGGATAGCCCAAAAGTAGAAAAAAACTTGGTAAGGACACGTACGATAGCTCTAGACTTAATGTTGCGAAGTGGTATAGCTTCAGGATATCTAGATGCAGCACACATTAAAGATAGTAAATATGAATTTCCCGACTTTGTTCGAAGAAGGGGACCTACACAATCTATCAAAATTCTCTCAAAAGGTTCTCCTATCACAGGAATTAGGCAGCGTGGAGCACGAGGGATGACCTGATTAGGTTTACCTGCAATTTGGCAGATTGGGCACGAACAACAGTAGGATGCTACATCTGATTTCAGAGCTGGCCAAAAGAAATGTTATAGAATTCAAGCATATGTTTTTCAAATACGCAGATGCCCAGACAAGTCAAGGTCATGAGCAATACTCAACACTATAAGGTGTTGGGACCACAACCTGGAATACTGATATAGTTGTTATCAGAATTTTTAGGCGTCCATTTACGCATTAACAGCTGATCCTTAATAAAATATGCAGTAGGTTGCTGCAATGATTCTTCTTTCTTAACCGCCGAAGTGAAACACGGTTGATAGGAGTCATCAGATTTTCGAGCATTTACCAGCTGATCACGTCCAAATAAAAGTTTAGTACCACTGGGTCCAAAAATTGGAGTAGAAGCAGTATCTCAATTATTCACAGGAGGTAAGGGCACAACAGAAAGTTTAAATATGTGGTTTTCTGCACATATGAATAAATCGAAAAATCTTCCGCCCTTCTCTTCTTACGAGCCTGAGCGTGTGCCATCTCACACGAGTTAAACACTAGTGTAAATTTACGTGAGATTGTCTCACTCTCATCTATTACAGGTACATCTGTAACAAAAGGCAACTGGCAAACATTCCCCCCAGCTAAGTCATTGCCTAGAATGAATGAAACACCTTTTACGGGCAGCTGGGAATGGACTGCGACCTTAACAAGACCCGTAACCAACATAGATCGCAGAAATATGTTATGTAGAGGAGCCTCCACTATTTCCATTTCAATGCCTTGTACTAGTACATCCGCACCACAACTAGTTTTATCAGACAAAGGCAGAATACTGCCTCTAAAATGAACAACTGGGTAGAACCTGTGTCCCTCAGCATGCAAAGTGGTTTTTGTTCCACTCAGAATTAGATATGGATACAACACCTTCCATAATAAAAGGTTCAAAAGCGGGATCTACAGGGGGTTGTGAGCATTTACTATCTTTCTGGTGCATTGTTTGTATGTGTGTTAATGCAACACTTTTGAGCTGGGTCTGCATTTTCCTATGGTTTTTAGGAGACAAAACAAGCAGCAATGAGATTCTCTCTTTCATGACAATAGAAACATTCCCGACT
Organism: Clarias gariepinus; assembly: GCF_024256425.1. NCBI lineage: Eukaryota > Metazoa > Chordata > Actinopteri > Siluriformes > Clariidae > Clarias > Clarias gariepinus. Next base: position 19,790,369 of record NC_071127.1, on the reverse strand, counting down.
CTCAAGAGTAACTTTCTGAGAACTTGGAGGGCTTCTTTTTTTTTTTTTTCTTTAAATTTAGTCCTGTCCAATTCTTTTTCCCCGATTTTCTCCCCAATCTAGTCGTGGCTAATTTCTCCCCGTCACTAGGAGGCTCCCACACACATCAAGGCTACTACAACCACTCAGTCGGGAGGACGAAAGCTATCCCGTGTTTCCTCCGAACCACGTGACGCGAGCCGAACGCATCTTTTCGAACTGCTCACTCACGCACAGTTAGGGGCGGAGTAACACACTCGGAGGAAAGTGCTAGCCGCTCCTTCCGTGTGCGCGAGCTCACAGACGCCCCTGATTGGCCGTAGAGCCGTGATTAATGTGGGAGCACAAGTACCTCTTATCCTTCCCCCCTGAGAGAGCTCTCTCTGTGCCTCCGGCTGTGAGAGGAAAACAGCATCACCCGGGGTTGGAACCAGCGATCTCTGGATGATAGGGCGAGCGCTTTACCACTGCGCCACTCGGAGGCAACTTGGAGGGCTTCTAACACTACTTTTGGAATTTTCACATCATGGGGGAGAGAAAGTGATTTTGGGTCAGTGTAAATTCATCAGCTGAAATGGCTGCACTTAAAAGTAAAGTGATCTTCTGCTCACTCAGATAACCTACCACCTTCTCCGCAACACAATTCTTAAATTACTTTAACAAAATTAACTCCTTTAATCCCTCAAAAGTACTTACTTAACTGGCAGTGCACCTGTTATCTAACAACACAGATTTCTCACGTGCAAACTCAACATAGGTTTGATTGGCGGATTTTTACGTGTTTTTTTGCTGGCAGGCCTCAGGGACAAGCTCATAAGCACATAAAACAGCATTTTTAACAGTTTCATAATTCAAACTCTGCTCCAAATTTAAAGCAGAACACACGTCCTGTGCCTTCCCAACAAACTTGCATTGCAGTAGGAGAGACCAGATGCTGTAATACTGGTAATATGGCTGCAATACACTCAAATACAGTGAAGTATGTATCTACCTCACTTTCTTTAAACATAGAAGATAAAGATATATGCTTATAATGTCAAAGCCAGATGAACTTACAGCTGAAGAGCCACTAGGTGCTTGTGTTGATGCAGATGGTGGTTTACTGGCCTGTACAGGGGTTGCAGGTGAAGGATGCAGAACAGGGGATGATGCACGAACAGGAGACAGAGGGTCACAAACAAATGAATCTGATGCTGGTTTATTCCTTAGTGCCAATTCCAATTCCTTTAGGTTAATTTCCCCCTGAGACTCGAGTCCCACCATACAAAATTTAAGCACTTGAGATTCATAATGCCGACAGCTCTAGGTCCAACTGCTTCAACTGCAGCGTGAGCTTCGGGTCATTTAGTGACTAACCTACTACCACGGGATCTATGTGTGCGGGGTCTTAGGGTCCGACCACAGCCTCCGCTGTAGCTGAATCCTCTGACTTACCGTCGCGCTCACTGCCGTGTAAAAACGTCAGCAAACATTTTCGCTCGTTGCAGTAAATACAATTGTGACTGCTATATAGCGTATCTCTGTATCTGTTTATTGTTATTTAAGTTCTGGATTATTTCAGGTACTTTAAACACATTGTTGGGTTGCTCATGTTGGGTCTTCTGGGATGTAGGAACCCACCCTCATTTGGGTGAAACAGAAAGCAGTAAATGATCTGCATTTATACAGTGTGTTAGGTGGCAGGCAGTTCAGCTATAATAGTATAAAGTAGATTTGCCTTAGGTAAAGGAGCAGATCTGGGGGACTCGTAGACGTAGAGTTATTTTGGTGAACTGGTATGTTTAGATGCAGTCTTCCTCACTCTTATTGATCACTCAGGTTTGCTGACGGTAAGGTGATTGTTTGCTTTACATCTCAGGAAGCCCTTATGTTTGTGTTTCCTTCTGGCTCTCCCTTTTAGTTATGCTGTCATTGTTAGTCCTGCCGGAGTCTCTGCTTGCACTCTACAGTTAATATACATTCACATTATACATTGTGTGACTGTGACCATACCTCACTGCCATCTCTCCTCTTCTTCTCTTTCTCCCCCTTGTTTTTTCTTCTCTCCCCCTGTCTCCCTCTTTCACTCTTTCTCTCTCTCTGTCGTTCCTGAGCTGCCAGTGATCCAGACTCCCTCTGCCCTCCGGACCTGTCTGACCCATCCTGGTGCTCCGCTTCTGGTTGGAGATCTAAACCCCCCGCCCGCCACGGATTGCCCCCATGTTTAGCTCGATCTACAGCAGGCGGTGCTTGACCAAGGCCAGGAAGATCGTGAAGGACCTCAGCCACCCCAATAACGGACTGTTTACTCTGTTGCGGTCTGGGAAGCGATTCCGCTCCTTGAAGGCCAACACAGAGAGACTAAGGAGGAGCTTCTTCCCGCAAGGTCTCTCAACCACAACCACGAACTAACACAATCTTTTCATAATTGATCAAATCTATCAATCTTTTTACATCCATGAACACTATTGACAATTACACGCTCACCTTCCTTCATATCTACACTACATTTTGTACATTTACATCATGGACTATTGCACAAAGACACTTTAATAACTTTGCACACCTACCTTCACAACTACACTACATGTTTACGTTTACATCCTGGACCAGTGCACAAAGACACTTTAATAACCTCTGCACAAAGACACTTTGTTCTATGCATATTTGCACACCAGTACAGTATATTTCAATTTGTACAGTATATTTATATTTTTATGCACATCATATTTCTATGTACAGTATATTTCTATTTTTATGCACATCATATTTCTATTTTTATTTTTAGTTCTATTTTTCCTAGCACATTTCTATTTTTATTTTTAGTTCTATCTTTTCCTAGTTTAATTTCATTTTTTTATTTAATTTCTATCGTATTCTTTTATTTATATTTATTTCTTATTTGTAAACTTTAATTCTCTTTTAGGGTCAATAGCAGTCGTATAATGCATTTTACTACATTTCGTACTGTGTATGTTTGTGTATATGACAAATAAAATTTGAATTTGAATTTGAATTTGATTTGAATTATGCAATCGCTATCTTCAAAGGAAAGCCGCCATCCCTTTTCATTCAAATGCGTTAGCGAGTGTTTTTTCTTTCCCTGCGCTCGGTTTTGTGAACACAGTTGCGTTCAGTAACACGATGGAACCAATTACCTAAACAGCAGCAACAACAACCATTATGATCACACTTTGTTGAATTTATATGGCTTAAATATTTTGCAGCTCTGTCCTCTTTGCATTGCTACATGTTTATTTACTTCCTTTTCGCATAGCACATATAATGCACTCTAAAATCGACACTATCAAACTTGGAAATGATATAACATCCAATCAAACATCACGTTATTAAAAGAAACAAATTTGTCACTACTCTTCTCTTATGCAGCACGGCTAAAAGATAATAAAAATTACATCAAAGTGCTGCAGATTTAGTGTCTGTGAGCTTTTCCTAATCAGAGTTACACGGGGGGAATTTTGTGGCTGTTCCAGTTACAGTCTACTTAGATATTGCACAGAGGGGAGTTCATTTCTGTTCTCTTCATCCTAGCTTGATTTTATCTCAAGAAATAATAGTTTTGGAAAGTTTTCGAAAGACTGAGAAGCCCCATAAACTTGACCCTGACAATAATAGTCGATTGTTTTTATATTTATGTTTTTTTTAATATATATTTTTTAATGTTCAAATGAACGTTTTAGAGTATATAATTTGTCGTGTCATCTGTTTACAGCGTTGGCTGATTTTGTGATTGAGACCCATGGGTTACATTAAAATAATTTTTATTAGTAGTAGTAAGCTTGGATAAATCACAATATAAGCCCTCTCTCGCGCACGCTCTCTCTCTCACTCTCTCTCTCTCTCACACACACAAACAAAAAACACATGAAATCACGTAAAACCAAATGAAACTATGTCAAAAATATATAAGCAGTGAAAAATACAGTAGTATCCTGTAGGTGAATCCTGTCCCGCGATAACAGGCCGCTAACCCTCTGGAACTGTTTAGTTCTGTTAGTATTGTTTCCAAGTGTGAATGTTTATGGGGATTTAATCTGTCTCTGCTGCCGCATCTATTCACCGTAGTGACAAGTGATTAATGTCCCATCAGATCTTTGATGGAGGGACGTTATGCTGGTTAAATGACTAAAGACATACTGATCCGTATGGACAGATATTTGTTCCAGATATTATGCGTTACTAATCGATTTGTTATGCCAGTTTTTGACTATTAGCGAAAAAAAAACATTAGTGAAAACATCAAAAATATAACGAAAACAAACCCAAGCAAAAGTTAAATTTTAAGCTTTAAAATATTATCTACCAGTTTATTAAACGGAAATAGATAAAAATACACCGTAATGTAAAATACTGTACATAGCCCGCATTTGTATTCTGTACCTACAACAACTTGTATAGATAAATTACAGATGTTACCGTGTCTTTAAGTATTATTAAGGATGTCGTAAAAAATATTGCAATAAGTAGTTTTATTAATCAATTAATTAAAAATAGCATAAGCATTATGGGTTGTGTATTGAGTGATTTAAATCTGTTTTATTAATCGTTTTTTCCCTCTTTTTTACCACATCATCTATTTATGAAACTATGTTGACTTAAGTTATGTTATATATATTAAATATAGTATACGGCTGCTTGGACACTGCAGTTAACCGAAGCAGTCAATGCTCCATCTGGCGGAATTATACAGCATTGCAACCATCTTTTTAGAAAGCGCATGGGGGCATTTATGGGGCGGGGCATTGTTAACTACGTCATCGCAGGGGATCACATTCTGTGCACGGATCAATCATGGTCCTGTCACGGTCCTGTCATGGACCTGTCATGCTCCAGGCTGTTTGACATGGCTCCCACTGTACGTTAGAAAAATAAGATTAACCAGTGCAAGTGTATTGTACAAAGTAAAAATAAAATATACTTTACAAATAAGAACAAGATATCTATAAAAAAGCAAAATATCAATATATCAAATATAAAAATATAAAAAAAGAAAATAGAAATAGAAATTTGTCAAAAACAAATTTAAAATTTTTAAATGGCTGTGGTGTGCAAATATGCATAAAAAGTGACTTTGTAAAGTGTCTTATTTAAAGTGATTTGTGTATTATTTAAAGTGATTTGTGCCGTGGAGTTACAAAAAGAAGGTAGTTAGTCCTGTGTTGTGTTGTGGTTAAGAGACCTTATCGCCTGCGGGAAGAAGCTCCTCCTCAGTCTCTCTGTGTTGGCCTTCAGGGAGCAGAATCGTTTCCCAGACCGCAACAGAGAGAACAGTCCATTGTTGGGATGACTGAAGTCCTTCACTATCTTCCTGGCTTTGATCCAGCACCGCTTGCTGTCGATTGGGTGCAGGTCAGGGAGCTCGGTACGGATGGTGCGCTCAGCTGATCGCACCACCCTCTGTAGAGCTTGTCTGTCCTGCAAGGTGCTGTTTCCAAACCAGGTAGTAATGTTTCCCGTCAGGATGCTCTCTATGGTGCAGGAGTAGAAATTCCTGAGCACCTTGGAGGGCAGTCTGAAGTCTCTCAAGCGTCTGAGGTGGTAAAGACGTTGCCAGGTCTTTTTTACCACGGTGTTGATGTGACAGGACCATGACAGGTCCTGCATGATGTGAACACCGAGGTATCGAAAGCTGTCTACTCTCTCCACTGTGCTCCTGTTGATGATGGGGGTCTGGTAGTTCCTCCCCTGCTTTGTACAAAAGTCCACTATGAGCTCCTTTGTCTAGCTGACGTTCAGGAGGAGATTGTTCCTCTGGCACCAGTTCTCCAGATTTCCAATCTCCTCTAGGTAGGCCAACTCATCGTTGTTCGTGATCAGCAAATTTGATGACGGTGGTGGAGTTGGTAGTGGCCACGCAGTCATAGGTGTACAGGGAGTACAGCAGGGGGCTCAGAACACAACCCTGGGGGGCTCCAGTGCTGAGAGTGAGAGAGGCTGAGACATGTCTGCCCATCCTTTACTGCCTGTGGTCTGCCAGTCAGAAAATTAGAGATCCACTGACACATTGATGAGCTGAGTCCCAGGTGCTCCAGCTTGGTGGTGAGTGTGGGGGGAATTATGGTATTAAATGCAGAGCTGTAGTTGATGAAGAGCATTTTCACATAATTCCCCCTCAGAGTGTCCAGGTGAGTGAGAGATGTATGAAGGAGATGAGAGATAGCGTCATCTGTAGAGCGGTTTGGACGGTAAGCGAACTGTAGTGGGTCCAGTATGTCTGGTAGTGAAGAAATGATGAAGTCTCTGACCAGGCGTTCAAAGCACTTTATCACTACTGAGGTGAGGGCTACCGGGCGATAATCATTGAAGAAAGCAGGATGAGGTTTCTTCAGAAAGGGAACAATGATGGACTCTTTGAAGCATGTGGGGATCACCGACTGAGATAAAGAGATGTTGAATATTTCAGTGAACACAGGTGCTAGCTGGTCTGCGCATTCTCTGAGAATACGACCTGAGATGCCGTCTGGTCCTGCTGCTTTCCTGGTGTTCATTCTTTTAAAGGCTCTCCTCACGTCGTGCTCGGTGATGATGAACGCGCTTCCGGTACTGGCAGTGTCTTCCTGTCTGCAGCCGTTAGTGCCGCTAGCATTAGCATCGCTCCAGCATTAGCATCGCTAGCGTCTTTAGCTGCAGCCTTGAAGCGAGCATAGAAAGTGTTCAGCTCGTCTGCCAGAGTCACGTCCGCGTTCGTCATACCGGTTGTTGTTGCTTTATAATCCGTAATTGTCCTTGGTCCCTGCCACAGGCTCCTAGAGTCACTCTGTTGGAGTTGTGACTCTAGTTTTCTCCCGTAGCGCTGCTTCGCATCTTTCACCGCCTTCCGTACATTATACGACGCGGCCTTGTACGGTTCCATGTCCCCCGACGCAAGTCACGTGTTGTAGGCAGCGGTGCGAGATCTCAGAGCATCGCGGATGGTTTTATCCACCCACAGCTTCTGGTTGGAAAACGTTCTGATAGTCTTTTTCTTTACAGTATCATCCCCTAGTTTCCCAATGAATCCCACAACCGCTTCCGTAAACACGCTAAAGTCATCATCGGAGCTGTTCCTGAACATGTCATCGAGTGCGTCCGTCCAGCGCGTGACCTCCCTCTGAACCGGAACTTTCTGTTTCAGCCTTTGTTTGTATTTTGGCATGAGGAAGATGGCGGCGTGGTCAGATTTACCAAACAGAGGGCAAGATTGTGCCTTGTAGCTGTCTTTGATGAACAATGATCTAGTGTCCTTTCGCCCCTGGTGGGGCAGGTGATATGCTGATAAAAGTTTGGCCCGGTGTTGTGTCTGGTCCTGTGTGAGTGCCTCATGCAGCTCGCATAAGGCAGTGTCCGTGTCCGCTTGTTGTGGAATATAAACGGCGCTGATTATGACCGATGTAAACTTCCGAGGTAGATAAAAGGAACAACGCTCGCACTGTTGCACCAGCTGCTGTTCACCATTAAACACATGCCGCCTCCCCTTGACTTCCTCAAGTCCCGTGTCCTGTCCATGCGGTGAACCAAAAAAAAACTCCGCCGGCTGGATGGCGTGGTCCGGCACCGCTGGGTTCAGCCATGTCTCGGTGAAGCAGAGGAGATTGCAGTCCCAAATGTCTCTCTGGAACTTTACCCTGGCCCTGAGGTCATTGAGTTTGTTTTCCAGTGACTGGACGTTGGCGAGCAGGATGCTAGGCAGAGATGTGCGGTGTGCACGGGCTCTTAGCCTGTTCCTGACGCTGGCTCGTTTCCCTCGAGGCCGCCGCTTTGCGTCGCGTCCATTGTTCTCCCTCAGGATCTCACTTGGCCAGCTCGGATCCGGAGTTAAAAACGTCGAATTGTAAGTACATTGTCCACCAATAGAAACAAGGGTGTCTTTATCATAACTTATGTATTCAATGGTGGTAATTTGACTGATTTTAAAACGCTAAAAACTAACTTGAAAAACAAAGAAAAGGTGGTCGGAGCAGTCGTGACGGCAGCCAACCTCACCGGCGCCATCTTGGGTGTTTCATGCTCAATATGAAATCGTTTTTATTATCAGTTTTTATTATAATTTTTTAAAAGCTGAACTTGCTGCTGATCTATACACCACACAACCCCAATTTAATGCAGACCTTATTATTCTATATATGTAAATATCCCTCATAGCCATTCTATCTGCTCCTATTCACTAGGAGCACATCAAGACTTTAGAGAGGGTTAGAAATTGTGAGAGCAGGGTTATTTCTGATAAGTCTGGGTCACTTAGGTAAAAAATAGCTAGCCCCCTCGGCGGCATACTCGCTTAGCCACAGCTGGCCCACTGGAGCACGGGGACACCCGGCAGCAGTGGTCAGGTATATCCCGGAAGCAAGTAGTCTCAGGGCTTTAGAGACACAACTCTGATCAGAGGCCAGTAGGAAGTCATTTACTTTAACCAGCACTGTCTCTGTGCTGTATAATGAGGCCTAAATCCTGACAGATACATTTTATGTGTGCTATTTTTATGCAAATATAAACATAGCTGCTACACTCTTACCTTTTCTAGTTGGACACCTGACAGGGTTTGATGTCAGGTTTCTTAATTAGCGGTTTAATAGCTGCTAATTTAAAAGATTTTGGCATGTACCTACTGCTAAGTAAATATTTTTAACAGGGGTTGTGTTATTTTTACTATTTGTTTAAAATAAAAAGTATATTGTCATTACATGATGCAGAAAACATTACGCTTTAATCAGATCTACAGTAGGTTAGATGTTTGAAATGCCATACTGTTTGGATGTTCTTATCTCATGTTCTTAGCATAAGGCTGGGCCCTTAATATGTCTCCCCCTCCAGAGAAACCACTCTGGTGTTTTGTCAAATGTCTTCTATATAATATGTTTATCTTTCATTTATCTTTTTTTCCCCGATTATTTAGATCTTTTCTGATTTGCATATCAGGACAAAATCTGCTTCTTTCTAACTTTATGGCAGGCTCTTCTTCCATACTTTTTGCAAAGCTCCCCTCCTGCAACCCTGCACGCCTTACCTCATTTTATTGAAGAGGGTTAAAGTACATGGTCATTGTTTTAAGCTTATTTCACTCTGGTAATCAACTATCCCTCATAAACAAGGAATCTCAAAAACGCAGATTTTTTTGTGCTAGTTTCTTTACTTCACTCGCGCATCTCAATGATGTCAGACACTCAAATTTCAATTCAACCATATATGGTCTGTCACATCCTCACATCCTGCTGACCATATATAACATATTGTAACATCTTTCCTTTTTTTTATGCACTATATGCAAAAAAACACATAACATCATAACTTGTGCACAACAACATAACTCTGTATACTCAAAATAGTACATCAGTGTCTTAAGATCAGTTAAACATATTTAAACAAAATCTCTTAAGTGTGTTGGTCTCTTAACTATTCTGCCACTTCTAGTTATCACAGCGCTGTTGCTGGTGTCTGAATGGTGTGCGCATGTTATGCGTGACTCTGGTACTGCCTTTGAATGTTCCTCAGGTACTGCAACATGTTTTGTCTCAATTTATGTCTCTACTGATCCTTCTGCAGCACACTCTGGTAGGTACGCTCTGCTAAGAGTATCTGCTAGGTGCATCAGTCGACCTGGCACATAGACAACAATAATGTCATATCGTTGTAGTCTCAAAAGCATTCTCTGTAATCTCTTGGGTGCATTAAGCAATGGCTTTCTTATGATGGTTTCTAAGGGTTTGTAAAGTGGAAGTACATTCAGACCACAGTCTGAATGTACTTCCACTTTCCTGCCATAGGTGTACTGGTAAAATTTCTCCATTCCAAAAAGAATTGCCAGGCATTCTTTTTCTATTTGTGCATTTCCTTTTTCTGTGGCTATTAGGGCTCTGCTGCTATAAGCGACTGGTTGTCCTGCCTTCAAAAGTGCTGCGCCCAGCGCTGTCTCAGAGGAGTCACATTGAAGAACCAGGTCTTCATCTGGATTGTAGTACTTCAAAACAGGTGCTGAGGCAATCATTTGTTTCAATTTGTTAAATGCGTCTTCCTGTACTTCAGTCAACTCTTAAATCAGGTATTTGTGTGTCAGTTGTCTCAATGTGTCACAGCTGTCTGATAAGTGTACGCAAAATTTGGACAAATAGTTCAGCATGCCTAATAATCTCTGGAGTCCCTTCACATCTGATGGCCTGGGCATCTCCAAAATTGCTCTCACCTTCTCTGGGTCAATCTTTAGTCCTTTGGACGTCAGTCTTTGTCCAATGTATGGCACCTCTTCTGTCTTAGCTTGAGTTTGTTAAAGTTTAGTTTGATGTTTCTGTCTCTACAATGGTCCAGAAGTTGTCTTAGTTTTGTGTCATGATCTTTCTCAGGCTCATTGTTGTCGCCTTCCCCACAGACAAGGATATCATCTGCTATCATCCGCTATCTGCTATGTTGTCGCCTTCTCCACAGACAAGGATATCATCTGCTATTATCCGAATTCCTGGAAGCCCCTCCAATGCCTGATTCAACCTGTGGTGGAACACTTCTGGAGCCGGGCTGATTCCCATGGGCATTCTAATCCATCTATACCTGCCACATGGTGTTGCGAAGGTAGTGAGTATGGAAGTAAATTTTATTTGATTTTATGTAACTTTACTTACTTTTAAGGAATAAATGGTAGCACATATGAAAGTACTCAGAAATGTGCGTGCGAAGCTGCAAGTATAGGCCTAAGATTCTGCTAGCATAAGCAATCTGATATATACGTTGAGGCCCCCTAGACTGGGGAAGCTTAATGAACCCCAGATGTTTAGGATGACATCATTGCATGTAGAATGAATTCTTTTGTCCTGGTTGACTATATACGTAAGTGGGGAGCCGACGGGACAGTGTTGCGATTCTGCAGTCTCCCCCGGCCGTTATTGCATGATAAATAAAGGTCGAGATCTTCTGAAACCAAAGCCTGGGTCTTCAATCAATTTCCACAACATGAGGTAGCTTGACTCTTCTGACAGCCCTATATGCCAGAACCCGTGCTTCACATCACACACTGTAAAGACTCTCGCTTTGGTCAGATCAGGGAGAACATCATCTGCAGTATGGTGGGCAAGGGAAAATGTTGACGTCTCAGAGCTTTATTTAGTGGTCTTGGGTCAATACAAATTCTGAGTTTTCCAGATGGTTTCTTCACCACCACCATGCTGCTAATCCAATCTGTGCTCTTTTCAACCTGAGCTATAATGCCTCTCTCTACAAGTCTTCCCAGCTCATCTTTTAGATGTTTCATTAGTGCCACAGGAACTCTATGCTTTGGAAGCCTTACCGATTTCACTGCAGGATCCACCTCTAGGTTATATTCTCCTTTCAGGCAACCATCTCCTTCAAATACATCAGCATACTCCCTATGCATGTTGCTCTTGTACTATGGTTCCATTTCTCCTCATCTTTCTGTGGTAACAATATCATCAATTGCCATAATATTTTCATGCTGTATTCATACCAGATCCATTGCTCGCACGGCTTTGTTTCCCAGCAGGGGCCCTGACGAGGTTTCCTCCACTACAATAAACTCCAGCCGGTACAGTTTTCTGTTTCTCGGGTTTCTTATTTTTATTCTGCATTTTTCGACTGGTTTCAGGGTGCTCTTATTATACATGAACAGAATCTGTTCAGTCTTTTCCATCACTGTGTCAGGGTTTAGCTGCTGAATGAGGATTACGTTACAACTGGCCCTGCAATCTAGTTGAAATTTTACTAGTCTTTCTCCTATCAACATGGTTGCAAACAGTTGTTTTTCCTGTTTGTCCTCCCTCATTTGTGAACTAAGGCTTAGGATTTCCTGAAATGTTCTTCTTCTATTTCTGCTACACTGTGTATTCCTTTTCACTTAATCTCTTTTGTTTTGCATGTGGCAGCAAAATGGTTCAACTTGCCACATTTTCTGCATTGCTTTCCATAAGCTGGGCAACTCAGTTTTTTCCACTCATGCTGTTTTCCACAGAATTTACACTTAGATATACTGTACAGTAGGTGTTTGTTTGGCACCCTGACCTTTTTTAATTCTCTGTACTGTGTGCACTTCTTCAGCTTTCTGTCCCTCGATGGTCATCACATTCTCTTTTGACAGTTCTGATGCTCTACAAATCCTTACGCATTTCTCAAGTGTCACGTCTGACTCTCTCAGTAGACGTTCTCTCACTTGTGAGTTCAGTATGCCGCACACAATTCGGTCTCTAATCAGTAAATCTTTAGCTGATCCAAAATTGCACGTGTCTGCCAGCACTTTTAAATCAGTAATATACTTGTTCATCATTTCGCCTAAGTTCTGATTTCTAAAGAAAAATTTGTACCTCTCTACTGTTTCGTTTGGTGCCAGATTGCAGTGATTTCTGAACGGGGTTAACAGCCATTCCAACGTTAGTTTACCGTCAGCTGGCCGAGCAGCGCCTAGCGTCTTACCCAGATCTCTCCTGGTTTCCCCAATTAAATATTGGAAAACTTTTACCTTCGTCTTGTCATACGCATCTGTAAGCGACAAATCAATGTACAGGGAAAACTCCTCTTCCCATGCTTTCCAAGCTTTTGGTATGTTCGTTCCATTCCAGTCAAAATTTGCTGGAGGCTTTAATCTGAAAGCACCCTCCATGATTGGAAGTGTCTCTCTTTAGTGCCCTTTTTTTTTCGCAGAAATTTACCTCAGCCTTTTACTTTTCTCATTGGTAATTTACCGCTGCCACCATGTTTTAAAGGTCCTACACATCCTATTTTTCATTAAATGTTAATATGATCTTTAGGGTCCTAATAAAAAGTTTGTATTATACGTTAATTAAAAATTCAAAAGGATTGTGTAAAAAAAACACTACTTTTACCTGGTAAAAACTAGCTCTGTTCTCAGCAACCTGTTTCAGTACATGCTAATTTAAATGCTCATGACCTCTGCTGAGCCCGCCCCCCCAGTTCTGTGGGGCGTGTCTTCACAACACACGTGGGGTATAGCCACGGAAGTGTAGTCCAGTGCGGGCAATGCTTTGGACTGCATTACCCACAAAGCATTGCCCACAACGCAGTGCTTTGTGGGTAATGCAGTCCAAACTGGAAAACGCTGAAATATAGAGCCTGAGTCTGTTTTCTTCAGTCGTTTTTGGTTAGATTTAAGTACGGAACCTACGCGGGAGTTTGTAATATCGCCTGACAACGCAGAAATTAAAAGAATGGACATGCATCGACTCGATTTGTCTTTCTCATCACTGCATGGGCATGAATTAACGGGCTGTTACACTGCCGCGAGCAACAACAACAAAAACCGGAGAAGCTTACCGAGAGAGATACGGACGCGATGTGTTTACTGATGTGTTTACATGACTTCTTAATCTTCGACAGACATCGTTATAAACCATCTAACGTAACAAAGGTAAGCATAATATAGTTTTCCGACTACGTACACAGTTTGCAACTAGACAATCACCTTAATGCATTGTTTATTATAAACGGGCGATTAGGAATTATATAGAGACGGATGTACATAGAGAAGAAGCCATAACCATGTTCTATGAGAGTATAAGGTAACTTACATTCCGCATTCATCGTGATTATTAGAAAAGGCGATCTGCAAAGAGTCATAGTAAAATAAATTACTCACTGAGCCTGGTGAAGATGAAGCAGGAACACGAAGCGTTAGTACAGATCCGATTTTCAGGAGCAGCTTCCTAGTAAAACCTGCTTTATATTGACCCGCGTTTATAAACCATTTTGCTCCAGCGGCGAAAAACAATGGCCGACAGCTTCTTCTCACTCGGGGCGGGTCTTTGCTAAAACACCAGTGTCCATCAACTAGTGTAGGAGCGGCCTCTTGTGGTGTGGCGTCACACGGCAAGGCATTTGCGATTGGCCTGATTTCAGTTATTGTAATAAATGAAAAGAAAACCACTGGGCAGCTCTTTATCATCGTAGAGTGGTTGTGTACGCACTCTCCTAACACACAGTTCAGTCCAAACAGCTTAAAAAAGTGCATGTAGGCCTGTATGACCCCTTTAAGCTTAGTTCACTCCGGTAATCAACTATCCCTAAACAAGGAATCTCAGAAACGCAGGTTTTCTTGTGCTAGTTTCTTTACTTCACTCGCGCATCTGAATGATGTCCCACACTCAAATTTCAAATCAACATCTATAGTCTGTCACATCCTCACATCCTGCTGACCATATATAACATATTGTAATAGTAATCAGCCATTATTTCACACCAGCATGTGTTAGATGTTTAGTGGACATGTCATTGGAAGATCTGTGACTATATAACAAACACAAAATATAAACAAATTTAAAACACATTAAATAAATCTAGTTGTAATAAACTGGTAGCACCTTGGCACTTAAGGCACCTTATTTTAATGTAGAGAGAAACATGGTACCCAAGACCATTGAACCTACAGTGGTTACTCACGCGGAATGTCTATGACTGCCACACACTCTGTCGCGGCCAAACGGCAACAGTAATTTGTGAAATGACCACCAGGTGGCTCAAGGGGACATTTTGCAAAGGGCTGCAATTAATTTTGTTGAGACAGACTCTATGTTTCTCTCTGTCTACTGTTATTATTGTTATTAAAGGAAGCAATTCAATTCAATTCAATTTTATTTATATAGCGCTTTTAACAATGGTCATTGTCTCAAAGCAGCTTCACAAAAAAATTAAAGAATTTTTTTTTTTTTTTTTTTTTAGAAAAGAAAAGAAAATATTTGGAAGTGTGTATGTGTGAGAAAAATGTGTCTAGATAATAATGAAATGAATGAATGATGAATGTAATGTCTCTGATGAGCAAGCCAAGGGTGACGGCGACAGTGGCAAGGAAAAACTCCCTGAGATGGCAATAGGAACAAACCTTGAGAGGAACCAAACTCAACAGGGAACCCATCCTCATCTGGGTGATAACAGATAGAAATAACATCAAGTGTGTTGTGCAGGTGAAAGTTCAATATAAAAGAAGTTGTGTAGATTCAGTTCAGCAGTAGGTGCAGAGGGCAGATGGGGTCTGGATCACTGGAAGCACAGGAGCAGGATGTGTAGCTCCAGCCATCATAAAGGAGAATCTAGCTGGAGCAACAGCTTAAGGGCTTGTAAAAACATTTTTATTTTTTATATCTTTGTATAATAATATGACTCGTGGCATGAATCTACACGGAGCACTTCAGTTTCAAATAATCATTCAATAACATGATAATGATAATCAAAAGTAAAATAATATTGTCCTTTTTGCTGTTTATGTCCACCATTTAATAATTATTTAATTATCAATAATTAAAGCCGCTCACATCGCGCGCGCTTTAACTTTAAATCATGTCGGCTAATATCGGGAGCATTTTGATCAAAGGGAAGATTAGAAGGGGGTGTACAAAGATTAGAGGTGTGTTCAAACAACATAGCACAATGCATGTGTGTGAATGGCCGAAATGTGGTTGTGAATAAATCTTTTAGTGAATGTAAAATGTTCGCGTGAACCCGCCGATATGAGCCATTTATAAGAGATTTCTCTTTCTCAGAAAAATAACAAACAGACATTTATACGTGTTAAATAAACGCTGTCTTTACGGCGCTGTGCGAAACGCATGCCGATGTGAGCCGCCGTATCTCAGTCATGATATACTAATATGTTTTTGCTGTTTAGTGGACCGTGCACGCATAACCTCTTGCGGGCGAGCCTCTGAATACGTCTTAACAGGGGTGGAAATACCGAAGAAACACCGCACCGGCAGAACTAGACTAATGATTATGAATGCGTCAGGGAAAACAGCAAGGAAACTGACTGGCCAAACAAGCACAAACAACAGCTCAAGGGCTTGTAAGAAAAAATTATTATTTAGACTAGCTAATTAAGTTCACTAGCTAACGATTTTATTTGTACAAAGAATAAACTGTTATATAGCTTTTGTTTGTATCGGTTTATTGTTATTATAAAAAAAATTAAAGACATTAAAATCAAAATATTTAAAAACTTGGAAAATAGACCTACAGAATAGAACATTAAAATAACTTAAATATACACTTCTATCATTTGTATAATATGGTTATAGTATAGTATATCGCGGCTGCTTCTGCACCGGCAGAACTAGACTAATGATTATGAATGTATCTGGGAAAACAGCAAGGAAACTGACTGGCCATTTTAATAATTCATTGATAAGTTGATGTGTTTTCATTTCGGCTGTGAGTGGATGCACTGTAGTAATCCACGTTTCATACGCATTACATAAGCTGATTTTTTCCCCCATTAGTTTATATAAAAGCAGACATTTTGCTTTCTGTAAGTAAATATTTTTCACGTCTGTGAGGCGAGTATACACAGAGTTTCGGTTTATTTTCTGACGCGCTCAAGTTCACAGAAACCGATACAGAATAGCGCTGTATCCCTGTTTGCTTTCATTATTTTACATCATAACGTTTTGTCGTCATTGTGCGTTCCCCTTAAATAAAAGTAAAATCTTATAAAGGCTATGTAGCTTATATAGGTTTATAATATAGTTTTTGCCCATTAATCTGACAAGACCTGTGACTCACCCAAGTTTTCTGATACATACACCCAGAGTTTTCTGGCTACGCGAGTGTTACACATGATAAAATATAAAGGCTCGCTGTATTAACAGTTACTTTGCTTAAATTTTATGTAACTAAGAAACTGCCATATTTAACTTCTAAATTTGTACTGTAATTTTAGTACTGTGATGATAAATTTGTTTAATGTTTCACTTGTATTTTACAAGGTTTTTGCCGGCGGTGGTACAGTGCAACGGGGGTGCTGGGATGTGAAAATGTAATTTGTTAAAAATGTTTTTATTATTTATTAAAGAACATTAGGATGATCATAACAGCCTACTGCATTTAATTCTTATAATAACGCAAAAACACATTGACATCCGCTGACGCTGTAGCACGTCCTGACAATATTTTAATTTTTATGGTAATTTATTTTCGTTTATTTCAGTTAATAAATCTACTACAAATTTAAAGAACACAAAATATAAGATGACGAAAAACATACATGCGTAGCTTTTCTAATTACACATGATAAAATCTAAAGGTTCACTGTGTTAACGTTTACTTAAATTTGTTTAAGTTTGCTTTAATACGATTCTAATAAGATTTAATTTAATTTATATTCTACATTTGTACTGTAATTTCAATACTGTGATTATGAATTCGTTCAACTACAATGTTTCACTTGATTTTATCCGCTACTATGTGCAGCTCTAACGGAGTGCGGCTCATTAATCCTTGAGAGAATGTACTGATGGCCGAGGTGTCAGTCTATAGTTATACAGCGCCACTCAGCGGTAGAAGAAAGGAAACGCACAAACCCAAATGTCGCCACCGTGAGGGCATGGCGGTAAAACCAGAATACCGCATGAGCAACATCTGTAAAACATTTTATTCTAGTAGCTAATTTTATTTCTAAACTGCTCTGTCACTGAACAACTCAATTATTTAATCAGTTTTATGAACAGCTGGAATAAAGTGGTGGTTTGGATGACATTTCACACAGACTTTATAACAGCGGTAAAAAAGGTAAGCCCTCCAGCCACAGAGGAGCTCATACGCCAAGCCACTCTGAGCAAGCCCCCGGACGAGCAGCAGGGGGCGCTATTCTACAAAAACGTCTCGAGACGTTTTGTAGAACTTATACGAATACGTTTAAAAATACACTTTATTTTAGTTACGTAATACTTTTGTAATTGTTATCTGTTAAATGTTTTTATGTTTTTTGTTGTTGTTTTCTTTTGCTTTTCTATTGAATTATGCTCTTGTGAATGTCACAGATCCGTGACTGAAGTTATAAACAATTTAAAACATATATAAACACAGGGCCGCTGCTGGCCAAATGGGTGCCCTAAGCAGAAATTTACTTTCGTGTCCCTTCCCCCAAATATTACGGAAGTAAAAATAAAATAATAAAAAAAAACACCAACTATAGGGGCCAAAATAGAACTTGATTTATTGATAAAAGTTAATAGATAAATAAATTGTATCATTTATAAATTATAATTGTAGCTCTACAGCAAAAAATACAAACTAAAATTACACTTTGAATAAAACATTTTATAATAAATAAAACAAACAATAATAAACTGAAATAAAACCAACACTGTCATCTGCTGGAGCTTTCCAAAGTTCAAAATTTACCATATGGTCATTATAAATCATAATCATAATTGCCTCTGTGTTTTAATATAATGCATGCATACAATCCATGGCAGGGGGGCATTTCAGCACATAACAACGGCCGCCACTTGAGGTGACGTTAAGGAAACGTTATGAGAACGTTAGGGAAAAGTACAAGTAAATCCCCAAGTACCAAAACCCCTACTGTTATACCCTCCCGGACAGTAGGTGGCGGTATGCACCTGAACACATCGGTTTGCGACCCGCCAGTTAAATCAAAGAAGAAAAAATATGAGGCTGTTTAAAGAAGAAGCGGACGGTTGTATTTTCCTGCTTTATCTGCTGACACGCTGTTCATTCGCTTCAGCATTTTGGCTTTAATGTTTTCTCACAGCATTAATAATTAACGTCAGCTTTATATATTTTTCCTCAGGTTTTGCTGTGTCATGTCGATAATCGCCTGCACACTGAGATCTTACTGACGGATTTTTTACAGAGACTGTTTGATGAATTAAAACCCCAAGCATGTTGTGTCTGAGGTAAGTTCAGCTAAAAACGGGGGGGTACACAATTGTTTTTAGTTAATGGTTCAGTACACAATCATTTTAAATTTCCAAGTATTAGTTTTTCCAGCACAGGGTAAAATGTTAGAAGAAAATGACCGCGGTGAAGTTCGTTGGACGTTGGATATTCGAGCTCCGGCGACCAGATTTGTAGCGGCGATTCGCTAACAGAGTCCGGCAAAATCACGTCGCCTACTGCGCGAGTTAGGGACCGTCTGCAAATTACTGTACGACTGAAATACGGATAATATTAATATTATAAACATTGATATTTAAAACAAATAAACGAATTATTGCTTCAAAATCTAATCTAAAATGTGTGTCCACTTGTCCTGCAGAAGGCACAACCTTTTTTTGTCAATATTATGACTTTTCATTTTGATTAATAATGAATATGTACTAATTCTGCATTTTACTTCAATACCTTCCAGGTCATGTGACATATTGCCTCAAAATCCATTCTAAAATGTGTGTCCACCTGTCCTGCAGAGGGCACAACCCTTATCTTCATTCCTCTGCTTTCCAGAGCATACCTCCACCTCTCCAAATTTTCCTCCACCTGTTCCCTGCTCTCGCTACAGAGCACAATGTCATCTGCAAACATCATAGTCCATGGGGACTCCTGTCTTACCTCATCTGTCATCCTCTCCACCACCAGAGCAAACAAAAAGGGGCTTAGAGCCAATCCTTGATGCAGACCCACCTCCACCTTGAACTCTTCTGTCACACCTACAGCACATCTTACCACTGTCTTACAGCTCTCATACATGTCCTGCACCACTCTAACATACTTCTCTGCCACTCCAGACTTCCTCATACAATATCACAGCTCCTCTCTCCGCACCCTGTCGTACGCTTTCTCTAAATCTACAAAGACACAATGCAACTCTCTATTACCTTCTCTGTACTTCTCCGCCAGCATCCTCAAAGCAAATACTGCATCTGATGTACTCTTTCTAGGCATAAAACCATATTGCTGGTCACAAATGCTCACCTCTGCCCTTAACCTAGCTTCCACTACTCAGTGATAATATTGACAAAAAATGTTTGTGCCCTCTGCAGGACAGGTGGACACACCTTTTAGAATAGATTTTGAGGCAATAGGTCTTATGACCTGAACGGTATTGAAGTAAAATGCAGAATTATTCATTAATCATTTATTTATTTTAAATATGTGTATAATATTAATATTATCCGTATTTTAGTCGGACAGTAATTTGCAGACGGTCCCTAACAAGCGCAGTAGGCGACGTGCTTTGGCCGGACTCTGTTAGCGAATCCCCACTACAAATCAGCGAATCTCTGCTACAATTTGGAAATCTGGATGCCGGAGCTCGAATATCTAACGTCAAACTAACTTCACCATGGTATAAAAATGTGTATGTGAGTAAGGATAGCAGTTTATGTAGGATACACTTTGCAGACAATAGACAAAATGAAAGGGATTTTCATGCAACAAAAAAACTTAGCTGTTGACAAACAGCTGTGGGAAGTTATTTACAAGTGCAAATTAACATCTCCTGTGTCTCTGGCAAAAAATTTTCTAACATGTCTGCGAAACTACAAGCTAATTCTCTAACTTGCACTATTTAGTTTAAGAGTTTTCCCAAAACATTAACCCTTAATTAACATACTCAGGCACAACAATCAGAATAAGAACACAACTTGTATGTAATAATATTAAATTGAAATTATGGTTTTGCAGAGTTGGTGTTAGGTTTTGGTCGTTGAATGCAAACTGTAGGCCAGTGTTTCCCTTCAACAAAGATTGCTGGGATTTTGCTGCTACGGGCAAACTTGTGCAACCCAGTGGTGAACATGTTTACTAAGAGTGGCTGACTTTTCATTATTGCCAGAAGGTTTCTGGAAATGCGTCTACGGTAACAAACACTGGCAAACCTGTGACAATCTTTTAGCAAACAAAACTCTATCAAAAATTATCTGAAAGCTGTTATTTCATTATAAAACTAAAAAAAAACAAACAAAAAAAAATCATGATGGGTAAAAATGGACAGTATACCAAATCCTGACTTTGTTTTATTTATTACTGTATTACTCACCTGAAAGTGAAGCTTAGATGAATGTAAATTAATAACCATTTTAAACAAAGAATATAGTGTAAAAAAGTAGTTTTATTATTGCCATAACTTTATGAACATCTGCTCATGTGCTTAGTATTGCTATTCACGCTAACAACCTTTGAAGAGAGAAACTCATAAGCCCTATTCGGACGGGGATAGTTTTCCAAACGACGTCTGGTTTTAATTTTTTTTTAGTTGACGTCTGTCATTTCATTTCGTTAGTCGGGACTAACATCTCCGTGTTTATTTCGGAGGTAGGAGTGTCTGTGTTTTACATGTGGGCGTTGCACAAGATCACATGTCCACATCTACAACCATTATTGGTGCGCAAACTTGAATATCGGCGCGCTAGAGATAGTACGGTAGTTCACGTTGACCAAAACACACAAGAAAACGTGTTTTGGAAGAAGAAAAAAAAACGGCAATCACAGACATTCGCATTCAGACGGGATTAGATTTCTCAGAGGACCTCCGAGTTTGCTGAAAATCAGTAGGTAATTTGCTCTGGAATTTTTACAGACGTTGTGTGAGAGAAAGACAGACATGGCAGATTCGGAAAGGATTAAAATCACAAAGTACTTCTTTGAAACAGAAATTTCTCTAACGACCCCCTGTAAAACTAGTCCCGTCTGAATCGGGCTAAAGTCTGCAATAAAATACTCAACTCATTTGCTTTAACTCTATTTTGGCAGGGTGTAAAATGATTTTATGTTTCCACCATAACCATATAATGATAAAATCATATAAACCATGATTTTGTGACATTAGATGCAATTTCTCCAGTAGTGGTAAACAGTATTTGACCTGGACCTTCTACATTTTTGTGTTGATTTGGATGTTGTTTTTTTAATAATCTAAATAATGTTTTTATCAAGTGATCAAATGTCTGGAAGTTATCTAATGTACCTGATCTCTTGTTTGTTGTAATGGAGACACAAGTCCATGTAGAACTGATTGTTCATGCAGACATCCAGTTACACTACAGTTCATGGAAAATATGTTCCAAAATGATAAACCTGTTAGCAGACCAGTGGCTAGTTAATGCTTTTTAGCCTTACAGGTCTACAGGTGAGAGGTGAGCTGTTTCAGTGTTCAGTGCCGGATTGTGTGTACACATTGCTTCTCTTCTCATATCTGTGAAAACGGTTATCAGGTGGTTAGTTTTAATGAAATGGTTACATATATTCCCTGTGACTATGTATGGTGAGATCTCGCTGCTTTAAGGTCTCAGCTCCACGGTGGTGAAATTAAGTTCTCCGTAGCTCTTCACTACTTTTTTATTTTTATTCCAAGGCCTAGTCTCTTAGGTTTTGCAATTTACAAATAATTTGTACTTTGTGTCTTTATCTGTTTACAGGTTTTAAAATTACCCTGAACGTGGGCAGCTTCTGAGCAGGTAAACATAAATGTGAATGTGAAAACTTATTCTATTTAAAAAACATTACTAAAACATGTCCTCAATGTGAACAAGGTATTTGTTTTACTGGATGTATCCCCCCTACATAGCTGTGCTGGCATCTGTGCTCTGTCTGTATCAGACTTGCTCATTGGTCTTGGCACCATTGACATTAGTATGTGGGCTCTCAGATTGGTTATTTGGAATCTATCGTGAAGGTTCAATCAAATGATTAAATGTCTATTAAAGACACGGTGACTGCTGATTTAAGACTGACAAACCAAATGTGTGTTCATATGGGTGATTCCATCTCAAATCAACCAGTGGGTTCCACCACATGATCACAGATTTTGCTGATTTTTTTTCACCAATTGTTGATATTGCCATGAAAATAAAAAAAACCCAATTTTTTTGTCCCAACTCCCACTCGTTAAAGAATGGCAGCCATCTTAATTTTTGGCCTCAAAGTGCTTTAAGACATGCCCCTTTTTGAAATCCTTTTTTCCTTGATAACTCACTTGCTATATGTCATATGGAGATGAAACTTGGTATATTTCTGTAAGTTTTTATGTAGAGCAATCGGAATTTGGCTATCTGCTGTGGTTATGGAGATATTTCTGGAAAAATTTTTTTTGGGGGTACCCCTTTTCGACCCCCCAAAACCCAAGGTCTGCATGTATATATGTTACTCAAAAAAATAGGGGTACTTTACATCACCTTATCTTGAAAATAAATAAAAACCAGGGGTGTTATGCCCTGTTTTATAGAAATAATCAAAAATTAATTGTCCAGGTTTTGCAACATAAAATGATTTGACACACAGAAATGTACTGCAATATCTGTAGAATACTTAATGCATACTCATAAAATTTGCTGCTTTCAAAGTAAAAGTTACCTCAAGTTCTTCTGTAATGCATGTCTAGTCAAAGACTGATAATGACGTTATTCATCTCTCTACACTAAAAGGACTAATCACAGTTTTTTTTTTTCATCACCCTGGGTATCTGATTCTGAAAGAACAAAGCCCACAAAAATGAGTTCATGGAATAAGACAAAAAGGTACATGTACGAGACCTGTCAAGTTGCAGTGACACAATAATAATAATATTAACTAGGAAAGGCATGCACTTCGTATCTACCAAAGTCATTTTGATAGGAAATGCCTCCACAAATTTGTAAAAAAAAAAAATATAATTCTTGTACTGGCTGGCTGCACCATCTGAGAAGTAATGCACATGATTTAAATTTGGTAGAAGAACTTTCAGTGGATTCATGAGAACCTTAATAAACTTGTGAACAACAATAGCATTGTGTTCCCTTTCATTACTGACAACACAAAAACTTTTGCAACTTAGTGAACCATCGTTTTCACTACCATCCCTATAGTAAACCACGAAGGGTTCAGAATCACCTGGGATGTATCCCAATGAAAACCTTGAACAGCATCCTGACAAATAAAAAATAACATTCGGCAAAATCCATGAGGATAACAGCCTCCTTTCCAATGGGAAGTTTCTCTTTCAGTTCTTTCAAATAAGCAGCTTGGGCCTTGGCTGTATAGTGATGAGCTGTGCAGGAGTCACATTTTTCACAAAGTCTCATAATGAATTCCACTGCTTGAACTGAACAATGTCATCTGGGTCCAAATCAGCATTTTCAAATATACCATCAAGATTAGGGCTGGGCCAGATTATACCTTCCACGGTAATACCGGTACAATGTTAGGCAATGATAAGAAAATGAAATATTGCGATAGAATATGGGTAAAACACGCATGTGCAGTGCCTTTGTTTTCAAACGCTTATGGCGGAAAAAGCATGGCGGCGGCGGAAAATAAGAAGGGCGAAAGCCTGTGCAACATATAGTCACAAGAATCTAAATAACAGACAAGCTTTGCCATCAAGTCTTTGTAATCAGATTGTGATAAAGATAAAAAACTACATTGGAAAGCTTCAGTTAATAAATTAACATAAATTCTGCACTTAATTAGCACCAAGAAAAAGATGATGCAATCACCAAGTTCCTTGAGTGATTAGTATGAACCTGAATGGTTCAGTTACAGGATACTGTTTGACATGTAAATGACACATTTACTGGTAGATAAGGCCTATTGTGTAGATACATGTACATTCTCTGTATAGAAAATGTGTATCAAATCGTAAAACATTTGCAAAACCTGGACAATTGATTTTTAATGATTTCTATAAAACGGGGCATAACACACCCCTGGTTTTTATTTATTTTCAAGATAAGGTGATGTGAAGTAACCCCTATTTTTTTGAGTAACATATATACATGCAGACCTTGGGTTCTGGGGGGTCGAAAAGGGTTACCCCCCAAAAATGTTTTTTTTTTTAGAAATATCTCCATAACCACAGCAGATAGCCAAATTCCGATTGCAGAATCTGAATCTACATAAAAACTTACATAAATATATCCAGTTTCATCTCCATATGACATTATAGCAAGTGAGTTATCAAGGAAAAAAGGATTTCAAAAAGGGGCGTGGCATGTCTTAAAGCACTTTGAGGCCATACAATTAAGATGGCTGCCATTTTTTTAACGAGTGGGAGTTGGGACAAAAAAATTGGGTTTTTTTTATTTTCATGGCAATATCAACAATTGGTGAAAAAATCAGCAAAATCTGAGAGGTGATGGTGGAACATTTCTCTTTCATTGGTTGATTTGAGATGGAATTACTCATAAGTCAACACCATAAGACATAAACTAAAAATGTTTCACAATGTGTCCCTGAATGTAGGGAGGCTTAAAATCAAAAGTACCGGGCAGTATCTGGTTGGGCCACCAGCTGCTTGAAGTACTGCAGTGCATCTCCTCCTCATGGACTGCCTATTGCGGACAGTCTGGGCACTGATGGAGGGATTGTGTGTTCCTGGTGTGACTCGGGCAGTTGTTGTGGCCATCCTGTACCTGTCACGCAGGTGTGATATTCGAATGTACCCATCCTGTGCGGGTGTTGTTACATGTGGTCTTCCACCGCGAGGATGATCAGCCGTCCTTCCTGTCTCCCTGTAGCGCCGTCTTAGGCGTCTCACGGGGCGGTCATGGCGATTTATCGCCGTAGCCACATCAGCAGTCCTCATGCCTCCCTGCAGTATGCCTAATGCACGTTCACGCAGATAAGCAGGGACCCTGGGCATCTTTCTTTGGGTGTTTTTCACAGTCGGTAGACAAGTCTCTTTAGTGTCCTGCGTTTTTAGAACTGTGACCTTAAATGCCTACTTTCTGTAAGCTGTTAAGGTCTTAACGACCATTCCACAGGTGCATGTTAATTATTTGATTATGGTTAATTAAACATGCATGGAAAACATTGTTTTAAACCCTTTACAATAAAGATCTGTAAAGTTATTTGGATTTTTACAACATTATTATTGAAATAACAATGAATAAGTCCTGAAAAAGGACATTTCTTTTTTTGCTGAAAACTGGTTTTTTTTTTTTAAGCACAAAAATGTTACATTTCAGGGTTTTTAGTTCAGGTTAGGTGCAGGTCTATTATTCTTTGTGGCAATGTGGAGAGCCACTCTCTGTGGCTTCTCTGTGTGTTTCTCGACAGACAGGGAGGGAGGAGACGGACAGGAGAAGGAGAGATAACAGTTTTGTATGGTCACAGTCAAGTAATTTATAAGGTAAACGCATATTTAGTGCAGGATGCAAGCAGGTACTCCGGCAGGATTAACTTTGAAGTAACAGTCAAATAGGACACTTCTGGACACTTTGAATTGTATCACAACAAGAGTAGAGGTTTATTTAAACAGCGCTGGAAATTTGTTACACACACCGCAAAACGTCTGCAAGAGAGGGTTAACGGTTCCCATTCTCACAATGCCTTATATATCCTTATATCCTATATTCATCGTTACAACTCCTAAAACACATAATGTGACAAGCAACGGCTGTGCTGCTGTGTGGTGTGCTGGTTTGTGAGCGAGTTACATCTTCTGGGGCCGAATTTCTGTCAATGTACATAGATCAAGGCCATTACTCTCTGCGCATTATGTTCTTTCTTGAATGTACACACATTCCTAGTTCTGCAATTCTAACTAAATATGCAAAATTTTTGTAAGGCACACATAGTCTAATAAAATTCCCTACCAAGTGCAGCGCTACTGCCTTTCTAGAATCTTAACAGTATGAAATTGGAGCACAGTACTCCAAGGACAGTGAAATGTCTGATAGCACTTTGGGTGGGATCCATCAGCACAAATAAAGCGAGAAGGAAATTTACAGAAATGGGTTGAAAAATTTGAAAATGTTGTGCTGCATGCGAGCCTTCGGTATCATTACCACCACAACCAATGCAGATAGGTCAACGTTGTGTCAGATTTGGGCTGCTAGTGTAGGATTACACATTTATAAAATGTTGAATCTAGTTTCCAATGTAATTAGTATATAAACTGAAAAAGGTATGTACATTGGGTTTTACATTTGGAGTTAAAGATGGTGACATTCTTAGATCAAGTCTGGTAGCCCAGGTGTCTGAGACATTAACCTTTTTTGTCTTTATGGACTTCCTGATCACTGGGTAGGGTCCCAAAGTAAATGTGAATGCTAATCTCAAGGCCAGGCTGTGCCTTTGTCCCTATGATAATGTGAAGGTCTGGGAGATACTGTCAGGCTGATTAGATTAGTACCTACTGTATGCATTTGAAAGCCACTGTTATACTGATAAGATCAGGGCTGGGGAACTGCCATTATCAGGCTGACTCCTGTACTACACTATGGTTTGTTTAGAATGTCTCCAGCTCTTTGTATCCCTCCCCCTTAAAGTATAAACTCTCCAGAGCTGAGTTTTTAGTCAGACTTGGATGATTACAGGGATGCACGGCGAGTTTTCAATAAAGTGTAACTTCTGCTTAAAAGATATCCCAACGTCTCCTGGTCTCTGACAAAGGAAAAAAAAAGTTTCCAACACTAATCTGAACAGAGCCAAATCAATCTGACCAATTTCACATAACATCGTAGACAATCAGCTAAAAAAACTGAGTTGTGACACAGCATTCCTGACCTTGTTAATGAATAATTAATTAAAAATATATTTTTTTTGTCCCCAGATAAAACATCTTCCCAAGTCTTCTCTTGCCCCTGATGTGTACACTGCACTCAGATTTACCACCAAAAGTACTTTAAGATATGGCCTTTTAAAGGAAGGTTAAATATCACAAGTACTAAGAAAACATTATATAGTGAGAAGATATCCCATGAAGAGATGAAGAATCAAAATTACCAGTGCTCATGTTGTAAGAAGAGATTCAGTTACCCAAGTGATCTGAAAAGACATCAGCGCATTCACACTGGAGAGAAGCCGTATCACTGCACACAGTGTGGGACGAGGTTTTCTTATTCTAGTTCTCTCCAAAAACACCAGCGCATTCACACTGGAGAGAAGCCCTATCACTGCGCGCAGTGTGGGAAGAGTTTTGCACAGACAGGGTACCTGCAAGCACACCAGTATATTCACACGGTAGAAAAGCTTCATCAGTGCTTACAGTGTGGGAAGAGTTTTACAAGGCCTCGTCAACTACGAGTACACCAGCGCATTCACACAGGAGAGAACCTGTATTACTGCTCACAGTGTGGGAAGAGTTTTACTGCAGCCTGTTCTCTCCAAGCACACCAGCGCATTCACACAGGAGAGAAGCCATATCATTGTGCACAGTGTGGGAAGAGTTTTACACAGGCAGGGCACCTGCAAGCACACCAGCCTATTCACACGAGAGAAAAGCCTCATCAGTGCTTACAGTGTGGGAGGAGTTTTGCAACGGTTGGGAACCTACGAGCACACCAGCGCATTCACACAGGAGAGAAGCCATATCATTGTGCACAGTGTGGGAAGAGTTTTACACAGGCAGGGCACCTGCAAGCACACCAGTCTATTCACACGGGAGAAAAGCCTCATCAGTGCTTACAGTGTGGGAGGAGTTTTGCAATGGCTGGTAACCTACGAACACACCAGCGTATTCACACAGGAGAAAAGCCGTATCAGTGCTCACAGTGTGCAAAGAGTTTTAGACATTCAGCTCGATTAAAAAGACACCGGTGCTTTCACACAGGGGAGAATCCATAACACAATCACAATATGGGACATGATTTATCCATTGCTGTCACTCCTAAATATACTTTCTGGTCAAAAAACGGTCAACATTTCATCAGAAGGGTCAATTTATTGGGCTGCATCAAGCTAAGAAAACAAGAGATTTGAACTTACTGGAAAAGGATTAAGAAGCTATAAAGCAATACAAATACTTGGAATGATAGTGCTGAACCATCAACTTTTTGGAAGTAATATCAGTAAAAAAATCATGAATTGAGACCACAAACACTTTTATAAAGTTACATGGCAAAAAAAAATCAACAACAACAAAAAAAAGTATGTTTAATAGTGGAAGGAAATAAAGCATTTCCATACACACAGAATGTGATGACAACTCACAGCATTGAGACTAAACAGTTGTGTCCATAAGAAAACCACTTGATGGCGAGAACCATCAGATTTTGCATTTGAATTTGCTGGGGATCGTAAAGATTTGATATTGGAGCAATGAAAAAAGGTCATGTGGCCTAATGATTCCAGAGTGATGGGTGCATCAGGGTAAGAGAGGGATCATGTAAATTCAATTAAATTTTCAATTTTATTTATATAGTGCTTTTAACAATGATCATTGTCTCAAAGCAGTTTCACAAAAATGAAAATATTTGAAAAGCAAATTTATGGAAGTGTGTATGTGTGTCTAGATGATGAGATTGTCCCCTATATAAGCCTCTGGAGACAGTGTTGCACTCTAAAAACTGAACCACTGGGTCATTATTAAACACTATTGAAAACTAAACATTCCTGTGTTTTTTATTGACTTTTTCCCACATAACTTCACAAAGTTTTTGTGATCTCCATTTGTTCTGTTTTGTTTGCCATTGTTTAGGTGAATCTTTTGCCTAACTGCCATCTAGTGGTCTCTTTAAGAAACTGCTGATAATTTATAAAACTAGGAAGTGAGTACCTGAGCACATGGCTGATGTATATGGTTAAGATTGATTTTTGAGTAATCCTCATCAATCCTTGTTTTGAAAGAACGGAGCATGCGCACTTTGCGCATCACACACACACGTGAAGTGTAAGTCCACTGGAAAATGCATGAGTAGTAATGGTGGACTAGTGCTGCCGTTATTTGTTTGGACAAGAGAAGGAGAGATTACTGTGGATCATTTTCTTTCGAAGACTTTTAACCAGATTATCTTTGACTGGACATATTCCCCGGACTTCTTACCTTCAGTCATCAGCCTCTCGGACTTCATTAACCCCGGTGAGACCGAACCATACTCGGTATACTCCTCTAACACACATACAATAAACACGGACTTCGGCCATTTTCCACTCACTTGCACATACACATACCGTTTATTATATATAGTTTGTAAATATTGTTTATAGCTTTGTTAGTTTGTGGTGCACCTTTTTTTCATGTCCTTTATTTAGTTTTGTATAATACACGTTTGCTTTATCTACTTGTTTGTTTGTCCTTTTTTTTTTTTTGGTATGTACACACATACAATAAACACGGACTTTGGACATTTTCCACTCACTCGCGTTCATGCACACATATAGTTTATTATATATAGTTTGTAAATATTTTTTATATCTTTGTTTGGTTATTATGCACCTTTTTCGTTTACTTTATTTAGTTTTGTATAATACACATTTGCCTTGCTTGTTTGTGTTTTCCTTTTTGCTCACCGGCCTTTTACCGCAACACCGACACAGATAAAAGACCTCGATTTTTGTAGCCACAGTTAATATAAAATTAGCTGGTCGTTACGCGGTAAAACCGACGGCATCTTTTCTATGTATTGACGGGTCTCCAGAGCTGTCGTTCAGTTATGGTCATGGGCGTTTCGTTTACCGACACACGCTGTACCGGTAGACCAATCATAAATGACCGCGCCATCTGACCAATCACAGCAGTGAGGGCTAACGGAAAGGAGGGGTTTAGACAGACTGAATCTTCCAACTGCTTCACACGAGTCGTTTACGAATCATTTAGAAATGGGGTAAATTTAACTCTATTTTTGGAGAAAACTTAAGTGTTTTGTGACCTTGCATACATGTAAACCTGTTTTAAGAGACTCATTAAGCAATATTAGCAACTTTTGAAAATGGCATAATTGGGGCACTTTAATTTTACAGAACTTTTCTATTAAACATTTTCACTAAAAGGGCTTAACAGCAGTCTTGTAACCTGAGTTATTATTGATAATGTTTAAATAAACTTAAATTATGATTAAGAGATTATACAGTAAAACCACGGATTTCGAGTAACGTGGTCTGCGAGTGTTCCGCAAGATGTGCAAAGATTTTTAAGACATTTTGACTTGAAAAACGAACAAGTCTTGGTTTCTCCCCTTTTTGGTTTAAGTGCGCATCTCTCACTGGTATAATCATCTGTGCACCTGTGTATTGTTCACCATAACACTGTGACCACATGTGTGTGCGTACAACATCTTTTATTTTGTGTTTTATGCGGGTGTTCAAAGCGTGCATGTACTGTTTATTATAAGACGTTTGTAAAGCAAAAGAAAGTCTCATTAGAGAGGTTAAAGATCCCTTTTCTTTCTCTCCCTGTGTCAGCATGCCGTTGTTTGTGTGTGTAATTTGACGCCGTGCCCCTTCACACACACGCATGGTGCATTCATAAAGACATTTTCAATGGATCGTCGATTTCACGAGTCAAAATGGAAAATCAAAGTAAAAAAAAAAGAGCGCGCCATATTTCAGAGGTTTTAATGCACGCATATGAAGAATTCAATCCAATAATAATGAAAAAAGGCAATACGGCTGCACTGAATACAAAATAATTAAACACCCCTTCCGCACCTTTTTGACAGTTAAATGAAACCATTTACTTTTCCTGCCATTTTTTTCTTTAGGTTAAAATACCAATGTATATTGACCAGGAATTTATGGTTTCCTATTTAATAAGGTGTAATCCGTCTGGAACCAGAAGCCAAGTGAAAATGAAAAACAAAAAAGTTCTGCAAAAAGGTAATATTTGATTACACGAACACTGAACTATTCATTAAACATGATTTAGTATATTCTTTGTGTCATGTAGCTGATGGAAAGAAGGCTGAAGCTCATCTAACTGTCGGAGGCCCATCACCACCTCCCCTCACCCTATCTGAGGAGCTGGCTCTGTCCCTTAATAGAGGGCAACCAGTGACACTAACATGGTGAAATGTAAGTTTACCACTATGATTTGTTTGATTATATAAATTAATGAATTTCTATCTCTGTCACTTAAAGGCTTACTGTATTTAACTGCATATGATTTATAGGCTACTGTGATCTTGGTTGTATTACTTTGACATGTTTTTTCCTGCATTATTGTTTTTTTCTTTGATAATATTGAGAATTTTATGGGTTGTATTTTCTTATAGATACTGATAGAGGGATTGTATTATTGGACCCTACAGAAAGAACACAGTCTGTCACAGTTGTATGTGTTTTGTTGTCAGGAACCTTTAGTTGCTTTTAGTTTTTTTTTTGTTTGTTTGTTTTTTTTGTGGACAATGCTGGTAGATCCATTGTGGTAAGATACATACTATTATAATGCAGGCCCCCTGTCTCCATGCTCTCATCATTTAAGCCCAATCCCAATTTCACCCCTTACCCCTACACTTAGCCCTACCCCTCCGTTTGGCGCGTTCACGTGAAGGGGTAGGGGTGTCTTATTTCTCTTTTGGTTGGAGGGGTAGGGCTAAGGGGAAGGGCCAGATAGCCCTCCAAACGAAGATTTTTTAGGACCTCACTTTGAACGAAGGGCTAAGCGAAATTTTCAAGATGGTCGCTCACTCGAGCAAGCAGACCCATAAATGTAAGTCAATTTTTGCCATTAATAATGATTTTTATGACAAGTTTTCATAATATGTATATTAATTTTAGTCTTGTGTTTGTGTTTATTGTGATGTTTTGTAAAGAAACGTTTGCAAAAAATCTCTAAAGTTTGCTAGCGGATAGCACCGATTGCGCGATATTACAAAAATGTATTTTTATGTCATGTACACTTTACTGCATGCTACAAACAAATATAAAAGTTCAGTAGCACGGCAGTTTACCGAGCATTTGATAACGCATTGTTTTTGTATTATATTCTGTATAGGGACAGCTGAGGAAATCCGAAGGCTCATCCGTTTTCGTGGTGAAAATTAGCAATTTTTTTTAAAGTCAAAATGCGGCGCAAAAAAACTTTGGGAGTGAGTAATCGCTACATGCTACAGTGCTTGTTTTCTGTTCTATCGGATACATGCATTTTATTGCTGTTTATATATAACAGGACATTAATAAAAGACCTGGGGTTGGAGGGAATAGTGACGGGCCAACAGGCATCAAAAAAATTGGAGAATTTAAAGAAGAAATATAAGGTAAGTAATGTGGTGTTATGACAACTATAGCAATTAAATTCTTTGCAGTCATTTTACTGCTTGTTTTACATTATTTGTGTGTACACACACACAAACCACCACACAACCACCCACCCACCTACACACACACACACACACACACACACACACACACACACACCACCACCCACACACCCACACTAATGTAAAACATGCACTGCAATGAGAGGAGACAAATATAAATAATGTGCTTGTGTCTTTTCAGGATTTAAGAACACCTAAAACTGGTTCAGGAACAGATGCTGGAGAGGTAACAGCTGCTACATGTCAATATTTTGATGACATGCATGAGTTGTTGGGTGCCAGACCTTCTGTGGACCCTCCTGTGGTGGTTGCATCACTCACTGATGAGGAACCAACAGCAATCGTCATGGTAATGTTTTAAATACAATGTTTTTATGGTCTGTCATTTGTTGTTTTGAGGGCAGAATGTAGCTGTTTTACAGAAGGTATGTATCGCACATGATATATGACCATATTACCCATTTTTGGACTAAAGTACTTGTTTTGATCTTCTAGGAGATTGTTGAACCAGGTACTGCCACTGCAACAAGCACTGCAGAAACCTCACCTTTGCCCAATACATCTGGAGCCAGCGCAGCAGCCCCCACAGACATAGCAAGCCCCTTAAATTCTTTACCCAGAAAAAAAAAGAAAAACAAATCCCATTGTGGACTTCTTAGTTGCGGAGTCCCGGAAGGAGCAAAAACGCCACAAAGAGAGTGAGGCCAAGACTGAGAGGTTCCTTAATCTTTTTGAAAAAATGATTGATAAAATGTAGTTTTAAAAAAATAGTGTTTCATATATTTTTATTATAAGTTCTTCTAGTTCTGCAAGCTGCACTATTGTTTACAAGTTCAATAATTCTAGGCATTTGTTGTTAGTAATTTAAGTACAATTTTTTGTTATTATGCCATTTTATATTTTATTTTCTTTACGTTTATATACATTGAAGTGCAATATTTATTTAAGTAATCTGAAGGGCATTTACATATTAAAGTTTTATATATTTAAGGCAATAAAAAGCAATATTGACCATAAAAAAAGTGTGTCTGGGCATCATTAATGATACAAAGCGCCATAAAGAAATACACAATTCACCATATAATATTTTTGGTGAATTTTTGGGGTTTGATCCTGATGTGTGTGCTGTCTATTGCACCAACAACATTTTTAAATGCAGGGGTTCTCGACAGTTCAACAAATCCTTGTCCCACTGCCTGCAGCTCCTCTGGTCGTGGAAAGATGACATTCTTTAGTTTGACCCATATGTTTTGTGCCACTTTGTGGATTACACGGTGGACTGTTGCTTTTGGGACACTGGACACTACCCGGTATGATAGTCCATGAGCCAGCCAGTAAACATAGATAAGAGTTTCCAGCTGATTACCCCAGCCATGATCATGTTCTCTGTGCAAGAGTGCCTGTAAAGCATTCATGGCTCTTTTGCTTAGGTGAAAATCCTGCCTCAACTCAAGCTCCTCATCAAACCACAACCGCAGAATTGGCACGTTATGGTTTAGCCTGCAGTATGATACTGGACCATCAGCCTGTAACAAAGAAGTTTCCATCCCCTTATTGGACTGACATGTCATTTATCGCCCTAAAACAAAGTAAAAAAGCTAATCTGCAAAAGGCTACCATGTACGATTGTAAACAATTTACAGAGTAAAGTTAATACATAATAGGGTACAAACATATGAAAACAATATGCTACCACGTAACCATCAAACAACAGTTGTCTATTGTTATATGTATCTAACAAATGTATGTAAACGTGCGCATACAAAACGAAAACATTAGTTTACTTAACTTACATGTCCAGGTAACCGTTAGCAGTTAACGTTAGCGAGCTGTGTAGTTGCCTATGTTAAATTCAACAAAACAGTCTGCATTTTTGCAGTCATCGTACTTACCCCAGCCCGATCCACCAGCAAACTTAAGTGGCGGAGATATCGTCATCTCCTTCGTCTCACAAAATTTGCTGAAGACAAATGCCAAAAAATGGCTGCAATCCACACTGCTATGACTGACGGCGACATTCTGGAATGCGTGATAAACTTTGGTGCAAGTTCTCTGACGTAACATTAGGAACTAGCGACAACGTATGATGACGTATAACCGTGTTGTAGTGGTGTCCCATTTCTTAGGGGAAATATTTTAACCCTTCCCCTTTCCACTTCGTTTTAAGGGACTAGGGGAAGGGGTAGAATTGGGATTGGGCTTTAGTGTTTGTTCTTTCAGTACAGATCTCAGGATCTTTCTGACTGATCTTATCTGCCTTTCCCATATTCCACCGAAATGAGACCCAGAAGGTGGGTTGAATATCCATTGTATCCCCTTTTGCATGAGAACGCCTTAAATTTTTGACTAAATCCACTGTTGGATAGCTTTACGCAATTTGATCTCAGCACCTATAAAGTTTGTTCCATTGTCACTTCTCATGATTGACACCTGGCCTCTCCTGCACACAAAGCGTCGAATGGCATTCAAACAAGAGTCTGTTTCCAGTGACTGCGCAACTTCAATATGCACAGCTTTTGTTGTCAGACAAGTAAACAATACGCCATATCTTTTAACATTACTTCTACCTCGTCTGACATTGAAGGGCCCAAAATAGTCTACTCCTATGTTAGTGAAGGGTGGGTGATCTGGTGTTACTCTGTCACATGGCAGTTCTGACATCTTTTGTTCACCAGTCTTTGCTCTGATCTTTCTACATGTCACAACCGGAAAGAAACTTTCTCACAAGTAAGTTAGCAGTAGTAATACAGTATTTCTGCCCCAATTTTGAGAGCATATAATTCCTTCCACAATGTCCGACCTTTTTATGAATGTCTCTTAAGATTAAAGTTGTGATATGTGAATCTTTAGGTATAATGACTGGGTGTTTTACATACTTGGGCATTGCAGACCTACCAAGACGTCCTCCAACTCTCAGCACTCCATCCTGCAGTACTGGATCTAGTTTGAAGAGGCAACTATTCTTTTTTACAAATGCATCACCCTTTTGCAACATGGAAATTTCTAAATTTTTGGCCTTGAATGAACTTGATGACTTTATTTTCTGCTCTTGTTAAGTCCTGAATTGTCAGAGACTTGTGGTTTTCTGTCATTGTGTCAGCTACACATCTTTTAACCTTTTTTGTTCTCTGTTTGAGCATGTCCTTGATATGAAGAATCCAGGCAACGGATCTTTTCCACTTGTACCAGTCAGAGTGATAATTGATCAGTTTGCTCACGTCCTCTGTGCTCTCTGTAATACTCACGAGATTCACTGAAGCTGAATGTTTGATCTCATTATCGTCCTCCTTTATCGACAGGTCATGAATGTTCTTAGGCCATCTACACTCTGGTTCTTTGGGAAAAGAGGGACCATGGATCCAATTGACATTTTTCACAGGATATTCCACTGGATGCAGAATCACTTGGAGATGATTTTGCACCAAACAGATGAACAACCATCTTGTACTTGACCAAATCTTGATTTACATCTCCATTCGGCCACCATACTGTAGGAAGCGCAGCAAATCTGTGTCTTTTTTCGGAACTCTCACCTGATAGTACATGGGTTCCACATCTGCCATCATGGCAACTTCCTCTTGTCTAAAGCATGTAAGCACTCCAATGAGTGAATTCATCATACCTGGTCCCTGTAGGAGCTCGCTATTCAATTATACTCCCTGGTAGCTGGCAGCACAGTCAAAGACTGTGCCTTTTCTTCTGAGGATAATATACACCATGGTGAGGTATATACCACACTTGACCATCTTGTCGACTCAAGTGAGGTGTAGGCACCTTGACTGCATGACCTTTTTCAAACATGTCGTTCATGAAGTTTAAATACTCCTCGTGAAAAGAGCGGTTATTCTTGAATTTTCTTTTAAGATTCAGTGCGTGGCTGTGGTTGTTGGGCATTTGAATAGCTGCTTTCTTAAATGAAAGACCGATGTAGAAGTGATTATCGGTAAACTGCAGAAAGTTAGACACAGAGTCTAAAAACTGATAATCCTCTTGTGACAACTCGGCCTTATCACAATTCCGTTCAGGAAAATCATGGTTGTACTGTTGTATCAGCATTCGTTTCACGAAGAGGTCCGTTTAGAGTCCATCCAAGAGCAGTATTTACTGCATATGGCCCTTTGCGTCTGCTGTTAATTACTTGCCATGGTTCTAGGAGCTTATACTCTTTGGTGCCTATGAGAATTTCAACTCCAGCATCAATCTGAGACAACTTCACTTTGCTGAGGTATGGCCACTTATTAATGTCGTGCTGTTGTGGAATGTTTTTTACTGAGACTGGGATGCTCTTTTGTTTAGCTAGATCTGCTAAACTGTCATCTGTCCTTATCCTCCTGGACCTGTCAGCTGCATTTGACACGGTGAACCACAAGATTCTATTATCTATTCTTACAAGCCTTGGAATTTGTCGAACAGCGTGGCAATGGTTTGCTTCTTACCTAGAAGATAGGTCATATGAGGTAACATAGAGGGGATGTACATCTGCCCCACATAGACTCTCTACTGGTGTCCCGCAGGGATCAGTATTTGGTCCTCTTCTGTTCTCCCTCTATACCCGGTCTCTTGGTAAGGTCATATCATTGCATGGATATTCATACCATTGTTATGCAGATGACACCCAACTTGTTCTCTCCTTTCCTCCCTCCTACACTCAGGTTTTCACAGGATCTCAGCATGTCTAGCAGACATCTCATTCTGGATGGCTGCTCATCAGCTGAAGCTCAATCTCAGTAAAACCGAACTATCCCTCGTGACTCATCCCCAGGTCAAGACCTTGTGATATCCCTGGACAACAACCAAATCACTCCTTCAGCCACCGTCCGCAATATTGGGGTAACCGTGGACAATCATTTGTCATTTTCCCCACATA
This sequence comes from Clarias gariepinus, assembly GCF_024256425.1. NCBI lineage: Eukaryota > Metazoa > Chordata > Actinopteri > Siluriformes > Clariidae > Clarias > Clarias gariepinus. The sequence goes on along the minus strand of NC_071127.1, from coordinate 19,752,869 downwards.
TCGCTAACCTTACTCGCTCTTGTCGATTTCTTCTTTACAAAATCAGAAGAATTCGCCCATTTCTTTCTTCACAGGCTACTTAGGTGCTTGTTCAGTCCATTGTTATTTCAAGAATGGACTACTGCAACTCACTCCTGGCAGGCCTGCCTCTGTCCACGATTCGTCCTTTGCAACTGATCCAGAATACAGCAGCACGTCTCGTTTTTAACCTTCCCAAGTTCTCCCTCATTACCCCACTCCTTCGCTCCCTGCACTGGCTTCCTGTAGCTGTCCGCATCAAATACAAAACACTGATGCTTGCCTACAAAGCTAAAAATGGCCCAGCACCCACTTACCTCTCTGCGCTAATTACACCACGCACTGCACCACGTTCCCTCCGATCCTCCAGCACTGCTCGCCTCATCCCAATATCTTTTAGGGATCAAGGGCGGCATTCATCCAGGCTCTTTTCTGTTCTGGCACCTAGGTGGTGGAATGAACTTCCTCTAGATGTTCGTACAGCAGAGACTTTGCCTATCTTTAAAACCTAAGTAAAAACCTCTTCCCAGTTGTGTTGGACTAATAGCACTTAGTTATTAACGTAGTTAACCCAGTGTAAGTATGTATCCAATGATGTAAACATTAAAGCACTTTTTGTAAGTCGCTCTGGATAAGAGCATCTGCCAAATGCTTAAATGTAATGTGTAAACACTTTGGAAAGTTCAACAAAGGTGTTTTCTTCCAGGCAACTAACCTCCAAGTCAGTGAGCACATAGCTTTCTACTTGTTTCTTCGAGTTCATGGCGCTTAACATCATGTCAACTTTTCTGCCTTGAACTTATAAACGCCTCGCTAATGACTCCGTGCAGAAAGTAGCAGAACTATCTGGGTCCATAAAGGCATACACTTCTACTGTCTTGTCGCTTTTTTTGGACTTTATTTTAACAGGTATTATGGAGAGAAGGCAATTGTCTCCAGTCCCAGTACAGGCACTTGTGACTTCATGACTCACTGTAGCTGGCAAGGTATTTACTGTTTCAGTTTCATCGACTTTTACCATTACCTGAGCTGTGTCTTGTGCGGCAATGTGTAGCATGCGAGGGTGTTTCTTTGAGCATGACTGACATGTGATTCTTCTTGTGCAGTCTTTGCTTAAATGTCCTTTTACTAAACATCCAAAGCAAAATCCATTCTTTCTCAAAAAGTCCAATTTGTCTTTATATGTCTTAGCGTTGAACTGATAGCATTCATCTAAGGTATGACTTTTCTCACAGAATGCACAAGTTTTAGTGAAGGCACTGATAAATAATGCACTATTACTCTTACGCTGTAATTAAGTCTTTATGAATTTTACCAACCTGTTTTACGCCGGTTGCAAAGCTGCTGCCTCTTTTTGCTTCCTTTTTTAGCTTGGATCCTTGAGGAGATTTATTGCAGTGTTTCTTATCACTAGTCGGAACATCCAGGTCTCCAAAGAGTGGATTTGACAATACTTTTGATTGTCGGTTAACGAATTCCACCAACTGCACAAACTTGGCTCTTTTCCGGGCGCTCCTCGTACTCGTATGCATCCCATGGCTACACTTCCAGGCCTATTGGAAGTGAGTGTCTTAGACGCCACGACTGACACGCTGTCCATTGGTGAGACTTTATCCTTGAATGTTTGAGACATCTTAAAGCGGCTCTTAGTGTCCGCAATCCACAACTCCGCTTTTGCCATGAATTCTGTGCAGCACAACAATTTGGGCCGATACCAGTTGTACTGATCACATTCGTGTTCTTCTACATTTAAGCACAGTCGCACATCTACATTGCTTTCAATAAACTCTTCTAACAGCCCTTTGTACTCACAATACTTAGTTTCAACATCATTCAAATTGCAAGCATTGTCCATAAGCAACTCTATTTCTCCTTCTTGGTCTTCCTCTAGACCTCCTGCCTGGCAGTTCCAACCTCAGCATCCTTTTACCAATATATTCACAATCTCTCCTCTGAACATGTCCAAACCACCTCAATCTGCCCTCTCTGACTTTATCTCCAAAACATCTAACGTGGGTTGTCCCTCTGATGAACTCATTCTTGATCCTATCCATCCTTGTCATTCCCAAAGAGAACCTCAACATCTTCAGCTCTGCTACCTTTAACTCTGCCTCCTGTCTTTTTTTCAACGCCACTGTCTCTAAGCCGTAGAGCATTGCTGGTCTCACCACTGTCCTGTACACCTTTCCTTTCATTCTTGCTGATACTCTTTTATTGCACAACACACCTGACACTTTTCTCCACCCATTCCAACCTGCCTGTACCTGCCTCTTCACCTCCTTTGAACACTCTCCGTTGCTCTGGACCGTTGACCCTAAGTTCTTAAAATCCTGCACCTTCTTTACCTCTGCTCCCTGTAGCCTCACTGATCCTCTTGGGTCCCTCTCATTTACACACATGTATTCCGTCTTGCTGCGGCTAACCCTCATTCCTCTGCTTTCCAAAGCATACCTCCACCTCAACAAATTTTCCTCCACCTGTTCCCTGCTCTCGCTACAAAGCACAATGTCATATGCAAACATCATAGTCCATGGAGACTCCTGTCTTACCTCATCTGTCATCCTGTCCATCACCAGAGCAAACAAAAAGGGGCTTAGAGCCGATTCTTGCTGTATTATTTGCTGTATCTTTTTACATTTTTTTTTATTACGGTCAAAAGCTGGTGTTCTCCACAACTTCTGTATCCTAACAACTTCTACCATGCGTAATAGTCATGCAAGTACGCAGTTATGGAATCCTACCAACATGAGAATTGTGTTTTTACATTAGAGTAACAAACTGTTATTGTTCTTTCACAGTACATACCTGGGGATTTCTCCACAGATGAAGGTCCTTTAACCTCAATGCACAAACTAAGCAATGTCAGAATTTGTGTGCAGTTGTCCATATTTAAATTTCATTGTCTGACAATCTTGTAACACTTGGATTTAATTAAACCACTAGTTACTAGTTACTAGTTACTAGCTACGGGGTCGAGAATCAAAATACGGGTTTTTAAACAACACTTCCGGTATTGCGCAATCAAGACAGGACAAGTAAAGACGCGACACAATAACTATATATAAACCAAAACAAAGTGTATTAAACCAACAAACAAACAAACAAACAAACATGGTGCACCAAAAACCAATATATACAAAATATATACAAATATAAACAATGTGTAAGATGTATGCGGGTGTGTGAGTGCGTGTATGATTGTCCAGAGTAATGATATTGCAGTGTGTGAAATGATGCACGGGAGAGATTGGCTCGGCCTCACCGTTATAGATGACAAATCCGGGAGCTCGAGCAACGGAACGAGAGGTGAATTGTAAGTGTCTATGAGGAATAATCCAACCGGGGAAAAGTACTCCTTTAGAACCATCAAACAAACTCTCTCTCAGAAAAAACAGCGCGCTAGGTAAATCTCTCCGTACCGAGCCACTTGCCGGTTCCGGCTTTATACCGGCACACGTGACCCGACGCCGCTTCCGGGTTCTCTCGCGCTGCGATCGCGCCTGCTCGCGAGAGCTTACCCTGTGACCAACACTGTCAATGGGGACAAATAAAACCAGATCGGGCAATTTTACGAGCACAGGTGAGCAGCATTAGCTCCTTAATCCATTTCCCTGTTAGTTAAAATGCCCTTTTATGTGGCTGCGCTACATAGACCCCCCCCCCAAGCCTCCGGCGTCTGAGGAGACTGTCCGTAAAAGCGCTTTAGATTAACCACGTTCACTATATCAGTTTTTTGTGGATTGCCCCAAGATACAGTGTAGTTAATTGGTCCCTTTTTGTTTTTTATTTCTGCTGGTCCCTCCCACTTGGGCGCTAGCTTGGCAGAAAATCTTTTCGCTGCGGAGGAGAGTGGGTGAGTTTTTATCCAAACTAGATCTCCCGGTTGAAAGTGCGCATCTTTTCTCCGGGCATTGTAGTATCTAGCTTGTTTGGACTGTTGTTGTTTTACTCTTTGTCTCACCTCCTCCATGATAAGTCGTTGTCTGTCCAGTAGTGAGTAGGCGGTGTGATCAGGTGTTGGAGGGTGATTCATGAGCCTTTCGAGTGGCCCTTTTAGTTGCCGACCCAGTGTGAGTTCTGCAGGTGTCTTTCTCGTAGTTTCCTGTTGGGCTGTATTGATGGCGAATCTGAGCTCTGGTAACCATTGGTCCCAGTTTTGGTGATGGTCCCCGACGTATGAAGCGATCATTGTCTTCAGAGTTTGGCAGAGGTGTGCCAGTAGCTGAGACGTAAACTGGGGACCTCGATCGGAAACTAGATATTTGGGGACCCCCCATCTAGTAAAGATCTCCTCTCTTAGCACCTTCACCAGTTTTGGCGTCTTTACATCCCTGAGGGGAAACATCTCCACCCATTTGGTGAAATAATCTACCACAACTAAAAGATATTCATTTTGCCTTTAACTTCGGGGAAAAGGACCCATGATGTCCAATCCCACGGTGTGTCCAGGCTCCGGAACCTCCGTGCTCTGTAGTAGCCCACTAGGTCTAGTGTTTTCCGTTTTATACTGTTGACACACGCTGCAAGTTCTCACATAGTGCCAGACGTCTTTCCGCACCGTGGGCCACCATGCCACATTTAGTAACCTCAGCAGGGTTTTTAGTTGCCCCAGGTGTCCTCCCAAGGGATTGTCATGATAGTAGTGTAAAAAGTTTTTTATTAATGACTGGGGGACAACTAGTTGAAATTTTTCTCCGTGTCTTACCGGTACCCGGCGATATAACGCCCCTTGGTGATGTTCGAAAGAGACCCTCTGCTCTCTTGTGCTTCGTGGCTGGTCTTTCGAGAGCAGCTTCGTGATGGTGGTGTCCTCATGTTGAGCTTGAGTTATCTCGCACAGGTCGTTTGGTAAGTCGGATGAACATTTAGAGGTTGTGATGGCGAGACATGGAGCTGTGCCCACTTTTAACGGCGGGGGCGCCCGGGATAGCGCATCTGGTCCCAGATTTAAGCAGCCTTTTCTATGATGTACTGTAAAAACGAACTGTTGTAGGCGTAACGTCCATCGGGTGAGACGAGAGCTGGTTTTCGGGCAGTTGAAGGCCCATGACAGGGCGGCATGGTCGGTAAAGACCTCAAAAGCACGACCTTCTAGATAGTGCCTCCATTTTTCTACAGCCCAGACCACGGCCAAACACTCCTTTTCTGATGTGGAGTAATTCTGCTCAGCTCCTCTCAACATTCGTGAGGCGTAAGCTACTGCTCGTTCTCCTTCTGCTGAAGTTTGGGTGAGGATGGCTCCCAGGCCCACTTCGCTGGCGTCGGTGTGCAATTGGAATGGCAGATTTAGGTTTGGTTGCATTAGTACTGGTGGGTTTTGAAATGCGTGTTTGATGACATTCATGCTGTTCTGGCATTCGTTGGTCCACTCCCATTTTACTCCCTTCCTTTTTAAATTATTTAATGGAGCTGTTATGTCTGCAAAGTGGGGAATGAACTTGTTATACCAGCCGGCGAGACCCAGAAAACGTTAAAGAGATTTTAAGTCTTGCGGAGGAGGATATTCTGCCACCGCCTTTGTTTTCTCCAGGTCTAACTGCACACCTTCTTCAGAGATGACGTGACCAAGGAACTTCAGCCGCCTTTTGAAGAAATGACACTTCTTCATGTTGAGGGAGAGATTGGCTTGGGTGAGTCTGGAAAATACTGCGTTGAGATGCATCCTATGTTGTTCTAGTGATTGTGAGTAGATAATGATGTCATCTATATAGACAAAGCAATATTTTCCTCTTAGATCCGCCAAAACTTTCTCCATCAGTCGTTGGAACGTTGCAGCTGCGTTTCTGAGTCCGTAGGGCATGGACCGGAATTGAAACAGACCTTTGGTAGTGATGAAGGCGGTCTTCTCACAGCTGTCTCTCTCCATCTCCACCTGCCAGTAACCAGATTGCAGATCCAACGTTGAGAACCAGGAGACGCCATCCAGTGATTCAATGATGTCGTGTATTAAAGGCATTGGATATGCATCAGGTTTGGTCTTGCTGTTAAATTTTCTAAAATCTACACAGAAACGGTAAGTCCCATCGGGTTTAGGTACTAAAACAACAGGTGACGACCATGACGAACATGAAGGTTCGATGATGTTGTCCTTCAGCATCTGGTCGACTTGATCTTCTATAATTTTTTTCTTTAAGGGTGATACTCGGTACGCTCTGGATCTAAATGGGGTGTCGTCAGATAAAGTGATTCTGTGTCTCTCTAATGCTGTTTTGCCCAAGATGTTGGAGGTGGTGCGGGGCCAAGCGGCCATTAGTTTCAGCAGCTCCTCTTCGTTGTCGGTGTCCCATGATGTCACACTTTTTAAGTTTTCCTCCGCACATAGGAGATCATCAGGAGTCACAGGTAAGGCTAGATACAGGGTAGCTGTAGCCGGGAGATGAGTGTGTCTCCTTTGAGCAGACTTAGATGGCGCAGAGTGGGGTTGGGACATTATGAAGGGATGATAAGTGACTCCCTCCTCTGTTTTCAGCCCGTACTCCCCGCGTGCGACGTCCAAGGTGGCTTCTGTGGCTTTTAAAAAGTCCAGCCCCACGATCAGAGGGAACGCCAGGTGAGAGTTGCTCATGACGTATGTGTCCAGGTCACATTCGATAGTGTGCCAGATGTAATGAAGCCTTCTCTGGGTTTGCGCCTGGTGTGTTTTCCCATCAGCCATAACAAACTTCTGAGGAGAAGGAACATCACACCTGACTTCCTGTTCGCAGAGCTGCCTCCATAGATGTTCCCTCATCAACGTGTAGGAGCTTCCTGTATCGAGCACAGCATTCACCTTCCTTCCTTGCACTGTTACTGGAACCAGGAGAAGCGAAGGAGTTGCCAGAGGTTGAGCAATGGAGAGTCCCGCTGCGTGCTTTGCAAGAACTCGCTCACCTGCCTTCTTATGACTCTTTTCCTTGTTGTACTGGGAGTCCACCTTCTGCCAATAGTCTTTGGAGCTCTTACAGTCTTTTTCCACCCTAGAACCTATCTTCACCAGCTGTTCCACGGTGTTCACTGTTCCTCTCAGACATCCTGCCACTCTTGGGTTGATGTTGTTCAGGATTCGACCCACTAGTTCTTCCTCGGAGATATCAGGCTTCCACTTCATACAGAGGGCGCGGTAGTCATAGGCGAAGTCTCTAAGGCGTTGACTAGGCTGCTGTACCAGAGACCTTAAGTTTTCTTCCACTTCTGTGAGGTAGTCATCCGGTAAGAAAGCCGCCATAAATGCCTGTTTAAAAGACTTCCAGTCCTTCACCTTGCCTTTCTCTGCCTTCCACCAGCTCAGAGCAGGTCCTCGTAGTACTGTGCTGAGGGTTCCTAACAGTTCTGGGCTGGGCAGTGGTCTGATCTCCAGATAGTTTTCACACTGTTCGATGAAGTTAAGAACATCCGCCGTCTCTGAAGCGTCGCCAAAGGCTGGAAACTCCAGGCGGATGGGTGGTCGGCCATAAAAGGAAGAAGAAGAGGGTGAAACTGAGGAGGTAAGCTGAGCAGAAGCGTGTGGTTGGACACAAGGAGGAATGTCATATGTTTCATGACTGCTTATGTGCTGTACCTTTGCTGTAGATGCTGTGATTGCAGTGCTGGGAGAATGTAGAACAGGAGATTGGGGAGATGCAGGGGTGTAGGCCTTTAACCTTTGGATGGTGGGCGTACTTGTGAGCCGTATTTTTTTTCATCTGGTTTTCCCAGATTACGTCACGTCTCAGAAAACAGTCAGTGACAGTTCTTTCCAGTTTCTCCAGGGCCTCTTGGCAGTAGCGCTCCAGCCCTTCTAAGCTATCGTCCACTGCGTCCCGAAAACTGGTTTCCCTGTTCAAACTGCTGTTTACGGATTGTCTAAAATCCTGCTCCAACGTGTTCACTTTGTCAGTAAGCGCCCCCATATCCTCCTTGCATTGATTCAGTTCAGTTTGCAACGTATGCACAACATTAATATCAGACACAACATCATCATCATCATCATCATCATGTCTGTCAGATATATATAGTGAACTAATCAATGAGGTTATTTCAGCTGTAGGGTTACGGCGTGTAACAAATGCATCATCTACATCCTCCAGCACATTATTAGCTACAGCAAGGTCGGCCTGCACGGCACCACTAGCATTAGCATTAGCAATGTTAGCATCCATTTTGTTCTGCCAAGACACACAAAACCAGAAAATACCCGAAAATACCGATTCCCCGTACGTACGGGCCACCACTATGTAACACTTGGATTTAATTAAACCACTAGTTACTTTGCCACGAGGTCGAGAATCAAAATACGGGTTTTTAAACAACACTTCAGGTATTGCGCAATCAAGACAGGATAAGTAAAGACGCGACACAATAACTATATATAAACCAAAACAAAGTGTATTAAACCAACAAACAAACAAACAAACAAACAAGGTGCACCAAAAACCAATATATACAAAATATATACAAATATAAACAATGTGTAAGATGTATGCGGGTGTGTGAGTGCGTGTATGATTGTCCAGAGTAATGATATTGCAGTGTGTGAAATGATGCACGGGAGAGATTGGCTCGGCCTCACCGGTATAGATGACAAATCCGGAAGCTCGAGCAACGGAACGAGAGGTGAATTGTAAGTGTCTATGAGGAATAATCCAACCGGGGAAAAGTACTCCTTTAGAACCATCAAACAAACTCTCTCTCAGAAAAAACAGCGCGCTAGGTAAATCTCTCCGTCCCGAGCCACTTGCCGGTTCCGGCTTTATACCGGCACACGTGACCCGACGCCGCTTCCGGGTTCTCTCGCGCTGCGATCGCGCATGCTCGCGAGAGCTTACCCTGTGACCAACACTGTCAATGGGGACAAATAAAACCAGATCAGGCAATTTTACGAGCACAGGTGAGCAGCATTAGCTCCTTAATCCATTTCCCTGTTAGTTAAAATGCCCTTTTATGTGGTTGCGCTACAATCTTATTTTTTAATTATTTTTTAATAGTTATAGTTTCCTTCCTAGTTGCCAGCAAAGGAGCTGTATAAGGTCCATCTTCAAAAACAAATTAAAAAAGTGACATGGAGATGGACCTTATACAGTCTCAAATGGAAGAGAAAAGACTATCCATTAAAAAAGCAGGACTAGAAATTGAATTACTGGAGCATCGCCTTAAGGTGAGAACTTGTGCGGATATTAATCTGTTGCATGTTAAAAGTATTGTGTGTGTGTGTGTGTGTGTGTATATATATGGGGCCAGGGGTAGCTCAGTGGTTAAGGCATTGGACTACGGTTCGAAAGATTCCAGGTTCAAACCCCACAACCACCAAGTTGCCACTGTTGGGCCCTTGAGCAAGGTCCTTAACCCTCAACTGCTCAGATGTGTAATGAGATAAAAATGTAAGTCGCTCTGGATAAGAGCGTCTGCCAAATGCCTAAATGTATATAATATACATATATATAAAGCAATATATAATATATATAAATATAACGAAGATATATATAAAGCAATGTCATTTAAAAAAAAAAATCATTTTACTTTCATTGTTTTTCAGGAAATAAAGAAATGAACTGCACAGCAGACCAGTGCAAACAATTTAATATAAGTAATTTTGACAAATCCTGTCTCTCAAAAGTCTTCCATCTCTGTTGTGTGCAAAAATCTGTAGAGGTTCCTCTGGGCTATCTTCTTCAATATAAGGAGGGTGTCTCTCTCCTCTTATAGTGGCAATGTTGTGAAGCAAAACACAAGCCACTATGTCATCACATGCCCTATCTGGACTGACCCGTAGCCCACGCAGACACTGAAACCTAGACTTGAGGATTCCTGTGGTCATCTCCACCTTTGCCCGTGTTCGGCTGAGAGCCAGGTTAAAGCGTGTCTGTGGTCCAGGATCAGGTTTAGGTTATAGTGTCGTTAAATAGGGCAGAAAAGGGTATCCTCTGTCCCCCAGCAAGTAAATATTGTACTGTCCTGTAATGATATATATATAATGATATATTTTGCATCATTATTAGTAATGATGTGGGTTGCCTTACATATAACCTATAGTTCATGAAAAAAAGTAATGAGTTTAACAAGGCAAAAAATTAAGGACACAAAATTAAGTTGTCACCTGTACATCGATACTATGAATAGATTTCCTATTAACATAGTCTCCCTCATTTAATGAAGAAGCTTTAATAGGAATGTGGGTGCCACCCAATTACATTTGGAAACCCTGAAATATAAAGTCATATATGGAAAGATCAAGTGTGTGTGTGCAGAATGAATACATGTATACAGTAGATATAATAAATAATATGACTACATATTAAATATGCATCATCGATTTTACTACAAAGGACAAACCTGCCACTCTGTGGAATTCCTCTTTAATTACCACATGCTCTGCATCGGCCTTATTGTACAAAAAATGCCCTGACACAAAAAAATTAAGTGCTATGCACAGAATGTGTAAATTAACGATTTCCTTGAAAACCGATAGCGCTTTTTCAAATAATCATTAGGAAATGAAAAGACATCAATACGCGGTCTTATAACTCTCTCTAGTATAATCATATAATTTGTGCCTCCACGTCCACAGGATCATCATCAAAAGGGCGCGCCATGCTCAATAACCTTCTGAAACAAACTTGCCCTGGAACATAACCTGCTACCGAGCAGGTTATTTTCAGAGAGTAAGTTGCTATGGTTCCATACATACCCAGAAAGTTATCTCTGTTTTTGGAACCGAAAGTTGAGGTTATCCACTAACTTGCTCTTAAACTTACCCAGGTGTGCCACATAACCTGCTTTCTGGAATACCCCCCAGAATTATGTGTAAATGCTTTCACTCATAAACCAGACAGGAAATGTTGTCTTGCCTTTGGCATTAAGAAACCAGAGAGAGATGTAGTGGCTTCCTGCCACTCCTTTCCTCTTGAAGAAAGCTACTAGTCTTTGAAGAAGATGAGGGTGGAACTCCTTTCAGATATTAAGACGCTTAATAACCGAGAGACAGTTTGGGGTAAAATAAATTTTTAAAAAGTCATTACTTGTGCTATAGATGCTACAGTGGTTACTCAATGGGAATGTCTATAACTGCCGCGCACTCTGTCGCGGCCAAACGGCAACAGCCAAAATAAATCAGTCGCAATTCAAAGTAATTTGTGAAATGACCGCCAGGTGGCGCAAAGGGACATTTTGCAAAATGGCAGCAATTATTTTGGTTAGACAGACTTTCTGTTTCTATCTGTCTATTGTTATTATTAAAGAAAACAGCACAAACAACAGCTCAAGGGCTGTAAAAACAAGCTTTTATTGAATGTAAAATGTTTGCGTGAACCCGCGGCGCGCGTGTGCGCTCTTTCATTTTGCCAAGTTTTGATCTAAAGTCAGATGAATGTGTGTCGATATGAGAGATTTATACTAGATTTCTCTTTGCCAGAAATACAACAAACACACATTAATACGTGTTAAATAAGCGCTGTCTTTGCGACGCTGTGCGAAACGCACGCCGATGTGAGCGGCTTTATTTCAAATGGTTGTGTATCGAGCGATTAAAAACAATACAAGGCGTGTATGATAAGGAAATTTTTTATTTCTTCCATTCCAGTGATTAAAAAAACGGTAAAAATGATCATTTTGAAATCCACAGATGCTTAGTGGTCCGAGCACAACGTAATAATCTTTGTATAATAAAATGACTCATGGCATGAATCTACACGAGGCGCTTCAGTTTCAAATAATCATTTAAGAACATGATGATAATAATAATCAAAAATAAGATAATATTGTTCTTTTTGCTGTTTATGTACACCATTTAATAATTATTTAATTATCAATAATTAAAGCTGATCACATCGCGCGCACTATCACTTGATAATGCACAAAACACACAAAAAATGCAGTGTTTAATCAAGTATATGTCGCCTCTCTTTATGAAACAAAGTTGCTCGTGTCGACTCATATCGGGAGCATTTTGATCAAAGGGGAGATTAGAAGGGGAAAAGTAACAGTGAAAGCCTTTCTCTGAATCCACTAATCGTCATTTACAGACCTCCAGGGCCGTACTCTTGATTGCTGGAGATTTTAATATTTATTTTGAGAATCCAGAAGACCCTGTGCGTAAAGCATTTATGATCATACTAGACTCAGTAGGAGTAAATCGGTGTGTAGTAGGACCCACTCATAAAGCAGGTCACACTAGATTTAATAATATTCCTCAGATTAAGTATAAGAAATTAATTTACAAGACCATTGTCTGAAGTTATATCAGATCACTATCTTGTCTCAATTCAAGTGTGTCATAGTAATAACGTACACACAGCCTTGCGCTACCGTACTAAATGTACATTCACATTAACTACCACACAGAGTTTTATCAGTAATCTCCCAGAGTTACCAACTTTGATTAGATTGCTGTCTGATCCCACAGAACTCAATCAGGCGACTGAATATTTAGAGTCAACGTTCCGTTATACCTTAGATAATGTAGCTCCAGTTAAAAAAAAAATTATTAGCGATAAGAAACTTGCTCCCTGGTATAAAACTCATACACGCTCTTTAAAACTTAAAGAATGTAATTAGAAATTAAAATGTAAATGGTGTCAAACTAAATTGTTAGTATTTCAAATAGCATGGAAGGAGAGCATCCTGAACTATAGAAAAGCTCTTAGTGTAGCTAGATCAACGTATCTCTCCACTCTTATAGAAAATAACAAAAATAATCCTAGATTTTTATTTAATACCGTAGCCAAATTAACCAGAAATAAGACCACTGCAGAAATCTCCACCACAGGATCATGTAATAGTGAGGACTTTATGAACTTTTTTAATAATAAAATTGTAGATATTAGGCATAAAATTGAGGCTTTGAAACCAAACAATGTAAGGTATGCAGATGTTAAACTAGCCATGTTAGATCGGAACCTAGAATACTTTACTCTCCTTGAAGAGAATGAACTAATTTCACTCATCTCTTCTGCAAATTCATCAACCTGTATATTAGATCCTGTACCGACACATTTTCTTAAACAGATAGTACCAGCAATAACAGAACCCCAGTTAAGAAAAATTAATTCTTCACTCAGCATTGGGTATGTTTCAAAATCTTTTAAATTAGCAGTTATTGAACTGATTATTAAGAAACCTGACATTGATCCCTGTCAGCTGTCCAATTACAGGCCAATATCAAACCTTCCCTTTATCTTTAAGATTCTGGAAAAGATGGTAGCGGAGCAGCTATGCTCATATCTACATAGAAATGGCATACATGAACTGTATCAGTCATGATTTATGCCTCATCACAGCACAGAGACAGCACTCGTTAAAGTAGTAAATGACCTCCTATTGGCCTCTGATCAAGGTTGAGTAACCATGCTTGTATTACTTGACCTTAGCGCAGCATTTGACACCATTGATTATAGTATTCTTCTTCACAGATTAGAAAATGTAGTAGGAATTAGGGGAACAGCCCTCTCCTGGCTCAAATCCTATTTGACCGATCGGTATCAGTATGTAGACGTAAATGGTGATTATTCTGCATGTTCTCTAGTGGAGTTAGGTGTTCCACAGGGTTCAGTTTTGGGCCCACTGCTTTTTTTTCCTTTACATGCTTCCTCTGGGCAACATAATCCGTAAGCATGGTATTAGTTTTCACTGTTATGCTGACGACACAGTTATGTCTCAGCAAAACATGATGAGATAAACCAGCTTACCATAGTTGAGCAATGTGTGCAGGACATAAGGAATTGGATGCTAATTAACTTCCTTTTGCTTAATCCAGATAAGACAGAAGTTCTAGTCATAGGACCCCAGCTAGAAGTAAGATTCTAGATCACTCTGTAACTTTAGATGGCCTTTCTGTTCCATCAAGTGCAACAGTAAAAGACCTCGGTGTGATTATAGACTCCAGCCTTTCATTTGAAGCTCATGTAGATAATATTACCAGGATAGCATTCTTTCACCTCAGAAATATTGCCAAGATAAAAAATATATTATCGCTAAACGATGCAGAAAAAATAGTTCATGCTTTTATCACCTAGGTTGCACTATTGTAATGTCTTACTTTCTGGTTGTTCAACTAGGTGCATAAACAAGCTTCAGCTAGTTCAGAATGCAGCAGCAAGAGTCCTCACTAAAACCAGAAGATACGAGCACATCACACCTATCTTATTTTCACTTCATTGGCTCCCTGTGAAATTTTGCATTGATTTTAAAATACTACTCTTGACATATAAAGCATTAAATGGTCTCGTACCGCAGTATCTGAGTGAACTGCTAGTGTCTTACAAACCGCTACGCCTACTTCGAAGAAAGGATGCAGGCTGTTTATCAGTACCGCATATTATGAAAACTACAACTGGGGGCAGAGCTTTTTCTTACAAAGCCCCAAAATTATGGAATAGTCTTTCAAATAGTGTTCGGGACTCAGATACAGTCTTAGTGTTTAAGTTCAGGCTAAAACCCTATTTATTTAATCAAGCATTTTTATAAATAGATTTGCCCTAGGTAAAGGAGCAGATCTGGGGGACTTATGGTGAACTGGTATGTTTAGATGCTGTCCTCCCCACTCTCATTAATCACTCAGGTTTGTTGACGGTGAGGTGATTTGTTGCTTCACATCTCACGAAGCCCTCATGTCTGTGTTTCCTTCTGGCTCTCCCTTTTAGTTATGCTGTCCTAGTTAGTCCTGCCAGAGTCTCTGCTTGCACTCTACAGTAAATATACATATACATTATGTGACTGATATCTTTTTTCTTCTGCTCTCTGTCTTGCTCTTTCTCTTCCCTCTCTCTGTCAAGCTACACATGTCGTTTCTGAGCTGCCAGTGATCCAGACTCCCTCTGCCCTCCAGACCTGTCTGACCCATCCTGGTGCCCCGCTTCTGGTTGGAGTTCTTGTCACATGGATGCCCCTCGTGTCTGGGGATGGTTCTCTCTACCTATAAGACGGTTCTGGCCTCGATTGGGAATGGTTCTCTCTACCTAGAAGACGGTTCTGGCCTTGACTGGTGTTGGCAGCTGTTTCTCTGAGGACTTAACCGTTTGATAGTTCAGGACTGGAACTTCATACAAATCTACCTGAGTTTTTAATAACTAAATGGACTAATCAATTAACATCAACTATTATAGCTGAACTGCCTGACAACTAACACACAGTATGAATGCAGATCAATTCCTGCTCTCTGTTTCACCCAAATGAGGATGGGTTCCCTGTTGAGTCTGGTTCCTCTCAAGGTTTCTTCCTATTACCATCTCGGGGAGTTTTTCCTTGCCATTGTCGCCCCCGGCTTGCTCACCAGGAACTATCTGACCATTTTGATTCAAACACATTCAAATTCCATGCAAACTTAAATATTTTTTTTGATTGTGTAAAGCTGCTTTGGGACAATGCCGATTGTTAAAAGCGCTATACAAATAAAATTGAATTGAATTAAATACGCCGTTTTAACAGGGGTGGGGATAAGAAACACATCACTGGTAGAGGTAGACTAATGATTATGAATGCGTTGGGGAAAGCAGCAAGGAAACTGAATGGCCATTTTAATGATTCATTGATAAGTTGATGTCTTTTTGTTTCGGCTGTGAGTGGATGCGCTGTAGTAATCCACATTTTATAGGAATTACATAAGCTGATTTTTTTTTCTCCATTAGTTTATATAAAATCAGACATTTTGCTTTTTGTGGACATTTGCAATGCCGTGAACAAGGTATGAAAACAATAGATATTTCAAGAAAACTTAAGCGTGATCATCATACTGTGAAGACATTTGTGGCTGATTCAGTCTACAGACAGGTTCATGCAGATAAAGGCAGAATGAGGAAGGTTTCTGCCAGACAAATTCATCGGATTAAGAGAGCAGCTGCTAAAATGCAATTACAAAGCATCAAACAGGTATTTGAATCTACTGGTGTCTCTGGAGTCCCACGAAACTCAAGGTGTAGGATCCTTCAGAGGCTTGCAGTTGTGCATAAACCTACTATTCAGCCACCCCCAACCAATGCTCACAAGCAGAAACGGTTGCAGTGTGCCCAAGCATACGTGAAGACTAATTTTTAAACAGTCTTGGTTACTCATGAGTGTTGTGCAACCCTGGATGGTCCAAATGGATGGAGTAGTGAATGGTTGGTGGCTGGCCACCATGTCCCAACAAGGCTGTGACATCAGCAAGGAGGTGCTCATAAAGGAGTCATATTTTGGGCCGAAATCATGGGGAGAGAGCTGGTAGGCCCCTGTAGGGTCCCTGAAGGTGTGAAAATGACCTCTGCAAAGTATATTGACTGACCACTTTCTTCTATGTTAATAAAAGAAGAACCGTGCCTTCCGTAACAAAATCATCTTTATGCACGACAATGCTTCATCTAATACTGCAAAGAATACCTCTGTGTCATTGGCTGCTATGGGCATAAAAGATCATGGTGTGGCCACCATCCTCCCCTGACCTCAAACCCAAAACCTTTGGAGCATCTTTAAGCAAAAGATCTATGAGGGTGGGAGGCGGTTTGCATCAAAACAGCAGCTCTGGGAGGCTATTCTGACATCCAAGTCAGCAAAGAAATTCAAGCAGAAACTGTCAGAAACTCACAAATTCAATGGATGCAAGGATTGTGAACGTGATATTAAAAAAGGGGTTCTATGTCAAGATGCAACATGCCCTGTTAGGATGTTTTTGATTAAAATAGCTTTTAATTTCAGTAAATATGACCCCCTAAAGCTGCAAATTCAACAAAAACCCATTTTCAGTTCTTTACAGCCTATAAAATATTTTAACTCTGTTGTGCATAATAATTTGGAACAGTGCATTTTCAGTTTTTTATTTTTGAAATAAATATTGTTAGCAATAGGATGTTTGTTCAATAAAATTATACACTTATGGTTAATAACTAGAAAATTTTACTGACTGTCGTATGCATTGACTAATTATGAAAATCAGAGAAAGATATTATTTGCGTAATAATTTGGAGCGTAGTGTAAATGGAGTTTCGGTTCATTTTCTGATGCTTAAGTTCACAGAAACCGATACAGAATAGCGCAGTATTCCGTGTTTGCTTTCATTATTTTACATCATAACGTTTTCTTGTCCATGTGCGTGCACTTAAATAAAATTAAAGTCTTATAAAGGCTATGTAGCTTATATTGGTTTATTATATAGTTTTTGCTCATTAATCTGACAACATTTCTGGCTACACGAGTGTTACACATGATAAAATATAAAGGCTTACTGTGTTAACATTTACTTTGCTTAAATTCGATGGAACTAAGAAACCCCTATATTTAAGTTCTAAATTTGTACTGTAATTTTAGTACTGTGATACTATCATGTACTTTAATGTTTTACTTGTATTTGGTACAGCGCGATGGGGGTGCTGGGATGTGAAAATGTAATTTGGTAAAATATTTTCATTATTTATTAAAGAACATTATGATGATCATAACAACCTACTGCATTTAATTCTTATAATAACGCAAAAACACATCGAAATCTGCTGACGCAATAGCACGTCCAGACAACGTTTTAATTTTTATGGTCATTTATTTTCGTTTATTTCAGTTAATAAATCTACTACAAATTTAAAGAACACAAAATACAAGATGACAAAAAAACATACATGCAAAGCTTTACTAATTACACATGATAAAATCTAAAGGCTTACTGTGTTAACGTTTACTTTGCTTAAATTCGATCCTAATAAGATTTAATTAAAATTAAAATTTTATTTGTCACATACACAGTCATACACAATACGATATGCAGTGAAATGCTTAGACAACTGCTCTTGACCTAAAAATAAAAGAATAGGAATAGGAATAGGAAATAAATATGAAAATTTAAATAAAGGGTAAATTTAACTAGGAAAGAATAAAATAAAATATACAAATAAAAGTTAAAAATAAAATATCTTTTTAAAAAAGAAAATATATGAATAATATATGAAGAAATGTAGAAATGTAGAACAATAAGAGCAGGGGAATAAATGGTAATAAAAGAATGGTAATGTCCATGGTTGTGCAATCCACATATTTAAAGTGACTTATGCAGTGCAAATATGCTTAAAACTCTCATAATCTCTGCTGACTCGAATGTGGCTTCCCGGTTCGGGTCTGTCGATGGTTTAAATCTGGACTGGTCCCGAGCATGTTGATAGGGGTTCTGCTGCTGGTTGGGCGCTTGTTTTGCTGAAAACCGGCTCCTTCTAGACCGCCTTTTTCCTTCCCATGTGGCGCCACCCTGTGGGTTGGGAGGTGTTTGCGACCTGTTCCAGGGTCTTTCGGAGTGCCCCGTTTGGTGCTTGGGCGGTGCATCACCATGTCTGCGCTGCCCCCTGTTGGCTGGAAAGGGTCCTGCCATTCTGTTGTCATTGGGGCTTTGCTCGGCTCCCTCTAGAGCGAGTTCTACACTCTAATTAGAAACAGGATAGATGGTGGGGGTTTTCCCTGTCTTTTCAGAAGCAGCTCTTTGTTTGGCATAGGCCTTGTGGGCCAACTCTCTCAGCTGTTGGGTGGACATAGTCCGTGGGCATGCCAAGACCCCCAGATGGTGACTCACTGTGGGGTGCAGGTTCCGGAGGAACAGGGACCTAAAATTGAAATCGTCCTCCATTCCCGGCTCGTTTCGTGCTCCGAAGTAGGCCTGTCGGAGTCTGTTGTAATACGCTTGCGTGGTTTCCTGTCTGCCCTGTTCAAGGTCCATGGCCGTGATCAGTCCCTGCTCTGACTCGGGGTCGGAGAACTCCCTGATTAAGGCTTGCTGCAGTTGCTGGTAATCCCTTTTGACTGTCTCTGTCTGCCGGTCTAGAAAACTGCGCATCTCACGGCTAGCAGTGATTCTGAGCAGATAAAGTCTGTCTCGTGTGGTAGCATTAGTCACCGTTTGCAGGTGGAAGTCCACGTCGTTGAGGTATGAGTGGAAGTCATGACCTCCTGCAGGGTTGGGAGTAAAAACGGGAATGTTTCTAGCTAGCTTATCCAATTCCTTGGTTGACACGCCATGATCGGAAGATAATCTTTGGAAGGGTTCCCACCAGATGTCTTGAGCACTGGGCTCTCACCCCCCTTTCCAATCAGTATATTTTGACTAGGAGGTATTAGTCTGCTGGTTAAGGGAAACTCTGTGGTGTGCATCTCTCTTTCAGGATCCCCTTGCAGTCTATATGCGTGTTTAAGCTCTCTGTGAACTGTGTCAAGTTCTTCTTTTAAATAGTCAATTTGTTGAGCCAGAGTACAGACCTCAGTTTGGGTACTTCACAGGTGGCCTTCATAGGCCCTGGCCCTGGCTTCTCTTTCCTTTAGTTCTGTCTCTGCTCTCATCAGGAGTGCCTCAGCCTGCTGGAGTTTTTCGCTCAGCTTCTCTCTGGCGTCCTTTTCCTGCTTTTCTCTGTGTGCTGTATCGGCGCGGAGATCAGTCAAGGCGTTCTGGAGTCTATCTAATTCTTCCTGTAGCTCTGGGTTCTTTTTCGTCCGCTGTCCTGTCCTGAGTCTCTGACTTTAGTTGCTCCAGTTGCCTTTGACAGAGCACCAAGTTTTTCTGAGCTTCCCCAGCTTGGAGCTTTAGCACTGCAGCCTCCTGTTCCTTGTGGTGGATTGTTGCTTCACTCAGCTTTGCTAATTATGAGCCAGCAACCCGATGATCTTGGCCAGCTCTTTGTGGCTGTAGTCCTGTGTCGGATCGCGGGCCATCAAGGCACTCAGGTTGTCATCGGCTCAGGTTCTGCAGGTCCCCGGTGGGTTCAGGGAGAAGGTTACTAGTCAAGGCATTTATCCAGACCTCTAGACGATCCCAGTGGGCCTCAGGGCTGGATGATCGAGACATGTTGGCTTACTGGTGAAGAGAGCGAGGGAGAGAGAAAAGGGGAGGGACAGCACAAAAGTCCAATGCAAGTCCTACCAATGTTAACGACAATAGCATGACAATAGTAATTAGGTTGGACAGTATAATTTGTTTGGTGAATATAACAATTAATGGCGAATAGTCCAGGCGCCTGTTACCTCAGCCGTGAATGGTAGGGAGTGCCTAATTGTTGTGGGGGCACCGGAAAGGATCTAACTCCGGATTGTTGACAGCGTGCAGTTTGGGTCGTCAATCTATTGCTCAGCCTTCCCTGATGATTCTCAAAGGCTTGGTTTCTTAGTCAAAGAAGACAGAAACAAAATGAAAACAGGCAAACAAATACACAAAGCACAGAGGAAAGATATAGGAGCGAGCAGATTTAAGTCTTTTAGTCGCTTTACCGACTAAGCACTAGGGTGAATGCTACCTAGAAGTACCACAAAGGCCTAGAATACAGAGATTGACTCTAAACTTAAGTTCAAACACTGTTTGAACCAAATTTTACTGAGGCTGAACAAAAGAGAAAGAGGCTTAAATAGGACACAATAATCATGTTACTCAAAGTTATGTAGCACAGTAAGTGTCCGAATAAGCTTTCCAAATAAACTGACAGGGTTACCTAGGAAACCCACCTACAGAGAATGACACAAGGTGGAGTGGGTGAGCTACTATATGTTAGAAGAGAGGGGGTAAAGTTGAAACTGGGAAGTGTTAGCCACCTAGCTAGTCTGCCCTCTAGTGTTAGTCAAAGGTACTTTGATTAAATTCGAGCGATTGCTCTAGCGGCCGATCTACTGCGAGGTCACAAGTACACTGTAATTTGACTTTAAAGGTTTGTGCAAATTAGCTGCCCACAGATGTGTGTGGCAGGGTTTCTTCGCTGCCTGTTACACACTAACGATTACAAACAGGGTTTCTTCGCTGTTTGTTACACATTAATTTAACTTTAATGTTTGTGCGAATTAGCTGTACAAAGATGTGTGTGGCAGGGTTTCTTTGCTGCCTGTAACACACTGATAACTACAAACAGGGTTTCTTCGCTGTTTGTTATACACTAATTTGGCTTTAAGGTTTGTGCCTATTAGCTGCACCAAGATGTGTGTGGCAGGGTTTCTTCGCTGCCCACACACTTACAATTAAGAACAGGGTTTCTTCGCTGTTTTTATGATAATAAAAGGCCTTTAAAAGATAAGAGGAGCATCGCTCAAATCAATCTTTATCGCGGTGAAGGAAGATTTCTTCGTTCCAACAGGCGATCTTGATAATATTAAAATGTAAAGAGATTTCTTCGTCTTTACAAGGACAATACTAAAAGTGGTTTTGAACCACCCAGTCAGGAGAGTGAGTTAGCGCGTAATACCACACAAATAGATCGATACTGAGTTTGCTCACAAAACAAGTTTGAAATGCCACGCATTCTCCACCATAATTATGTAGCAAATGAGCTCAAAAGGTAATATTTAGAACTAATTATAACTGGGTATAACTAATAATAAATATTTAGATTAGAATTAACTGTAGCAGAATTAATGTACAATTATCTGATCTGTCCGTCCACCGAGCAGATACTATAATTATTTATCAATTCTAGAAAAGGTTATTTCCTGGCCAAGGAAGGATAGCTTCCCTACTTTGCAGTACTAGCAGTAATTTAGCATGTAACCAACGGATCAACAATTCAGTGACTTTGGATTGTGAGCAGCACAAAGAGACAATCTATTATGAAAACAATGAATTTAATAAAGGGGGCTATAGCTAACATATAACAACGTTAAACAAACACATACAGTACATACAGGGTAAAAGAACAGTGAGGAAGAAAGAAAAGAAAAAAAGAATGGCAGTATTTCACATCAATTAACCACAACCAAATGAGAATCATCAAAGACTTAAGGTTCACCTTAAAAGGGGCTAAAACTTATACACGCATCTAAAGAGTTTTAAAGGATACTTGCATTGGTCTTTGTTTCTGAAAAATAGTCCTGATTCAGTAGAGAGTGTAGATGGTCGACCTCAAGGTGTGCGTTGGAGATTTTCCTCTGGTTCCTCGAGAGGGAGGAATAGTCCACAGCGAGTTGACAAAGTTACTTGAAGGTAAAACTGCTGAAGGTTTAACTCAAGAGATGAGTTTCGCAGAGAGTAGAAGAGTGTTCGTCTCAAAAGAAGAGGTTTTTGAGCACCGAATAGCCTGGGTTAGGGACTTTTGATAGTGCCCTGACACACCCACTGTTTGGGTGGAATGGCCAATCAAAGGCATGAATTTTAAGCGGGAGAAACTTTTTTTGTCTCCTTTTATGGCCCATTGGAAATTTTACTGCTGGTCCAGAGGGTTGTTGCAGTTTATTTAAAAATATTGTAGAAAGTACATAATGTCTTTTGTGATCACATGGAATACATCATTGTTTGAGAAATAAGGATTAGATCATTTTGATACCAGGAAAGGCACCTTTAGGAGATAGGAAAAAGGAGATACATTCATACACTTGAATATAGGCAATTAGAGTCTAAATAAGGCAAATAAAAAGTTGTAACTAGTGTAATCAGATAAGGGAGCATACATACAATGCCTACATATACAGGATACCTTTATAATAGCATAATCATGGTATAAAATAGAGTAAATGTCCTTATGTGTGTGCGTGATGTGTATTGCAAGTGTGGAGCCAGATCCCTGGTCTGGTTAGACCTTTGGTGGCTGGCACAGAGGTGCATTCATAAAGTCCAAATGATCATCTGTGATCCTAAGCAGACGCTACAGCAGTCTGGATCTCCCTAGAAGTGATGGTGGAACGTTTCACCTCCGGCAATGGGCTCAAAAATGTCGTTGACAAACGAATTTATGATTCCCATCACCTTGGAAGAAATGCCGGTGTCAGGGTAAACCTGCTTCAGAACTTTGTACACTTAGATGGTGTAGCTCTCCTTACTGGATTTTCTGCGCTTCTTACCACCTTTGCTGGGAATCTTGGTCACGGCTTTCTTCGAGCCCTTCTTGGGGGCGGTCTTGGCTGGTTCAGGCATGGTGATCCATATATATCTATATATATAAATCATCTTTTCCGTATATGTGTATGTTTTTTCCCATGTAAGTGTTTTTTTCCCCTGTAAATGTATGCTTTTTCTCGTGTAAGTGTATGATTTTTCCCATTTGTGCGCAACTACTCTTTCCCGTGCTAAAAGCTAAAGCTAATTCGCAGGGGACTATGAGACTGAGGTCAAAACACGACTGAACACAGAACATCTTGCCGCATACAGATGGAGCCACGCCAAATAGCTGCGGCCGTGTGAATGGCGTATGAATGGCGTACGGCTGCCCTATGCATGCCCTAGTCCCCCCTCCTTTTCCTTCGAGAAAGGTGTGTCAGGATTTCACAGTAAACACGCCCATTCAAGCCATATTTATACATTTACCTGATTCCACCACTAGATGGCACTTCGTTCTTAAGGACACGTCAACACAAGCCAGCAATTTAGCTGCCCTGAGTTGCAATCACGTGATTTTAACAACCCGCTCCCACCCCCGCCGAACTGACGCTGCCAAACTGCACTAGAGATGAACATGGCGGTAAGTGGTGTTTTAATTTATATAATTTGTTTGGGATTAGTTTACAGTTTATTTCCCAGTTTAGTTTTTTATCAGCCGTTTTGAAAATCACTGGCAGCACCAGCAGCGGTCAGATGTAACTTTAGATAACTTAATGATCTGTTTACCAAGTCTGGAGTTAACATTACAGCTTACTGTCAGTGTCACAAACTCACAATGTCACTCCTCTTTAACTAAAAAAGACACTAAAGCTTAGAAAATACTATTAATGTCCCTATTACAAAAGCTGCACTACCGGATGAAGAGTGTTTGTGCTCTATAAAAAAGGCCTTTAGAGTCTGACCGCGTGTTGTCTGGATAAATTCAGCATTTATTTATTCTTTGGGTTAATCTGCAGGTTATTTCTGTGAATATAATGTGATGCAGTTCATGAAGGACACAAGCTGAGGATAGATGTACAGGAGCTCGCGAGCTAAACGCTCATAACCAGGTTTATATTTTTCTCAATTTGGCCATGACTTTGCGCGGTAGCGCGAGCGCTTAGTTACCGAGCTGGATAAAAACTCTGAAGTGTTTATCTGTTAAGGAGTGGGGGGAGGGGGAGGTGTGTGTGGGGAGGGGGAGGTGTGTGTGGGGAGGGGGAGGTGTGTGTGGAGAGGGGGAGGTGTGTGTAGGGAGGGGGAGGTGTGTGTGGAGAGGGGGAGGTGTGGGGGGAGGTGTGCGTGTGTGAGGGGCTTTAGTACTCGGGAAGTTATAGTTTGGCTTCAGAGATGAACTAATATATACGAGTGTTATATCGCCTAACTTATTTGTATGAAAAGCGCATTAAGTAAATTCTCAGTTAATTTAATGCAGACGATAATACAGACAGACCGGGGTTAACACTAACAAAGTTCAATGATTAAAGTTATCCCAGTTTATTTACATTCCAGAATTCCCCAAAACAGTATTTTAGACCCTCTGTGGTGTAGGTTTACTAATATCTTTTATATTTATAACAACTAGATATTCTGTAAAGTTTATTTATCTTTTAATCTATTCAAAGATAATAGGTCTATGAATCTATCTTTAAATGTCTTTAATCAGAGCTCCGCTGTGGAGGATTGGGGGGTCAGACGGATGACGGTTGGCCTTTTGGAGATACTGGAGGAGCCTGAACAAGCTGTTAAGGGAGCTGTAGGAGGGATGACGTCACAGTGCAACAGCTTTAGAATGACGTTTGGTCAGGTCTACTGTATATTCTGAACATAGAATTGCAAAACGTCTGATACTTTAGGGGGGAAACAAAGAATTAAACAGTTCCATCTTAAATATTTGTAAAAAATGATATTTTAATATAAAAGAACCAGATAAAGACTGATAAGCAGCTGGTGTTATCCGGGTATTTTAATGACCTTTAAGCAAAAATTAAACATGTTTTCACCCGTTTTATACAAATTATTGTTTTACCTTTGACTAGTTTTGGAAGAATAAATTGTATTTTTAAAGTCATGTGTGCGTGTTTTAATTGTTGGGGGATTGTTTGTGTATTTAAAAACACATTTACTTAAACCAACAACTTCAATGTGCAAAAAATGGGACCCGACGTTGTTTTAAATAGTCAAAGAGTTGGGCTAATAATAATGATAATAATAATAATAATAATAATTATTATTATTATTATTATTATTATTATTACTGGACGATTATTACAGCACGATAAACCTGCTACTACACACATAGCTCCACTCTGTCCTGTGCCTACTCCAACGACCGCTTGGAAAAAACTGGCTATTGATGTAGTGGGGCCCTTGAATAATGCTCCTCAAGGATGTCGCTTTGCGACAACACTTATTGATTACCACAGTAAATGGCCGGAGATTGCGTTCGCACCTGATGTTACTTCTGCAACTATTATGAAGCTATTGATGTAGTGGGGCCCTTGAATAATGCTCCTCAAGGATGTCGCTTTGCGACAACACTAGTTGCATTCAGTAACACGGTGGAACCAATAACTGTGCTTTTCCTAATCAGAGTTACACGGGGGGCATTTTGTGGTTGCCCCAGTTACACTCTACTTAGATATTGCACAGAGGGGAGTTCACTTCTGTTCTCTTCATCCTAGCTTAATTTCATCTCATGAAATAATAGTGTAAGGGTTAACCCCTAGAGAGCGCCAAAGCGCCCAAAGACTGGTTTTTGTTATGTTTTGTTTGTAGTTTGTTTTAGTTGGACTTTAAGTCCCAGACTGCACCTCGGTCAGGTGACGTAGGCATTCACCTGAACCGAGGGAAGTAATTAAGTTTATTATAAATAGCCTGACTGAACTTCAGTCAGGCGTCTAGCTTTAGTTATTTTGGTTGAAGTAATTATAATTTATGTCGGGTGTGTTTCTGCAAAAGGTTTAAATTAAAGCGTCAAAACGTGCTCTCACCAGAAGAGCTTTATTTTGTGTTTTGTTCATAAAGCTTCAATAAAAGCCTATAGTGAACCGCCAGCTCGCCTCCTGCTATTATTGCCACGTCCACACACACACCGGCTGAGAAACCGTAACAGAAAGCTAGACAGTAAAAGTGGCATAGCGGAGGTCGCTCCCCCAGATGTTTTTTTTGGGGGGGCGCTATTACCATCTCGTCCGAGCTGGCGGAATGGATACAGGACAGCGAGGAGCAAGGAGAGAGGGAGCTGTTGCAGAGCTAGGAGGGCTGCAAGCTCGCCGAAGCGGCGGACTGGCTGGGAGACAGCGAGGAGCAGCGAGAGACAGAGGCGCGGCAAAGCTGGGAAGGCTGCAGGCTCGCCATCCGGCGGACGCCGTTTAGAGGTGAGGCAGCTGAGGGAAACGGGTTCCCACGCTCCGACGAGGAAGTACGGGCCAGGGAGGTCGGGTACATCGGAGGCGAACGGGAACAAGAGCCCGAGGAGGAGCGAGGTAAAAAGGAGGATGGGACCCGGGAACTGCTCAAGTTCTGGGCAGAGGTGAATGGGGAGCGCATTCGGGGCCTGCAAGAGCAGGTGGAACAGCTCCAACACCTGCTCATCCGACTCCACGAGAGCCAAGCAACAGGCTCTGAGCCTCCTCCTACTCAGCCTCTGCTCGAAACAGAGGTCGACGGGCTTCCGCCACCTCCGCCTCTCTTCCTCGTTGAAGACGCGTTTCCTCCACCTCCGCCACCTCAGCACGACGCGGAGGACTACGCGCCGCTACAGTACGGCGACGAGGACGCGTTTCCTCCACCTTCGCCGCCTCTGCCCGATATGGGGGACGTCGCTCCCGCTCCATAGCCGCCCTGTGTAGCGCACGTCGCTCCAGCTCCTCAGCCCGGCTGCGAGGACGGCACGCTTCTTCCTCCGCCTCCCAGCTTTGAGGACGTCGCCCCCGCTCCACAGCCGCCCTGTGTAGCGCACGTCGCTCCAGCTCCTCAGCCCGGCGGCGAGGACGGCACGCTTCTTCCTCCGCCTCCCGGCTTTGAGGACGTCGCGCTTCTTCCTCCGCCTCCCGGCTTTGAGGACGTCGCGCTTCTTCCTCCGCCTCCCGGCTTTGAGGACGTCGCGCTTCTTCCTCCGCCTCCCGGCTTTGAGGACGTCGCGCTTCTTCCTCCGCCTCCCGGCTTTGAGGACGCCGCTCCAGCTCCGCCGCCGCCGCCCAGCTCAGCGCACGCCGCTCCAGCTCCGCCGCCGCCGCCGCCCAGCGCAGCGCACGCCGCTCCAGCTCCGCCGCTCCAGCTCCGCCGCCGGCGCCCAGCTCAGCGAGCGTCACTTCAGCTCCGCCGCCGGCGCCCAGCTCAGCGCACGCCGCTCCAGCTCCGCCGCCGCCCAGCTCAGCGAGCGTCGGTCCAGCTCCGCCGCCGCCGCCCAGCTCAGCGCAAGCCGCTCCAGCTCCGCCGCCGCCGCCGCCCAGCTCCGCGCAAGCCGCTACAGCTCCGCCGCCGCTCCAGCTCCGCCGTCGCCGCCCAGCTCAGCGCACGTCGCTCCAGCTCCTCAGCCGTCGCCGCCCAGCTCAGCGAGCATCGCTCCAGCTCCTCAGCCATCGCCGAGCGTCGCTCCAGCTCCTCAGCCGCCGCCGAGCGTCACTCCAGCTCCTCAGCCGCCGCCGAGCGTCGCTCTAGCTCCTCAGCCGCCGCCGAGCGTCGCTGCAGCTCCTCGGCCGCCGAGCGCCACTGACATTGCCCCAGCCCTGCTTCCGCCGTCAGGCTTTGGGAAGGGTGGCCCAGAGCCGGCTCAGCTACAGCTGAGCATGGGAGATCATTTTAGGCAGGCAGTGCGGCTCTGCTCGCGGGAGGGGATCGACTGCCTCGGTGTTGGGGGTCCAGACCGTTACCGCTGGGGTGGGAGTCCGGGACCTCCGGTGTCGCTCCGGAGGAGCGTTTTTAAGGGGGGGGTACTGTAAGGGTTAACCCCTAGAGGGCGCCAAAGCGCCCAAAGACTGGTTTTTGTTATGTTTTGTTTGTAGTTTGTTTTAGTTGGACTTCAAGTCCCAGACTGCACCTCGGTCAGGTGACGTAGGCATTCACCTGAACCGAGGGAAGTAATTAAGTTTATTATAAATAGCCTGACTGAACTTCAGTCAGGCGTCTAGCTTTAGTTATTTTGGTTGAAGTAATTATAATTTATGTCGGGTGTGTTTCTGCAAAAGGTTTAAATTAAAGCGTCAAAACGTGCTCTCACCAGAAGAGCTTTATTTTGTGTTTTGTTCATAAAGCTTCAATAAAAGCCTATAGTGAACCGCCAGCTCGCCTCCTGCTATTATGCCACGTCCACACACACACCGGCTGAGAAACCGTAACATAATAGTAAGTTTTGGAAAGTCTGAGTTCATCTCCCCAGCCAGTGTTGTGTATGGACAGGGTAGCATCATGGCAGAATTGGTGTCATTTTTATTATCTTCAAATTCAAATTCAAATCAAATTCAAATTTTATTTGTCACATACACAAACATACACAGTACGAAATGTAGTGAAATGCATTATACGACTGCCATTGACCCTAAAAGAGGATTAAAGTTTACAAATAAGAAATAAATATAAATAAAAGAATACGATAGAAATTAAATAGAAAAATTAAATTAAACTAGGAAAATATAGAACTAAAAATAAAAATAGAAATGTGCTAGGAAAAATAGAACTAAAAATAAAAATAGAAACATGATGTGCATAAAAATAGAAATATACTGTACATAGAAATATGATGTGCATAAAAATAGAAATATACTGTACAAATTGAAATATACTGTACTGGGTGTGCAAATATGCATAGAACAAAGTGTCTTTGTGCAGAGGTTATTAAACTGTCTTTGTGCACTGGTCCAGGATGTAAACGTAAACATGTAGTGTAGTTGTGAAGGTAGGTGTGCAAAGTTATTAAAGTGTCTTTGTGCAATGGTCCAGGATGTGAATGTACAACATGTAGTGTAGATATGAAGGAAGGTGAGCGTGTAATTTTCCATAGTGTTCATGGATGTAAAAAGATTGATAGCTTTGATCAATTATGAAAAGATTGTGTTAGTTCATGGTTGTGGTTGAGAGACCTTATTGCCTGCGGGAAGAAGCTCCTCCTTAGTCTCTCTGTGTTGGCCTTCAAGGAGCGGAATCGCTTCCCAGACCGCAACAGAGTAAACAGTCCGTTATTGGGGAGGCTGAGGTCCTTCACGATCTTCCTGGCCTTGGTCAAGCACCGCTTGCTGTAGATCGAGTGCAGGTCAGGGAGCTCGATGCGGATGATGCGCTCAGCTGATCGCACCACCCTCTGTAGAGCTCGTCTGTCCTGCATGGTGCTGTTCCCGAACCAGGTCGTGATATTTCCCGTCAGGATGCTCTCTATGGTGCAGGAGTAGAAATTCCTGAGCACCTTGGAGGGCAGTCTAAAGTCTCTCAAGCGTCTGAGGTGGTAAAGACGCTGCCGGGCCTTTTTTACCACGGTGTTGATGTGACAGGACCATGCCAGGTCCTGCGTGATGTGAACACCGAGGTATCTGAAGCCGTCCACTCTCTCCACTGGGCTCCTGTTGATGACGGGGGTCTGGTAGTTCCTCACCTGCTTTGTATGGAAGTCCACTATCAGCTCCTTTGTCTTACTGACGTTCAGGGGGAGATTGTTTCTCTGGCACCAGTTCTCCAGATTTCCAACCTCCTCCAGGTAGGCCGTCTCATCGTTGTTCGTGATCAGGCCCACCACAACAGTGTCGTCAGCAAACTTGATGGTGGTGGAGCTGGTAGTGGCCACGCAGTCGTGGGTGTACAGAGAGTACAGCAGGGGGCTCAGAACACAACCCTGGGGGGCTCCAGTGCTGAGAGTGAGGGAGGCTGAGACATGTCCGCCCATCCTTACTGCCTGTGGTCTGCCAGTCAGAAAATTGGAGATCCACTGACACATTGATGAGCTGAGTCCCAGGTGCTCCAGCTTGGTGGTAAGTGTGGAGGGAATTATGGTATTAAATGCAGAACTGTAGTCGATGAAGAGCATTTTCACATAATTCCGCCTCCGAGTGTCCAGGTGAGTGAGAGATGTATGGAGGAGAACTGTTTAGTTCTGTTAGTATTGTGTTCAAGTGTGTATGTTTATGGGGATTTAATCTGCTGCCGCATCTATTCACCGTAGTGATAAGTGATTAATGTCCCATCAGATCTTTGATGGGGGACGTTATGCTGGTTAAATCACTAAAGACAGACTAATCCGTATGAACAGATATTTGTTCCAGATATTATGTGTTATTAATCGATTTGTTATGCCAATTTTTGACCATCAGCGAAAAAAAAAACATCAGCGAAAACATCAAAAATATAACGAAAACAAACCCAAGCAGAAGTTAAATTTTAAGCTTTACTTTGCAGCAAAATATTATCTACCAGTGTATTAAACGGAAATAGATAAAATACACCATAATGTAAAATACTGTACATAGCCCGTATTTGTATTCCGTACCTACAACGACTGGTATAGATAAATTACAGATGTTACCGTGTCTTTAAGTATTATTAAGGATGTCGTGAAAAATATTGCAATAAGTAGTTTAATTAATTAATTAATTTAATCATTAATTAAAAATAGCATAAGCATCATGGATTGTGTATTGAGGGATTTAAATCTGTTTTATGAATCATTTTTTTATCCCTCTTTTTTACCACATCATCTATTTATGAAACTATGTTGACGTAAGTTATTTTATATATTAAATATAGTAACCGTCTGCTTAAACACTGCAGTTAACTGAAGCAGTCAATGCTCCATCTGGCGGAATTATACAGTATTGCAACCATCTTTTTAGAAAGCGCTTGGGGGCGTTTATGGGGCGGGGCATCGTTAACTACGTCATCGCGGGGGATCACATTCCGTGCACGGATCGATCATAGTCCTGTCACGGTCCTATCATGCTCCAAGCGGCTGTTTGACGTGGCTCCCACTGTAGTTTCATAAATAGATGATGTGGTAAAAAAGAGGGATAAAAAACGATTTATAAAACAGATTTGAATCACTCAATACACAACCCATGATGCTTATGCTATTTTTAATTAATGATTAAATTAATTTATTAATCAATTTATAAAACTACCTATTGCCATAATTTTCACGACATCCTTAATAATACTTAAAGACACGGTAACATCTGTAATTTATCTATACTGGTCGTTGTAGGTACAGAATACAAATGCGGGCTATGTACAGTATTTTACAGTACGGTGTATTTTATCTATTTCCGTTTAATACACTGGTAGATAATATTTTGCTGCAAAGTAAAGCTTAAAATTTAACTCCTGCTTGAGTTTGTTTTCATTATATTTTTGATGTTTTCACTGATGTTTTTTTTCCGCTGATAGTCAAAAATTGGCATAACAAATCGATTAATAACTCATAATATCTGGAACAAATATCTGTCCATACGGATCAGTATGTCTTTAGTCATTTAACCAGCATAATGTTCCCCCATCAAAGATCTGATGGGAGATTAATCACTTATCACTACGGTGAATAGATGCGGCAGCAGAGACAGATTAAATCCCCATAACCATTCACACTTGAACACAATACAAACAGAACTAAACAGTTCCAGAGAGTTAGCGCCTGGTATCAGGACAGGACTCACCTACAGGATACTACTGTAATTTTTACTGCTTATATATTTTTGCCATAGTTTCATTTGGTTTTACGCGATTTCATGTTTTATTTGTTTGTGTGTGCACTGTACGTGTGTGTGTGTGTGTGTGTGTGTGAGAGAGAGAGAGAGAGAGAGAGAGAGAGAGAGAGAGCGCGGTAAGGGCTTATATTGTGATTTATCCAAGGTTACTAAAGCCTGGCTTACTACTACTAATATAAATATTTAAATGTAACCCATGGGTCTCAATCAAAAAATCTGCCAATGCTGTAAACAGATGACAAGACAAATTATAAAGGCTAATCTGAAACGTTAATTTGAACATAAAAAAAAATAAAATTATATATATATATACATATACATATATAAAACATAAATATAAAAACAATCGACTATTATTGTCAGGGTCAAGTTTACGGGGCTTCTCAGTCATTTGTTAATTTTACCACTGACTCGAAACCAATGTGGCTTATTAAAGATGCACTGCTTTATTGGACATGGCTGTTTTGTAATGTTCTGCAGAATAAACACTGTCTACAGTTCGAATATACTGTGAACGTCTCAAAGTCACGTCTCTAGATCCTTCTGCAGTAATGTTATCGTGGTGTAAATTATTAACGTATCGATGTATTTCACTTGCAGACAAAATAGTCTAGTTACGAAAGTAATTAATTTGTCACTACTCTTCTCTTACGCAGCACGGCTAAAAAGATCATAGAAATGACACCAATCCTGCCATGATGCTACCCTGTCCATACACAACACTGGCTGGGGAGATGAACTCAGACTTTCCAAAACTTACTATTATTTCATGAGATGAAATTAAGCTAGGATGAAGAGAACAGAAGTGAACTCCCCTCTGTGCAGTATCTAAGTAGAGTGTAACTGGGGCAGCCACAAAATGCCCCCCGTGTAACTCTGATTAGGAAAAGCTCACAGACACCAAACCTGCAGCACTTTGGTGTAATTTTTATTATCTTTTTAGCCGTGCTGCATAAGAGAAGAGTAGTGACAAATTCGTTACTTTTAATAACGTGATGTTTGATTGGATATTATATTATTTCCAAGTGCGAAAAGGAAGTAAATAAACACGTAGCAATGCAAAGAGGATAGAGCTGCGAAATATTTAAGCAATATAAATTCAACAAAGTGTGATCATAATGGTTGTTGTTGCTGCTGTTTAGGTTATTGATTCCATCGTGTTACTGAACGCAACTGTGTTCACAAAACCGAGCGTAGGAAAAGAAAAAACACTCGCTAACGCGTTTGAACGAAAAGGGGCGGCGGCTTTTCTTTGAAGATAGCGATTGCGTAATGGGGGCAATCCGTGGCAGGGGGGCGTTTTAGCCTCACCTAACGTCACCTCTGAACGTCTTTTGTCTTGTAAATGATTATCTTCGTTCACCTTCCAATCCCCCACAGTGCACACACTGTTGCTATGTCTGTTGGGGCACTTGGTTATACAAAGGACTTTAATGTATGAAACACTTACTTCCTGGTTTGTTTTATTTTAAATATTGCTTATTACTTTTTCCCGCAAAATAAACATTAAACATAAACAACATGTTATCATTGTGTAAATTATTAACATATTGGTGTATTTTAATTAAGGACAAAAACAGACCCTGCGCTTGTGATTAGGACTGATGCTGAACAGCTGTGTTCATAGGTTTAATCAACAATCAACGAAGACAACAGTTAAAGCGTTTGTGGATGAGAGGTGTGTGTGTGCGCTCCTGCATTTCTCCGTTGGTTTAACACAATCATTTGCGCACAGACAAGTAAGTCTGAAGTACCCCTCCCCCCGCCAAAAACACACACACACAGAGCAATTAGCACCATGTCATAGTCAGTATTCTCCACTGAGGTTTCTTACCTTCCACTCCTTCTAAGTTTGTCTTTGCTCTTTTGATGGAGTTCTTAAAAACCTAAGTTCTTAAAAAAAAATTTATACTGAGAAAAAAATGATTATGGGTCACATAATCACAAACACAAACTAGCACAGATACATATGATCAAGTGTTTAACTGTTGTTTTCATTTGTTTCTATAACCAGTAATAATAATAATTATTATTATAATAATAATTATTATTATTATTATTATCATTATTTATAGCCCAACTCTTTGACTATTTAAAACAACGTCGGGTCCCATTTTTTGCACATTGAAGTTGTTGGTTTAAGTAAATGTATTTTTAAATACACAAACAATCCCCCAACAATTAAAACACGCACACATGACTTTAAAAATAAAATGTATTTTTCCAAAACTAGGGAAAGGTAAAACAATAGTTTGTATAAAACAGGTGAAAACATGTTTAATTTTGGTTTAAAGGTTATTAAAATACCCGGATAACACCAGCTGCTTATCAGTCTCTATCTGGTTCTTTTATATTAAAATATCATTTTTAAAAAATATTAAAGATGGAACTGTTTAATTCTTTGTTTCCCCCCTAAAGTATCAGACGTTTTGCAATTCTATGTTCAGAATATACAGTAGACCTGACCAAACATCATTCTAAAGCTGTTGCACTGTGACGTCATCCCTGCTACAGCTCCCTCAACAGCTTGTTCAGGCTCCTCCAGGTTCTCCAAAAGGCCAACCGTCATCCGTCAAGACAACAGGAGGGTTTAGTGAAGACAAAGATAAATAAACTTTACAGAATATCTAGTTGTAATAAATATAAAAGATATTAGTAAACCTACACCACAGAGTGTGTAAAATACTGTTTTGGGGAATTCTGGAATGTAAATAAACTGGGATAACTTTAACCATTGAACTTTGTTAGTGTTAACCCCGGTCTGTCTGTATTATCATCTGCATTAAATTAACTGAGAATTTACTTAATGCGCTTTTCATACAAATAAGTTAGGCGATATAGCACTCGTATATATTAGTTCATCTCTGAAGCCAAACTATAACTTTCCGAGTACTGAAGCCCCCCCCACACACCTCCCCCCTCCCTAACTGATACACACCTCAGAGTTTATATTCAGCTCGGTAACTAAGCGCTCGTGCTACTGCGCAAAGTCACGGCCAAATTGAGAAAAATATAAACCTGGTTATGACTGTTTAGCTCGCTAGCTCCTGTACATCTATCCTCAGCTTGTGTCCTTCATGAACTGCATCACATTATATTCACATATATAACCTGCAGATTACCTCTTACCCAAAGAATAAATAAATGCTGAATTTATCCAGACAACACGCCTCAGACTCTAAAGGCATTTTTATAGAGCCAAACACTCTTAATCCGGTAGTGCAGCTTTTGTAATAGGGACATAATCAAATTCAAATTTTATTTGTCACATACACAAACATACACAGTACGAAATGTAGTGAAATGCATTATACGACTGCCATTGACCGTAAAAGAGAATTAAAGTTTACAAATAAGAAATAAATATAAATAAAAGAATACGATAGAAATTAAATAAAAAAATTAAATTAAACTAGGAAAAAATAGAACTAAAAATAAAAATAGAAATGTGCTAGGAAAAATAGAACTAAAAATAAAAATAGAAATATGATGTGCATAAAAATAGAAATATACTGTACAAATTGAAATATACTGTACTGGATGTGCAAATATGCATAGAACAAAGTGTCTTTGTGCAGAGGTTATTAAAGTGACTTTGTGCACTGGTCCAGGATGTAAACGTGAACATGTAGTGTAGTTGTGAAGGTAGGTGGGCAAAGTTATTAAAGTGTCTTTGTGCAATGGTCCAGGACGTAAACGTACAACATGTAGTGTAGATATGAAGGAAGGTGAGCGTGTAATTGTCCATAGTGTTCATGGATGTAAAAAGATTGATAGATTTGATCAATTATGAAAAGATTGTGTTAGTTCTGCATAGTGGTGTGGTTGTGGTTAAGAGACCTTATCGCCTGCGGGAAGAAGCTCCTCCTTAGTCTCTCTGTGTTGGCCTTCAAGGAGCGGAATCGCTTCCCAGACCGCAACAGAGTCTTTGGGACAGGAACAATAATGGACTCTTTGAAGCATGTGGGGATCACCGACTGAGATAAAGAGATGTTGAATATCTCAGTGAACACAGGTGCTATCTGGTCTGCGCAGGCTCTGAGAATACGGCCTGAGATGCCGTCTGGTCCTGCTGCTTTCCTGGTGTTCACTCTCTTGAAGGCTCTCCTCACGTCATGCTCGGTGATGATGAACGCGCTTTCCGATGCTGGCAGTGACTTCCTGTCTGCAGCCGTTAGCGCCGATAGCATTAGCATCGCTAGCGTCTTTAGCTGCAGCCTCGAAGCGAGCATAGAAAGTGTTTAGCTCGTCTGCCAGAGACACGTCTGCGTTCGTCATACCGGATGTTGGTGCTTTATAATCCGTTATTGTCCTTAATCCCTGCCACAGGCTCCTAGAGTCATTCTGTTGGAGTTGTGACTCTAGTTTCCTCCCGTAGCGCTGCTTCGCCTCTTTCACCGCCTTCCGGACGCTGTATGACGCAGCCTTATATGGTTCCATGTCCCCCGACGCGAGTCCCGTGTTGTAGGCAGCGGTGCGAGATCTCAGAGCGTCGCGGATGGTTTTATCCACCCACGGCTTCTGGTTGGGAAACGTTTTAATAGCCTTTTTTTCTACGGTATCGTCCGCTAGTTTCCCGATGAATCCCACAACAGCTTCCGTAAACACGCTGACGTCATCGTCTGAGCTGTTTCTGAACATGTCCCAGTCTGCGTCATCGAGTGCATCCTGTAACGCGGCCACCGATTGGTCCGTCCAGCGCGCGACCTCCCTCTAAACCGGAACTTCCTGTTTCAGCCTTTGTTTGTATTTTGGCATGAGGAAGATGGCGGCGTGGTCGGATTTACCAAACCGTGGACAAGATTGTGCCTTGTAGCCGTCCTTGACCGTTGTGTAGCAGTGGTCCAGTGTCCTTTCGCCCCTGGTGGGGCAGGTGATGTGCTGATAAAAGTTTGGCACTGTTAAAATCCCCCGCCACAATAAGCGCAGCGTCCCGGTGTTGTGTTTGTTGTTGTGTGAGTGCCTCATGCAGCTCGCATAAGGCAGTGTCCGTGTCCGCTTGTGGTGGAATAAAAACGGCGCTGATTATGACCGATGTAAACTCCCGAGGAAGGTAAAAAGGACGACACATGATGGACAGTAGTTCCAGATTTGGTGTGCAGGAGCGTGTGAGAAGAACAACACTCGCGCTGTTGCACCAGCTGCTGTTCACCATTAAACACACGCCGCCTCCCCTTGACTTCCCCGAGTCCCGCGTCCTGTCCAAGCGGTGAACCGAAAAGAACTCGGCCGGCTGGATGGCGTGGTCCGGCACCGCTGGGTTCAGCCATGTCTCGGTGAAGCAGAGGATATTGCAGTCCCGAATGTCTCTCTGGAACTTTATCCTGGCCCTGACTGGACGTTGGCGGGCAGGATGCTAGGCAGAGGTGTGCGGTGTGCCCGGGCTCTCAGCCTGTTCCTGACGCCGGCTCATTTCCCTCGGGGCCGCCGCTTCGCATCGCGTCCTTTTTTGTCCCTCAGGATCTCACTCGGCCAGCTCGGACCCGGTGTTAAAAACGTCGAATTGTGAGTACATTGTATACCAATAGAAACAAGAGTGTCTCTATCATAACTAATGTACCCCATGGTGGTAATTTTGCCGGTTTTAAAACGCTGTAAACTAACTTAAAGAACAAAAACAAAGAAAAGGTGGTCGGAGCAGTCGTGACGGCAGCCGACCTCACCGGCGCCATCTTGAATCCAATAAATAAATAAATAAATAAATAAATAGTATTTTCGAAGCTTTAGTGTCTTTTTTAGTTAAAGAGGAGTGACACTGACAGTAAGCTGTAATGTTAACTCCAGACTTGGTAAACAGATCATTAAATTATCTAAAGTCACATCTGACCGCTGCTGGTGCTGCCAGTGATTTTCAAAACGACCAATAAAAAACTAACCTGGGAAATAAACTGTAAACTAATCCCAAACAAATTTTATAAATTAAAACATCACTTACCGCGAATAGTCCTTTAAGCCGCCATCTTCATCTCTAGTGCAGTTTGGTAGCGTCAGTTCGGCGGGGGTAGGGGTGGGTTGTTAAAATCACGTGAATGCAACTCAGCGCAGCTAAATTGCTTGCTTGTGTTAACGTGTCCTTGAGAACGAAGCGCCATCTAGTGGTGGCACCAGGTAAATGCATAAATAGGGCTTGAATGGGCGTGTTTACTGTGAAATCTTGACACGCCTTTCTCGAAGGAAAAGGAGGGGGGACTACGGCGTGCATAGGGCAGCCATACGCCATTCGTACGCCATTCACACAGCCGCGGCTATTTGGCGTGGCTCCATCTGTACATAACTTTTTGCTGTTCTATCGTGGTACTCTGCATGCAAGTATCAAGCTTATTTGTTGTTCCACTGAGAGCTCAGGACAAGCTTCGAGCTGCTTAGGCCTGCAACCCGCAAAGAAACTTTCCTACAATAACAGAAAACTCAGGTACAGCAAAGGCAAGTACGAGCCAAAGAACGAAACTTTTTGACAGAATCACCAGTGCTGGGTTGGAACTATGGAAGTGGTCCGAAATGGGTTCCAGGTGGATCCTTATATTCAAATTAAAATTTTTTATACAGTCATACACAGTACAATATGCAGTGAAATGCTTTGGCAACTGCCTGTGACCTTAAAATAAAAGACTATGAATAGGAAATAAATATGAAAAAAATATAAGGTAAATTTAACTAAGAAATAATAAAATAAAATATAAACTTAAAATAAAGTGTCTTGTGCTTACAGGTAACAAAACATCCAGGGGGTGTGCAAATATGCTTAAAAGTGACATATTTAAAGTGACTTGTGATAGGGTAATTGGGTAATTTAACTAATGTCCACAAATGTGTAGTTGTGCAGTGGCCACCAGTGTAAGTGTATGTCCAGAATGTACACAGTGAATGCAAAAACCATATGTGTGTACAGTAGTTGATCAATTGGAATGGTTATTACCGTCGCGCTCACCGCCGCGTAAAAACGTCAGCGGCCAAAATAAATCAGTTGCATTTCAAAGTCATTCGTAAAATGGCCGCCAGGTGGCGCAAAGTGACATTTTCGCTCGTTGCCGTAAATACAACAGTGACCGTTATACAGCGTATCTCTGTATCGGTTTATTGTTATTTAAGTTCTGGATTATTTCAGGTACTTTAAACACATTGTTGGGTTGCTCATGTTGGCTCATATGAGATGTAGTTTACAAATGAACACCTGGTTGGGTTATTTTGACCCAACAACTGGTTTATTAATTATTCTTTCCTTTCTCCAAATATCAGCCTGCAGAATGTTTGAAATATTACTGTTTATTGTGTAACAGGTGTAGTTTTAAGAGTTGTTTAGGCAGGAATGCGTGTGTATACAGCTCAAAACCTCCATCAGTTATTAAAGATAGCGGCTATTTAGAAAACATGCCCAGTGATTTCGGAGCTTCAGGAAATCTCCCGGCGCTCTGCGCATAACACCGGGCCATCTCATGTCGGAAAGAATTTATAAACGGTTTCTAAACATGGGCTATTGTTTTTTTTACTTATAATATTTGTTAATTTAATTTAAATGAGGTTTGGGCTCAGGACTTCGACTCGGCATCGTGATTCTCCTCTTTAATTTACTTATATTTAATTTAGTTTTAATCAGCGCTCAGCCGCATGCATGAAGTTTTCCAGAGCGCACCGGCAGAAGTAGACTAATGATTATGAGCACGTCAGGAAAATAGGAAGCAGACTGACTCTGACCATTTAAAAAATCATAACACTTACAAAATCACAACGTTTTTTCGTTATTGTGAGTGCGCTTAAATAAAAGTTGAGTCTTATAAAGGCATGTAGTCTTATATAGTTTTATTATATAGTTTTTTGCACATTAATCTGACACAGTTTTTTCAGCCTGTCACGGCGTGCGCCCAAATCAATATCGCTCCTCGCTCACTAGTTAGGCGGCCTCCCCTTCAGACATGCGAAGCAGCGGGACCGCAGAATTACACATGACTGGTGAGCTATCGTTGCTATCGTTGCCCGGGCTTGCACCCCGCGCTATAAAATACTCGGGGTTTGTTGGGCTACAGTGGATTTTACTACGCGCTGTGTATGCAGCGCGCGTGCAACAACGCGGAAGTGCGGCATGCAAGCAGGGCAAATGGAACGCGCCCCACGGACTTCAAAGGAGCGAGAGGTGGGAGGGGCCGGGCCGGCCATCTGCGGAGAGCAGAGTCAGTGCGAGCAGACGGATGGCCATTGCACTCACACCGCGTAGTAAAATCCACTGTAACCCAACAAACCCCAATCATCACCAGCCGTGCCTTATTCCGTCATGTCATGTGGGCATTATAAGCTTTGTATTGAAAACTTCTAACTAAAAAGTGGCAGCTGGCACGCCTAAAAATAGACGCAGGTTATTTTTTTAATAGTCTAAATAAAAACCCTCCGATTTAATTTCCTATAGTCTAACCAGCGCTCAACCCAGTTTTCCCGAGCGCGAGGAATTTTTTTGTTCTAAATAATGTTTATGCAGTATAAGAATTCCTATTAATCCTGGGTTGTTCTTATAGTGTCACTATAGTGCTTTACAATGCCAGACAACATTCAAATACAAATTATTCACCCTCCCCAGGTGTGAATCGGCTGTTCTCACCTATACATTCAGAGGAACTGAAATGCACTTCTCCCCACTTTAAAAACCTCTTGAATCTGAGGCTCTTCTGGAGACTTTCAGTGATTTCAATTTGTGTAATTTTAATCTCCTGGATTCTAGATTCTAAAGTTGACATTGTTACCTTTTTTAATCATTGGAATGGAAGAACTTGTTATTTTCCTTATGATAGCATAAATTGCATTGTTTTTAATCAGTCTATACACAATAATATTCTTTGGTATTTATTTATTTTTTTTTTTTTAAACGGGTATGGGGGCTATCTTGGTTCAATAATCTCCGTGCCTGGTTTAGGTTTAGTATTCTGTGCGCATCTGTTATATTACAACTATCATAACACTCAAATACCTTTTATTGGGGGTTAAGTGACTGATGTGCCTAACATTTTTTAGCTGAGCCTTTGTTTCACTGAAAACGACCGCGACACCCCTCTCTCTCTCACACACACACCACACACACACACACACACAGAGCCGACCAAATCATTAGCACCTCCCTCCCCCAAACAGCACAGACATTTACTTTCTATCCATTTACTTACACCTGAACTGAGTTGTTTGAGTAACATGGGTCGAACTTGTTACAAATCATAACAGTCTACTGCATTTCATTCTTATAATAACGCAAAAACACAAGCGGGGCTGAAAGACCGACATCTGCTGACGCAGTAGAACGTCCTAACGCTGTTTTAATGTTATGGTCATTTATTTCAGTTAATAAATCTACTATAAATTTAAAGAACACAAGAAATAAGATGACACAAATCCATACACGCTTTTTTTCTAATTACAAGTGATAAAATCAAAAGGCTCACTGTGTTAACATTTATTGTGCTTAAATTTGATCCTAATAAGATTTGATTTAATTTGAATTTTAGAACAGTGGCAGCTGGAACACCTAAAACAG
Organism: Clarias gariepinus; assembly: GCF_024256425.1. Lineage (NCBI taxonomy): Eukaryota > Metazoa > Chordata > Actinopteri > Siluriformes > Clariidae > Clarias > Clarias gariepinus. Next base: position 19,711,939 of record NC_071127.1, on the reverse strand, counting down.
ATGCAGGATTATATTTTTATAATCTAAATAAAAATGCTTTTTTAAACGTGGGCTATTGTTATTTACATGCAATATTTGTTAATTTAATTTAAATGGGGTTTGGTCTCCGGAATGTTGAGCATCAGGATCCTCTTCTTTACTTTCCTACGTAGAATCAGCGCTTAATTGCACGCATTAAGTTTTGTAAATTCGTTTAATGTTTAATAGTAAATAATGACCCCCGTTGCGCTGTACCACCGCTCGGAAAACCTTATGAAATACAAGTTTAGGACAATTATGATGATCTGCCACGGCGTGCGCGTGTGATGGGTGTACGCCCAAATCTACTATAACTACTCCCTCACTCCGTAGGCTCCCTGAATAGGCGGGCCGCCTATTTGTGCCGGCTGGCGATAATTAACATTAATATGATCTCGGGCTTGCTCCGCATTATAAAAGCAAGGCGCGGAGGTTTGTCTGAGGTCTGGGAAGTACGTGATGTAATGGAGAATATAAAAAAAAGCATGTCAGTGGGGAGATGTGACGCGCCCCAGGGACTTTAAACAAGGGCACTAGAATTCCGCCCTTTGATCTCCGCGCTGAGGACAGCGCGAGAAAGAGCTGCGCGAGCTCCCGCGGCATCTTCACTCCCGCACCGTGCCCGCCCTCGCAGCCCTGCTGCCGAAAAGGAAAAGTGTGGTTAGGTTTTTGCGTCAGCGAGAACTCGCGCCGGCCATCGACAGCGGGAGAAGCGCCGTCACGAGGGAGCGTGCAGGAGCGTGCCCAGTTCTGCCACTCGCACCAACACTTAGCATCAGCTGTGTGCCCGCATGCCAGTGTGGCACAGCCCCCGGAACTGCACATGCACAACCTTTATCCCATTCTTTCCTTTCTCCCTCCTTCAACACTTTCCTTCCCCATTTTACCTAAATAAATTACCCTTTTCCCGTAAGACCTCGCCCCGTGTCCGTGCTTTATGGTGCCGCCCGTGCAACATGGGTCGAATCCGCTACAGATCATAACAGTCTACTGCATTTCATTCTTATAATAACGCACAAACACAAGCAGGGCTGAATGACCGACATCAGCTGACGCAGTAAAACGTCCTGACAATGTTATAATTTTTATGGTCATTTATTTTAGTTAATAAATCTACTATAAATTTAAAGAACACAAGATATAAGACGACACAAAACCCTACAGGCGTCTTTTCTAATTATACGTGATAAAATTTAAAGGCTCACTGTGTTAACATTTATTTTGTTTAAATTTGATCCTAATAAGATTTAATTAAATTTAAATTCTACAGTTGTATCGTCATTTTAGTTCTGTGATTATAAATTTGTTTAACTACAATGTTTTACTTGATTTTATCCGCTACTACGTGCAGTTCTAAAACTCTGTGTCTCATTAATCCAGCAGAGAATGAACTAAGGCATGAGGCGTCAGCCTGTAGTTATATAGCGCCACTCAACGGTAAAAGCCAGCAAACGCACAAAGCCAAACGGTACCGCCGAGCGCGGCGACGGTAGGACCTACATTCCGATTGATTAACCACTGTATGTGCAAAATGGTACTGTGTGGTGTACTGATTAAGAGACCATATTGCCTGCGGGAAAAATCTTCTTCTCAGTCTCTCTGTGTTGGTCTTCACGGAGTGGAAATGCTTTTTTGACCTCAGCAGAATGAACAGTCCATTGCTGGGGTGGCTGAGGTCCTTCACAATCTTCCTGGCCTTGGACCAGCACCGCTTGCTGTAGATCAAGTGCAGGTCAGGGAGCTCGGTATGAGGATGCGCTCGGCTGATCCCACCACCCTCTGTAGAGCTTGTTTGTCCTGCATGGTGTTGTTCCCGAACCAGGTTGAGATGTTTCCCGTCAGGATGCTCTCTATGGTGCAGGAGTAAAAGTTCCTGAGCACCTTGGAGGGCAGTCTAAAGTCTCTCAAGCGTCTAAGGTGGTAGAGACGCTGTCGGGACTTTTTCACCATGATGTTGATGTAACAGGACCATGACAGGTCCTGCGTGATGTGAACACCGAGGTATTTAAAGCTCTCCACTTTCTCCACTGGGCTCTTATTGATGACGGGAGTCTGGTAGTTCCTCTCCTGCTTAGTGCGGAAGTCCACTATCAACTCCTTTGTCTTATTGACGTTTAGAAGGAGGTTGTTCCCCTGGCACCAGTTCTCCAGATTCCCAATCTCCTTCAGGTAGGCTGACTCGTTGTTGTCAGAGATCAGGCCCACCATGACCATATACGATCCTGTGTCGTATATGGTTAGAACTACTGGAAACCTTCTCTGGAGGAGACATACTGATCAGTTGCTGATTGGAGGCAGTGTATGCACTGACCTCCCTGGAAGGACTGATGTGGCTGATCAAATATGTAACAACTCCTTTGCTTCTGTGACCTCCATCACTGATCCTATCAAGACCCGGGATTCCCCATCTACTAGGAAACTACCATCACCCGTTGTTCCGATAGGAAATGAGAACCAATTAGCCCGCCGATATCCAGTAAGGCAGCAGTGCCCACCTCAGAATTTCTTATAATAAGTAAGGAGCTACCCTTATAGCTTTAAGGCAAAATAATCCCCTAAAGGTAAGACTTAAGGTAAGATGGGGTTTAAAGTAGTCTACCCTCAATCCCAAAAATTATTTATGCTTATATACATAGACGTTTAAGGAGATTGAATGTTCTCAGTATATATATATATATATATATATATATATATATACTCTCCTATGGATTTTGCATGTTCCCCCCATGCTTAGTGGGTTTCCTCCGGGTATTCCGGTTTCCTCCCACAGTCCAAAGACAAGTACATTAGGCTAACTGGCATTCCCAGTTTGAAAACTTTATTAATTTAAACATAGTGTGTGTGTATGCCCTGTGATGGATTGGTGCTCTGTCCAGGGTGTACCTGGTCTCCTAGGCTAGGCTCCAGGCCCCCCGTGACCCTGTATGCAGGATTTAGTGGTATAGACAGTGAGTGAGCGATTTGCTAAACATAAATAAATAAATAAAAATTATCAAAGAAAGATGTCTTTATTTAAGAAAAGTCTTAAAATTATAGTATGTGTATAAATGCATGTTGTATTTTTTTCACATTATCTTTGTGCAATATTAAAATTTGTTTTATGATGAAGTCATTTAAGTGTGAAAAAAAATTGGAGGCAAAACCCTTTTCACAGCACTGTATATAGAATTGTATAGAATTTGAATTTAATCGCATCATGAGCAAGTCAGAGGTGAATGTTATTACGTAAACCTCCCAGAGACTGTAAATAATCTCTTCCATATAATTATAATATTGATCTTTAGAGATTTGAGATCTCATGTTCAAATTTACTTAAAAACAGACTCTAGCGGGACTTGTCTACTTTTATATTTAATGTGTGTGTGTAAAGATATGTGTTAAGCTGACTGAACACACTCTCCCCTGCCTGTACTCCCCATAAATTATAATAGTGCAGCAATAGTAAATGATTCAGGCAGACTCACCTCAAATCCTTCGGTGCGGCTCTCCCACGGAACCTCCAGCTGAGGATGAGACTGACTGTTCCTCGACATTCAGAGTGTAAGGTTTAAAACCTCAAAAGTGTCCTGACCTGTTTGTTCGCTTGCATGTCACGTTTATTTGTGCTGCAAGTCAAACTATCAGGAGCAAAGTTCAGCCCCGGAAAAGACAAAAGTCATGGTGGGAGTTTATTTATGATGTATCTAACTTCTGATCTTAGGTTATAGTGTAGAGTTTTAATCCCTCCAGTCCTTCTGCAGAAGTCTTAGATGAACACTGGATTATTTTATGTTAACTAGTTCTCACTGTCTCACTCTCTTTGATTCCGTAAGGATTTCTCTATAGAGGCTCATAACGCTGCACACGAGGAGTACACAGAGGACTTGGCTTTTAAACCTGATACTTATAGATTATTATTATTATTATTATTATTATTATTATTATTGATGTACACCACTCTGGTCAACCTTCTTTATCTGCTCTGAGTGTGATTTAAATAATTCTGATGACTTTAGCATTTGGAGCAGCAGGACATTTCCTGCTGACACTTTCCTTCTGTTAGGTGTGTGTGCTGTTTTAGATACACAACTAAGGCCAAAAAATTATAGTTATCATTAAATAGATTAAAGACCTTGGTCTGGGGACATTTCTGAAGACATAATCACAAACAAAGATTTTAAAGTTTAATTCTTAATCATGTGAAGATGTCATGATTTATGCCCTGTCTGCCTCGTATTTCTTTTTTTCCTCCACGCTGTTACTTTACCCATGTGCCCATGTTTTCCCCCAGCCTGTCATGCATCCTTTCCCACGCCCCCATTTCCGCCCCGTCTACACACCTGTTTCTCATCTCCTCCGCTGATTATTCCAGTGATTTAAGCACGTGCTGCACGCTGCTCAGATCGCTGGATTATTCTGTGTATTTATACCTCGATTCTCTCACGTTTTCTTTCATTGTCTTTTACGTTACGACCTGGCTTTGTTTTTTCTTGTTATAGATTTTTTTGCCTGCCGATATTGATTGTTCGCCTGCCTTTTGATCTCCCGGTTTCGACTCACGCTTCCCCCTATGATTTACGGCTCCTGTCTCTCGTCCTTTTGGTTTTGCTTTGCCTCGCTGCTTGTCTTCCCGGTTTTGACCTTGCGCTTTTCTTTTGACCACGGCTCTCGCTTCGTGTTTTCGTTTTGACGCTTCGCTGACAGACTTACGGCATTCGACCCTCGCTCACGCCTCCAACCACGCCCCACATCTCGATACAGTCATTATCCGCGCTTGGATTCATATTGTTCTGCCTTTCGCTCGTGACAGAATAATCCAGCCAGCTATGGATCCAGCCGCTTCTGACCGTATGAGAGCGGCATTGGAGAGTCAAGGTGCTCTGCTTGGAACTCATCAACAGGAACTGCTCAGCACAAAGCAGTCTCTCGCTGACGTCACGTCCCAGCTCCAGAGGCTCCAACTCTCCCTACCGCAAGGAGCAAACCCCCACGTGCAGCAGGAACCACGCCTCCCCGCCCCTTCCACCTACGAGGGAGATCCAGGTACCTGCCGCTCCTTCCCATCTCAGTGTTCCCTGATCTTCGAGCTCCAAACCTCCGCCTTTCCAACCGAACGATCCAAGGTGGCCTCACGCTTCTGTCAGGACACGCCCGGGAATAGAGCACCGCGCTTTGGGATGCCCACGACCCCTGCTGTTCCAATTACGAGGACTTCGCCAGAGAAATGAAGAGGGTGTTTGACCGCTCATGCCACGGCAGAGAGACGTAAGCTGGCCCGGTTTTCTTCACCCAGGACTCTGCCGCCTCTGCTCGGACCTCCACCTTTACGAGTTGAACCCCAGGAGGAACCCATGCAACTGGGCAGAACCCGCATCACCCCAGAAGAGCGTCTCCGCCGCCGAGTGGAAGGGGCCTGCTTTTACTGTGGAAAACCAGGACACCTGCTCAAGAACTGTCCAGCAAAAGGGTCGCTTGTTCTAGTTCAGCTGGGAGCACTAGAGGGCGGGACTCCAAGAAGGCTCCCAGAGCAACGTCACCTGCTTCACATTCTTCTCATTTATGAGCAACAGACCCACCTTGTGCAGGCACTGGTTGACTCGGGTTCGGATCTCAACCTGCTGAATGCGGCTTCGCAAAAAACTTTTGGTATTACTGCGCTGTCCTTGGAGAACCACCTTAAGGTCCAGGCCCTCGACGGGAGTCCGCTCCCATCTATCACCCACAGAACCCGTCTCATTGGTCTAAGGGTCTCCGGCAACCCCTTGGAACAGACGTCGCTGTTTATCATGAAGGGATCACATGCCATGGTTGTCCTAGGCCTCCCCTGGTTAACCCAACACAACCCGCACATTAATTGGGTCAGGAACTTGATGGTAGCCTGGAGCCCATCTTGTTCCACGTCATTTTTACGCGCCACCACCATGCCATGCCTTGACCCCGTTCCCACAGAGGAGCCACCGGAACTCACCCCCCCAAGGGCCGTCTTTACTCTCTGTCACCCAAGGAACGCCAAGCCATGGATCAGTACATAACGGAATCCCTCGCTGCAGGAATGATTTGCCCTTCTTCTTCTCTGGCAGGAGCTGGATTCTTCTTCGTAGGCAAGAAAGATGGTTCCCTTTGCCCGTGCATTGCTTATATGGGCCTCAACGACATCACAATAAACAATTTTCTGTAATTTTGGATATTAAATTTGTGACTTTATTCATATATATATATATATATATATATATATATATATATATATATAGAATGTCAATGTGAAACTTTGTTATACTTTCATTTTTTTAAAAATAAGAGGGGAGGAAATGTTGTGTATATCGTTAGTTGTATTTAACTACATCTTTCAGAATGCACCGTGTTATGTTAAATTTTCTGCAGCTGTACAGCCCTAAGCCCGAAGTTACTTTAGTAGGCACTCCACACCGGATAAGAGCGTCTGCCAAATGCCTAAATGTAAATGTAATAAGCTTGTTTGCTTAATGTGAAAGGAGAATTTAGAGTATATTTTGTCTAAAATGGTTTACTAATGCTTAGTTATAATGTCTCTGCTCTTTGCATTTATATTTGTATGTTTTTAGTGAAGGTTCTACACAAGCCACCTTAACCACGCCTCCGGAAAAACTTCAGGGGGAGCTATTCAACAAAAACATCTCGGAATATTCTGTATAACTCAATGAAAATTTAAAAGGTAATTTAATGGTAATTTTTAGGTTTTATTTTAATAATCATTACAGAATTTTTCAGCATTGAACAGTAGAATATAGCAATGCAATTTGAGTTAAGCATGCACTAATGACATACGTTTAAAAATCCTCTTTATTTTTATTGATGCAGTGATTTTTATCTAGAGGCAGCGCGGTTAGTGACAGTAGTTAGCACTATAACCTTGTACCTCTGGGGTTGATTACCAGGTCTGTTTGCATGGTGGGTTTTCTCAAGGTCCTCTGGTTTCCTCCCACAGTCCAAAGACATGCAAATTAGGCTACTTTGTGTTCCCAAATTTGTTTTGAGTGTCAAATATAAACGGCTTGTGTTATAAACAATTAAACAAGTAATCAACAAAACCATGGACTGATTATTTATTTTACAGACTGATTGTTTTGCTTTTGACTAACAATAGTTGAAAGGATGGATATGTAAAATAAATAATAAATTGAAGTTAAAACATCAAAAAAACATTATGGGAACATTAGCTGGCGCTGCAGATTGCACAGATTTAATGTAAGTACTTACAGCTTAATCTACTATGTGGCATTAACTGGTTTGTGAGTGGATCAAGATGAGCCAGGCAAAATACTGTAGCGTTTTACCGTCGGAAAGGATGTTGGAGAGATGAGTGAGCTTAATTGCTGCCCAATGCAATGGCTAAGAGTACTTTATTCACACAGCACTATATTGCATGAGCAACACATTCACACGAGAACCACATCCAATTCAGCCTTGACATTAACTGGAGTACATTCAACAGGTCACACACACTCCTTAACACACACCCCTGGCTGAAGCCACTAACCCAAACACCCTTCCCTAACAGGGTGAACACATTGAAAACCCCCCGCAGTGCATGATGGATGTCAGCCGCCACTCCGCCCACGCCACAATATGATAGGGAAGACATAGACTCGAGCAACTTGACTCAAGTCGCTACAAGAAGAGTACTCAAGAAAAAAGCTCATCTGCTAGCTAAAGTAACAATAGGGGATTGTAGAATAACAGCTTGGTTCAAGTTCAAGTTCAAGTCGGCTTTATTGTCACTTCAACCATATACAGTTAGTACACAGTGAAACGAAACAACGTTCCTCCAGGACCAAGGTGCTACATGCAACATAAACTTACAACATAAATTAACAGAGAAGCTACTGTAAACTAGCTAACTAAGAGGCCTAGTTAGCTGGCTAGCAGAGACAAGACAGATATTCCTAACATAAATTACAAAATAAATTAACAAAAACTAACTTAAGACTAACTAACAAAGACTATATACAGGTTTTTTCCAGACAACAGACAACATAAAGTGCACGTGCATATGTGCAAACGAGCAACAACAAAGTGACAGTGCGACAACAACGACATATTAGAACATAAAATAAAAAAAAACATAGCAGCAAGAATTGAGATTTGTGCAAAAAGTAATGAATATTGTGCAGAAGAGATAAACAGTGAGGCATTTACAGATGTGTGTACGATAGTTTGGTTGTGTAGGTCAGTGTGTCTGCGCTTGTGTTGATTAGTCAGTCCAGTCTCAATGTTTTGATGTATTGATGTAGTTGAGTTAAGCTGAGTGATAATGTTTGTGTATGTGTGTGTGTGTGTGTGTGTGTTTATCAGTTCAGTCCCTTTTTGTTGAGGAGACGGATGGCTTGTGGAAAAAAGCTGTTGCACAGTCTGGATGTGTGTGCCCGAATGCTTCGGTACCTTTTTCCAGATGGCAGGAGTGTGAAGTGTGTGTGAGAGGGATGCAGCGTGTGGTGTAGATGTCAAGGAAGGAGGAAGACAGACAGGTTTTTCGTAAGAAGGTTGAGATGGAAAAGTTTAAAATAAGTGTTAAATTGCAAAAGTTAAATAAACATATCTGTACTGTCTAGAAAACTGAAAAAGAAACTAGGAGAGGTCGAAATAGATAGGATTTTAAAGAATGGAAGCTTGTTGATAATATGCAAAACAGAAGAACATAGAAATTTGCAAGAATGTGAAAGCAAGAATATTGGAAGAAGTGAAATAAGGTGGGGAGTGACAACTGGAATTCCAAGAAACTGATTTAAAACACCTTAAGATCATTTAGGGCGGTGAGGTGAATAACGTAAAGAGGTTACGTAGGACACGCCATCTAGACATGGTTTAGATGACAGTGGATGTGGTGAGAGTTGCTTCTGGAACTTGAGTTTGTTGCAATTGCATTTCACTACTGTTATACCTGTACAACCATGTATGTGACAAATAAAATTCTTCAATATTAAACCTTGATAATTTACAGGGGAAAATGCTGTAACTTTACAGAGGGAAGAAAGCAGTGGAAATCCAGAAAGTAAATTTGGAAAATTAGATGAGCTGACAATTTTTTACATACAAGCCTTTGTCACAATATTTTAATTGATTAATTAATTTTTGATTTGGTTTTAGATTAATGAATGTAAAAACCCTGATTCATACTCCTTACCAGTTGGTGGCGGTAATGCACCATTTCGTTGTTTGCCAACTGTCAAAATACAACAAAGAAGACGAAACTGTTGCAGAAGAAGAAGAAGCAGAGGCTGTGTGTTTTTTACGTGTTACCCTGCTCTCACGCGCTGTTCATTTGCTTCAACGTTTTATTTCCTATGTATCCTAAGCGCTAATATTTTGCTTCTGGCTTTGCTGTGTGATGTCTCTAATCGCCTCTAAAGGAAGATGTTACTGGCGGATTTTTTTTTTACAGAGACTGTTTGATGAGAATTAGAACTGTAAGCTTGTTGTGTCTGAGGTGCGTTAAGTTGAAAGAGAGCTAGGTTTTATTTAAATATTTGTGAGCTTTACATAATTGTTTTTAATCAGTGGTTCCATACGAAATAATTTTCCAAACATTATTTTTTTCAGCATGAAATTAAACGTTAGCTTAAAATGTGTGTATGTAAAGATAGCAGTTTTTATTATGTAAGAAACCACATTGCACACAATCTCCCGTGTCTTTGGCAAACATTTTTAACGTGAAATAACACCATGTCTGCAAAACTACAAGCTAATTTACTAACTTACCCTATTTTATTTGAACAGTCTTTGCAAGACATTGAACCATGATCCACATACTTAGTGAAAATAGTGTTAAAAATGGGGTGGGAAAGAATTGATAAAGTGGGGTAGTTGTGTAAATGCAGAAAAGTAGTTAAATAAATGAATAAGTTAATAGAATAACAAGTGTTAATAAAAAGTCTCTGTTGCAAACTGTGAATACTTCCAATGTTGCCAGACATTTAATTCATGGGAACCCTTAGGCCAGTGTTTGCCTTTACTGGAAAACCTACCAGATGGCTGGGATTTTGCTGCTAATGGTGGTAACCAGTGGTGAACATGTTTATCAGTAGTGGCATTCTTTTCATTATTCATTTGAATGTTTTAGGGAATGTACCGCTAGTGGCAAACACTGGCAAACTTGTGACAACTATTATTGGCAAATGAATTTCGTTGCCAAAAAAAAAAAAAAAAAAAGATCTAGCTGAAATCTGTGGGATTGAAGCGGGAGCCGCTTGAAGCACTTCATGATGACTGATGTTAGTGCCACTGGTCGATAATCTTCGAAATTGATTTGCGAAATGATAGATTTAGGAACAATATCGTCAATGCACTAACTGATATAGCCTATAAAAGTGTTAGTCTATTCGTTGATCTTGCCATCAGCTCCATCCTTTGCCAATCAGTTGTTTCAAAGCAGTCCATTAGCACCTCCTCAGTTAAAGGTAAATGGCAAATATGTTCCATAAACATTAACCTGTTAGCAGACCTGTGACAAAAGAATGTTTGTTAGCTTTACAGGTCTACAGGTGAAAGGTCAGCCGTGTTCATCACAGGATTTCTTTTCACAGATATGAGAAGAGGAGAAATGTGTGTGAACAGTTATCTGGTAATGAGTTTGAATGAAACAGTTACAGATATTCCCTGTGCTGGTGTGATCTCACTGTTTTAAGGTCTCGGCTCCACAGTGGTGGAATGAGATTCTCCCACTACCCCAATGCTACTGTGTCTTCAATACATGAGTAAAAGTCAAAAAAAAAAAAGAGCAAATCTTTAGACTCTAAGGTCTGGTCTCTCAGGTTTCGCAGGTTTACAAATAATTAGCATTTGTATCTCTTTGCAGGTTTTTCCAAGTCACCCTGGATGTGAACAACTTCTGAACAGTTGAACATAAATGTCCAGGGTGTAAAGTGCCTCCATCTGCAAAGACGAAAGAAAATAAGAAGATCCTCGGTTACAGAAAGGTATTTTTTTCCCCCCTCCCTGATTTTTTTCTTTATTGTCAAACAAATATTTAATAATACACAAAGATTACCCAAGTTTTCTTCTTCTTTGTCTTTCGGCTGTTCCCTTTCTGGGGTCGCCACAGCGAATCATCTGCCTCAATCTAACCCTTTCCTCTGCATTCTCTTCTCTCACACCAACTAACTTCATGTCCTCTCTCAATGCATCCATAAATCTCCTCTTTGGTCTTCCTCTAGATCTCCTGTCTTGCAGTTCCAACCTCAGCATCCGTCTACCGATATATTCACAGTCTCTTCTCTGAACATGATCAAACCACCTCAATCTGGCCTCTCTGACTTTATCTCCAAAACATCTAACATGGGTTGTCCCTCTGATGAACTCATTCTTGATCCTGTCCATCCTTGTCACTCCCAAAGAGAACCTCAACATCTTCAGCTCTGCTACCTCTAGCTCTGCCTCCTGTCTTTGTTTCAGTGCCACTGTCTCTAAGCCGTAAAGCATTGCTGGCATTGCTGGTCTCACCACTGTCCTGTACACCTTTCCTTTCATTCTCACCGATACTCTTTTATTGCACAGCACACCTGACACTTTTCTCCACCCATTCTAACCTTCCTGTACCCGCCTCTTCATCTCCTTTGAACACTCTCCGTTGCTCTGGACCGTTGACCCTAAGTACTTAAAATTTTGCACCTTCTTTACCTCTGCTCCCTGTAGCCTCACTGTTCCTCTTGGGTTCCTCTCATTCACACACATGTATTTCGTATTGCTGCGGAATTCCTCTCCTGTCTTACCTCATCTGTCATCCTGTCCATCACCAGAGCAAACAAAAAGGGGCTTAGAGCCGATCCTTGATGCAGACCCACCTACACCTTAAACTCTTCTGTCACACCTATAGCACATCTCACCACTGTCTTAGCGCTTTCATACATGTCCTGCACCACTTTAACATACTGCTCTGGCACTCCAGACTTCCTTTTACAGCACCACCGCTCCTCTCTCCGCACCCTGTCGTACGCTTTCTCTAAATCTACAAAGACACAATGCAACTCTCTATTACCTTCTCTGTACTTCTCCGCCAGCATACTCAAAGCAAATACTGCATCTGATGTACTCTTTCTAGGCATAAAATCATATTGCTGCTCACAAATGCTCACCTCTGCCCCTAAGCTAGCTTCCACTACTCTTTCCCACAGCTTCATTGTATGGCTCATTAGCCTTGCACATCTCCCTTGTTCTTAAAAATCAGCACCAACACACTTCTCCATTCCTCTGGAATCCTCTCACTCTCCAAAATCTTGTTATACAAACTAGACAAAAACTCTACTGCCACCTCTCCTAAGCACTTCCATACCTCCACAGCTATGTCATCATCCTCTTCAATGCCCTTCTCACCTCACTTTTACTAATATTTGCTACTTCCTGTTCCACAACAGTCACCTCTTACACTCTTTGTTCTCTTTGGTTTTCCTCATTCATCAACTCCTCAAAGTACTCCTTCCAGCTTCTCATTACACCCCTGGCATCTGTCAGTACATTTCCATCTCTATCTTTAATCACTCTAACCTGCTGCATATCCTTCCCATCTCTATCTCTCTGCCTTGCCAACCTGTACAGATCCACCTTTCCCTTCTTACTGTCCAGCCTAGCATACCAGTCCTCATATGCTCTTTGTTTGACCTTTGCCACCTCTACCTTCACCTCATGCTGCATCTCCCACAAAGATTACCCAAGTACTTGTTTTTTAAAGATGATTTATTTTATTTAATAAGGGAATGAAGCTTGTCAAATTTACCTGGCCCTGTGATCCCACCAAAAAAAAAAAAAAAAACTAAGGAGGTGCATTTTTTTTATTTTTTTTGCTTTTTCAATTTTCAATTTTTTTGCTTTCATTATTACAATGTTCTCTTTATTTCTCTGTAAAAAGCAACATTAAAGTGCTGATGTAGCTTTTAATTCAGCATGATTAGCATGTTGTTAGCATGATGCTAACTATATTATGACAATGGGAACCAAAGTTAGGAAATGCCACTGTAAGCACTTCCTGTTTCAGCGGGGAGTACGTCGTATTGTCAGTGGAGCAAATTTGGACACCTCAAATTTGACCCTCTTGCAAGGTATCTTCTGACACAGCTTGCAAGCCTCTTTAAATGTAGTCAATTTTATATTTCAGCAAATTTCTTGCTCTGCCCTAGAATCTGTCAGAAGTTTGTCTCAATGTTAAGTCTATGTGGTTTTTGTA